>NC_083112.1:43596542-43896542 GCF_949774975.1 Lagenorhynchus albirostris | reverse complement strand
AAGGCCCTGACGTGAGGTGCAGAAGCGGAGCCGCGCGGCAGTTTCCATGAGGCCGTAGCCTCTGCTCTGCGTGTCCTTAACGGCAGTAGAGTTTCCTGGACACCTGGGAGGCTCGCGGGGGCACCCTGTTCCAGGCTGGAACACGGAGCACTCCCAGGCACCCCTGGGTCTGCCGAGCAACATCCAGGCCCGGAGCCCCTTTGGAGCCGCTCTCTATACGCCGAGTGTAGGGAAACGCCCTGCACTCTCTCCTGGAGCAGACTCGTTTCCCCCACCAAACCCACACTTTCACCAACAGACTTCTGGCACGTCTCCCATGCCTTTGAGGTCTTACGCCTTGCCCTAGTCTGAGCTGCCCTGAGAGAACCCTCGGCCTCGCATTCCATCTAGGACACCCCCTGCCGGAAGTCACCCTGCCTCCAAGAGAGAGTCGGCTTGCGTTCTTACTGCGATTTAAGCCCCGTGCTTCCTGTGGCCCCGCAGGCTTTGGAATAGCCACAGGCCCCAGAGGCGTAACTAGGCAGGGCATTCCTTGGTTGAGGCAGTTCACTTGACGCAGAACACCCTACTTCGGGGAGTTGGTTCAGGGAAGCAAACGCCGGGTGACCTGTGTCTCTTTGGACTGGTTAGAAACCACAGGGAGGTAAGCTGAGTGTGCGCGTGGAAACGGGAGCCTGCTGGAACTATCCTTGCTTTCCCACTTGGAAGGCTGCACTCATGCTGCCGTGAAGCTGCCTGACGTCCCCTGCTGTTGACAGGCCTGGAAACCCGGTCGAAATGCTTCTGGGAAGAAAATGAGTTTGCTCCGTTTCAACCCGGTGCTTCCATAGCCGCGGTGGTGGTTAGCCTGACGAGCTCCAGAACGAAAGGGAAACTCAACGTGAGAATTTCCCTCCAGTTTAGGCCCTGCGTAGCCGGGCGGGAAGGGCGGCATGCAGCAGGTTCCGTGAGTTCTTAGTCACTCTTCGGGTTCATTTTAACGGAATTTCCCATTGGAGGACTCCTAGGCCCCTCGGGTGTGCATCCATTTCCCTTCGGGGTCACTGAGGACCTCCAGGCACCCCCCCCCACCACGCCGTGGTCCGGCCGAGCAACATCGAGGCCCATGGCTCTGCCCCTCGGAGGCCCTGTGTGCGTGCCGGGTGATGGGCAACACTCTGCACGTTCCTTGAGGAGAGCTACATTTCCAGAGCCCTCCAACAGCCTGAGGACCAGATTTCTGGTGCGTCCGAAGCTCCCAGGAAATATCTGTCGTCGCCCTTGTGAGAGCTGCCGTGAGAAAACACTCTGCTTTGCCTGCTTCGCGGGCCTCGTACCTGCAGGCACTCTGCTCGAGGAGAACGTCAGCATCTCGCAATGCTGCGTCGCTAACGGGACAGCCAGATTGAGCACAGGCCTGGAGGGAAGGCCCTGACGTGAGGTGCAGAAGCGGAGCCGCGCGGCAGTTTCCATGAGGCCGTAGCCTCTGCTCTGCGTGTCCTTAACGGCAGTAGAGTTTCCTGGACACCTGGGAGGCTCGCGGGGGCACCCTGTTCCAGGCTGGAACACGGAGCACTCCCAGGCACCCCTGGGTCTGCCGAGCAACATCCAGGCCCGGAGCCCCTTTGGAGCCGCTCTCTATACGCCGAGTGTAGGGAAACGCCCTGCACTCTCTCCTGGAGCAGACTCGTTTCCCCCACCAAACCCACACTTTCACCAACAGACTTCTGGCACGTCTCCCATGCCTTTGAGGTCTTACGCCTTGCCCTAGTCTGAGCTGCCCTGAGAGAGCCCTCGGCCTCGCATTCCATCTAGGACACCCCCTGCCGGAAGTCACCCTGCCTCCAAGAGAGAGTCGGCTTGCGTTCTTACTGCGATTTAAGCCCCGTGCTTCCTGTGGCCCCGCAGGCTTTGGAATAGCCACAGGCCCCAGAGGCGTAACTAGGCAGGGCATTCCTTGGTTGAGGCAGTTCACTTGACGCAGAACACCCTACTTCGGGGAGTTGGTTCAGGGAAGCAAACGCCGGGTGACCTGTGTCTCTTTGGACTGGTTAGAAACCACAGGGAGGTAAGCTGAGTGTGCGCGTGGAAACGGGAGCCTGCTGGAACTATCCTTGCTTTCCCACTTGGAAGGCTGCACTCATGCTGCCGTGAAGCTGCCTGACGTCCCCTGCTGTTGACAGGCCTGGAAACCCGGTCGAAATGCTTCTGGGAAGAAAATGAGTTTGCTCCGTTTCAACCCGGTGCTTCCATAGCCGCGGTGGTGGTTAGCCTGACGAGCTCCAGAACGAAAGGGAAACTCAACGTGAGAATTTCCCTCCAGTTTAGGCCCTGCGTAGCCGGGCGGGAAGGGCGGCATGCAGCAGGTTCCGTGAGTTCTTAGTCACTCTTCGGGTTCATTTTAACGGAATTTCCCATTGGAGGACTCCTAGGCCCCTCGGGTGTGCATCCATTTCCCTTCGGGGTCACTGAGGACCTCCAGGCACCCCCCCCCACGCCGTGGTCCGGCCGAGCAACATCGAGGCCCATGGCTCTGCCCCTCGGAGGCCCTGTGTGCGTGCCGGGTGATGGGCAACACTCTGCACGTTCCTTGAGGAGAGCTACATTTCCAGAGCCCTCCAACAGCCTGAGGACCAGATTTCTGGTGCGTCCGAAGCTCCCAGGAAATATCTGTCGTCGCCCTTGTGAGAGCTGCCGTGAGAAAACACTCTGCTTTGCCTGCTTCGCGGGCCTCGTACCTGCAGGCACTCTGCTCGAGGAGAACGTCAGCATCTCGCAATGCTGCGTCGCTAACGGGACAGCCAGATTGAGCACAGGCCTGGAGGGAAGGCCCTGACGTGAGGTGCAGAAGCGGAGCCGCGCGGCAGTTTCCATGAGGCCGTAGCCTCTGCTCTGCGTGTCCTTAACGGCAGTAGAGTTTCCTGGACACCTGGGAGGCTCGCGGGGGCACCCTGTTCCAGGCTGGAACACGGAGCACTCCCAGGCACCCCTGGGTCTGCCGAGCAACATCCAGGCCCGGAGCCCCTTTGGAGCCGCTCTCTATACGCCGAGTGTAGGGAAACGCCCTGCACTCTCTCCTGGAGCAGACTCGTTTCCCCCACCAAACCCACACTTTCACCAACAGACTTCTGGCACGTCTCCCATGCCTTTGAGGTCTTACGCCTTGCCCTAGTCTGAGCTGCCCTGAGAGAGCCCTCGGCCTCGCATTCCATCTAGGACACCCCCTGCCGGAAGTCACCCTGCCTCCAAGAGAGAGTCGGCTTGCGTTCTTACTGCGATTTAAGCCCCGTGCTTCCTGTGGCCCCGCAGGCTTTGGAATAGCCACAGGCCCCAGAGGCGTAACTAGGCAGGGCATTCCTTGGTTGAGGCAGTTCACTTGACGCAGAACACCCTACTTCGGGGAGTTGGTTCAGGGAAGCAAACGCCGGGTGACCTGTGTCTCTTTGGACTGGTTAGAAACCACAGGGAGGTAAGCTGAGTGTGCGCGTGGAAACGGGAGCCTGCTGGAACTATCCTTGCTTTCCCACTTGGAAGGCTGCACTCATGCTGCCGTGAAGCTGCCTGACGTCCCCTGCTGTTGACAGGCCTGGAAACCCGGTCGAAATGCTTCTGGGAAGAAAATGAGTTTGCTCCGTTTCAACCCGGTGCTTCCATAGCCGCGGTGGTGGTTAGCCTGACGAGCTCCAGAACGAAAGGGAAACTCAACGTGAGAATTTCCCTCCAGTTTAGGCCCTGCGTAGCCGGGCGGGAAGGGCGGCATGCAGCAGGTTCCGTGAGTTCTTAGTCACTCTTCGGGTTCATTTTAACGGAATTTCCCATTGGAGGACTCCTAGGCCCCTCGGGTGTGCATCCATTTCCCTTCGGGGTCACTGAGGACCTCCAGGTACCCCCCCCCCACGCCGTGGTCCGGCCGAGCAACATCGAGGCCCATGGCTCTGCCCCTCGGAGGCCCTGTGTGCGTGCCGGGTGATGGGCAACACTCTGCACGTTCCTTGAGGAGAGCTACATTTCCAGAGCCCTCCAACAGCCTGAGGACCAGATTTCTGGTGCGTCCGAAGCTCCCAGGAAATATCTGTCGTCGCCCTTGTGAGAGCTGCCGTGAGAAAACACTCTGCTTTGCCTGCTTCGCGGGCCTCGTACCTGCAGGCACTCTGCTCGAGGAGAACGTCAGCATCTCGCAATGCTGCGTCGCTAACGGGACAGCCAGATTGAGCACAGGCCTGGAGGGAAGGCCCTGACGTGAGGTGCAGAAGCGGAGCCGCGCGGCAGTTTCCATGAGGCCGTAGCCTCTGCTCTGCGTGTCCTTAACGGCAGTAGAGTTTCCTGGACACCTGGGAGGCTCGCGGGGGCACCCTGTTCCAGGCTGGAACACGGAGCACTCCCAGGCACCCCTGGGTCTGCCGAGCAACATCCAGGCCCGGAGCCCCTTTGGAGCCGCTCTCTATACGCCGAGTGTAGGGAAACGCCCTGCACTCTCTCCTGGAGCAGACTCGTTTCCCCCACCAAACCCACACTTTCACCAACAGACTTCTGGCACGTCTCCCATGCCTTTGAGGTCTTACGCCTTGCCCTAGTCTGAGCTGCCCTGAGAGAACCCTCGGCCTCGCATTCCATCTAGGACACCCCCTGCCGGAAGTCACCCTGCCTCCAAGAGAGAGTCGGCTTGCGTTCTTACTGCGATTTAAGCCCCGTGCTTCCTGTGGCCCCGCAGGCTTTGGAATAGCCACAGGCCCCAGAGGCGTAACTAGGCAGGGCATTCCTTGGTTGAGGCAGTTCACTTGACGCAGAACACCCTACTTCGGGGAGTTGGTTCAGGGAAGCAAACGCCGGGTGACCTGTGTCTCTTTGGACTGGTTAGAAACCACAGGGAGGTAAGCTGAGTGTGCGCGTGGAAACGGGAGCCTGCTGGAACTATCCTTGCTTTCCCACTTGGAAGGCTGCACTCATGCTGCCGTGAAGCTGCCTGACGTCCCCTGCTGTTGACAGGCCTGGAAACCCGGTCGAAATGCTTCTGGGAAGAAAATGAGTTTGCTCCGTTTCAACCCGGTGCTTCCATAGCCGCGGTGGTGGTTAGCCTGACGAGCTCCAGAACGAAAGGGAAACTCAACGTGAGAATTTCCCTCCAGTTTAGGCCCTGCGTAGCCGGGCGGGAAGGGCGGCATGCAGCAGGTTCCGTGAGTTCTTAGTCACTCTTCGGGTTCATTTTAACGGAATTTCCCATTGGAGGACTCCTAGGCCCCTCGGGTGTGCATCCATTTCCCTTCGGGGTC
Organism: Lagenorhynchus albirostris; assembly: GCF_949774975.1. Taxonomy (NCBI): domain Eukaryota; kingdom Metazoa; phylum Chordata; class Mammalia; order Artiodactyla; family Delphinidae; genus Lagenorhynchus; species Lagenorhynchus albirostris. Next base: position 43,891,293 of record NC_083112.1, on the reverse strand, counting down.
ACTGAGGACCTCCAGGCACCCCCCCCCCACCACGCCGTGGTCCGGCCGAGCAACATCGAGGCCCATGGCTCTGCCCCTCGGAGGCCCTGTGTGCGTGCCGGGTGATGGGCAACACTCTGCACGTTCCTTGAGGAGAGCTACATTTCCAGAGCCCTCCAACAGCCTGAGGACCAGATTTCTGGTGCGTCCGAAGCTCCCAGGAAATATCTGTCGTCGCCCTTGTGAGAGCTGCCGTGAGAAAACACTCTGCTTTGCCTGCTTCGCGGGCCTCGTACCTGCAGGCACTCTGCTCGAGGAGAACGTCAGCATCTCGCAATGCTGCGTCGCTAACGGGACAGCCAGATTGAGCACAGGCCTGGAGGGAAGGCCCTGACGTGAGGTGCAGAAGCGGAGCCGCGCGGCAGTTTCCATGAGGCCGTAGCCTCTGCTCTGCGTGTCCTTAACGGCAGTAGAGTTTCCTGGACACCTGGGAGGCTCGCGGGGGCACCCTGTTCCAGGCTGGAACACGGAGCACTCCCAGGCACCCCTGGGTCTGCCGAGCAACATCCAGGCCCGGAGCCCCTTTGGAGCCGCTCTCTATACGCCGAGTGTAGGGAAACGCCCTGCACTCTCTCCTGGAGCAGACTCGTTTCCCCCACCAAACCCACACTTTCACCAACAGACTTCTGGCACGTCTCCCATGCCTTTGAGGTCTTACGCCTTGCCCTAGTCTGAGCTGCCCTGAGAGAGCCCTCGGCCTCGCATTCCATCTAGGACACCCCCTGCCGGAAGTCACCCTGCCTCCAAGAGAGAGTCGGCTTGCGTTCTTACTGCGATTTAAGCCCCGTGCTTCCTGTGGCCCCGCAGGCTTTGGAATAGCCACAGGCCCCAGAGGCGTAACTAGGCAGGGCATTCCTTGGTTGAGGCAGTTCACTTGACGCAGAACACCCTACTTCGGGGAGTTGGTTCAGGGAAGCAAACGCCGGGTGACCTGTGTCTCTTTGGACTGGTTAGAAACCACAGGGAGGTAAGCTGAGTGTGCGCGTGGAAACGGGAGCCTGCTGGAACTATCCTTGCTTTCCCACTTGGAAGGCTGCACTCATGCTGCCGTGAAGCTGCCTGACGTCCCCTGCTGTTGACAGGCCTGGAAACCCGGTCGAAATGCTTCTGGGAAGAAAATGAGTTTGCTCCGTTTCAACCCGGTGCTTCCATAGCCGCGGTGGTGGTTAGCCTGACGAGCTCCAGAACGAAAGGGAAACTCAACGTGAGAATTTCCCTCCAGTTTAGGCCCTGCGTAGCCGGGCGGGAAGGGCGGCATGCAGCAGGTTCCGTGAGTTCTTAGTCACTCTTCGGGTTCATTTTAACGGAATTTCCCATTGGAGGACTCCTAGGCCCCTCGGGTGTGCATCCATTTCCCTTCGGGGTCACTGAGGACCTCCAGGCACCCCCCCCCCACGCCGTGGTCCGGCCGAGCAACATCGAGGCCCATGGCTCTGCCCCTCGGAGGCCCTGTGTGCGTGCCGGGTGATGGGCAACACTCTGCACGTTCCTTGAGGAGAGCTACATTTCCAGAGCCCTCCAACAGCCTGAGGACCAGATTTCTGGTGCGTCCGAAGCTCCCAGGAAATATCTGTCGTCGCCCTTGTGAGAGCTGCCGTGAGAAAACACTCTGCTTTGCCTGCTTCGCGGGCCTCGTACCTGCAGGCACTCTGCTCGAGGAGAACGTCAGCATCTCGCAATGCTGCGTCGCTAACGGGACAGCCAGATTGAGCACAGGCCTGGAGGGAAGGCCCTGACGTGAGGTGCAGAAGCGGAGCCGCGCGGCAGTTTCCATGAGGCCGTAGCCTCTGCTCTGCGTGTCCTTAACGGCAGTAGAGTTTCCTGGACACCTGGGAGGCTCGCGGGGGCACCCTGTTCCAGGCTGGAACACGGAGCACTCCCAGGCACCCCTGGGTCTGCCGAGCAACATCCAGGCCCGGAGCCCCTTTGGAGCCGCTCTCTATACGCCGAGTGTAGGGAAACGCCCTGCACTCTCTCCTGGAGCAGACTCGTTTCCCCCACCAAACCCACACTTTCACCAACAGACTTCTGGCACGTCTCCCATGCCTTTGAGGTCTTACGCCTTGCCCTAGTCTGAGCTGCCCTGAGAGAGCCCTCGGCCTCGCATTCCATCTAGGACACCCCCTGCCGGAAGTCACCCTGCCTCCAAGAGAGAGTCGGCTTGCGTTCTTACTGCGATTTAAGCCCCGTGCTTCCTGTGGCCCCGCAGGCTTTGGAATAGCCACAGGCCCCAGAGGCGTAACTAGGCAGGGCATTCCTTGGTTGAGGCAGTTCACTTGACGCAGAACACCCTACTTCGGGGAGTTGGTTCAGGGAAGCAAACGCCGGGTGACCTGTGTCTCTTTGGACTGGTTAGAAACCACAGGGAGGTAAGCTGAGTGTGCGCGTGGAAACGGGAGCCTGCTGGAACTATCCTTGCTTTCCCACTTGGAAGGCTGCACTCATGCTGCCGTGAAGCTGCCTGACGTCCCCTGCTGTTGACAGGCCTGGAAACCCGGTCGAAATGCTTCTGGGAAGAAAATGAGTTTGCTCCGTTTCAACCCGGTGCTTCCATAGCCGCGGTGGTGGTTAGCCTGACGAGCTCCAGAACGAAAGGGAAACTCAACGTGAGAATTTCCCTCCAGTTTAGGCCCTGCGTAGCCGGGCGGGAAGGGCGGCATGCAGCAGGTTCCGTGAGTTCTTAGTCACTCTTCGGGTTCATTTTAACGGAATTTCCCATTGGAGGACTCCTAGGCCCCTCGGGTGTGCATCCATTTCCCTTCGGGGTCACTGAGGACCTCCAGGCACCCCCCCCACCACCACCACGCCGTGGTCCGGCCGAGCAACATCGAGGCCCATGGCTCTGCCCCTCGGAGGCCCTGTGTGCGTGCCGGGTGATGGGCAACACTCTGCACGTTCCTTGAGGAGAGCTACATTTCCAGAGCCCTCCAACAGCCTGAGGACCAGATTTCTGGTGCGTCCGAAGCTCCCAGGAAATATCTGTCGTCGCCCTTGTGAGAGCTGCCGTGAGAAAACACTCTGCTTTGCCTGCTTCGCGGGCCTCGTACCTGCAGGCACTCTGCTCGAGGAGAACGTCAGCATCTCGCAATGCTGCGTCGCTAACGGGACAGCCAGATTGAGCACAGGCCTGGAGGGAAGGCCCTGACGTGAGGTGCAGAAGCGGAGCCGCGCGGCAGTTTCCATGAGGCCGTAGCCTCTGCTCTGCGTGTCCTTAACGGCAGTAGAGTTTCCTGGACACCTGGGAGGCTCGCGGGGGCACCCTGTTCCAGGCTGGAACACGGAGCACTCCCAGGCACCCCTGGGTCTGCCGAGCAACATCCAGGCCCGGAGCCCCTTTGGAGCCGCTCTCTATACGCCGAGTGTAGGGAAACGCCCTGCACTCTCTCCTGGAGCAGACTCGTTTCCCCCACCAAACCCACACTTTCACCAACAGACTTCTGGCACGTCTCCCATGCCTTTGAGGTCTTACGCCTTGCCCTAGTCTGAGCTGCCCTGAGAGAGCCCTCGGCCTCGCATTCCATCTAGGACACCCCCTGCCGGAAGTCACCCTGCCTCCAAGAGAGAGTCGGCTTGCGTTCTTACTGCGGTTGAAGCCCCGTGCTTCCTGTGGCCCCGCAGGCTTTGGAATAGCCACAGGCCCCAGAGGCGTAACTAGGCAGGGCATTCCTTGGTTGAGGCAGTTCACTTGACGCAGAACACCCTACTTCGGGGAGTTGGTTCAGGGAAGCAAACGCCGGGTGACCTGTGTCTCTTTGGACTGGTTAGAAACCACAGGGAGGTAAGCTGAGTGTGCGCGTGGAAACGGGAGCCTGCTGGAACTATCCTTGCTTTCCCACTTGGAAGGCTGCACTCATGCTGCCGTGAAGCTGCCTGACGTCCCCTGCTGTTGACAGGCCTGGAAACCCGGTCGAAATGCTTCTGGGAAGAAAATGAGTTTGCTCCGTTTCAACCCGGTGCTTCCATAGCCGCGGTGGTGGTTAGCCTGACGAGCTCCAGAACGAAAGGGAAACTCAACGTGAGAATTTCCCTCCAGTTTAGGCCCTGCGTAGCCGGGCGGGAAGGGCGGCATGCAGCAGGTTCCGTGAGTTCTTAGTCACTCTTCGGGTTCATTTTAACGGAATTTCCCATTGGAGGACTCCTAGGCCCCTCGGGTGTGCATCCATTTCCCTTCGGGGTCACTGAGGACCTCCAGGCACCCCCCCCCCACCACACCGTGGTCCGGCCGAGCAACATCGAGGCCCATGGCTCTGCCCCTCGGAGGCCCTGTGTGCGTGCCGGGTGATGGGCAACACTCTGCACGTTCCTTGAGGAGAGCTACATTTCCAGAGCCCTCCAACAGCCTGAGGACCAGATTTCTGGTGCGTCCGAAGCTCCCAGGAAATATCTGTCGTCGCCCTTGTGAGAGCTGCCGTGAGAAAACACTCTGCTTTGCCTGCTTCGCGGGCCTCGTACCTGCAGGCACTCTGCTCGAGGAGAACGTCAGCATCTCGCAATGCTGCGTCGCTAACGGGACAGCCAGATTGAGCACAGGCCTGGAGGGAAGGCCCTGACGTGAGGTGCAGAAGCGGAGCCGCGCGGCAGTTTCCATGAGGCCGTAGCCTCTGCTCTGCGTGTCCTTAACGGCAGTAGAGTTTCCTGGACACCTGGGAGGCTCGCGGGGGCACCCTGTTCCAGGCTGGAACACGGAGCACTCCCAGGCACCCCTGGGTCTGCCGAGCAACATCCAGGCCCGGAGCCCCTTTGGAGCCGCTCTCTATACGCCGAGTGTAGGGAAACGCCCTGCACTCTCTCCTGGAGCAGACTCGTTTCCCCCACCAAACCCACACTTTCACCAACAGACTTCTGGCACGTCTCCCATGCCTTTGAGGTCTTACGCCTTGCCCTAGTCTGAGCTGCCCTGAGAGAGCCCTCGGCCTCGCATTCCATCTAGGACACCCCCTGCCGGAAGTCACCCTGCCTCCAAGAGAGAGTCGGCTTGCGTTCTTACTGAGATTTAAGCCCCGTGCTTCCTGTGGCCCCACAGGCTTTGGAATAGCCACAGGCCCCAGAGGCGTAACTAGGCAGGGCATTCCTTGGTTGAGGCAGTTCACTTGACGCAGAACACCCTACTTCGGGGAGTTGGTTCAGGGAAGCAAACGCCGGGTGACCTGTGTCTCTTTGGACTGGTTAGAAACCACAGGGAGGTAAGCTGAGTGTGCGCGTGGAAACGGGAGCCTGCTGGAACTATCCTTGCTTTCCCACTTGGAAGGCTGCACTCATGCTGCCGTGAAGCTGCCTGACGTCCCCTGCTGTTGACAGGCCTGGAAACCCGGTCGAAATGCTTCTGGGAAGAAAATGAGTTTGCTCCGTTTCAACCCGGTGCTTCCATAGCCGCGGTGGTGGTTAGCCTGACGAGCTCCAGAACGAAAGGGAAACTCAACGTGAGAATTTCCCTCCAGTTTAGGCCCTGCGTAGCCGGGCGGGAAGGGCGGCATGCAGCAGGTTCCGTGAGTTCTTAGTCACTCTTCGGGTTCATTTTAACGGAATTTCCCATTGGAGGACTCCTAGGCCCCTCGGGTGTGCATCCATTTCCCTTCGGGGTCACTGAGGACCTCCAGGCACACCCCCCCCCACCACGCCGTGGTCCGGCCGAGCAACATCGAGGCCCATGGCTCTGCCCCTCGGAGGCCCTGTGTGCGTGCCGGGTGATGGGCAACACTCTGCACGTTCCTTGAGGAGAGCTACATTTCCAGAGCCCTCCAACAGCCTCAGGACCAGATTTCTGGTGCGTCCGAAGCTCCCAGGAAATATCTGTCGTCGCCCTTGTGAGAGCTGCCGTGAGAAAACACTCTGCTTTGCCTGCTTCGCGGGCCTCGTACCTGCAGGCACTCTGCTCGAGGAGAACGTCAGCATCTCGCAATGCTGCGTCGCTAACGGGACAGCCAGATTGAGCACAGGCCTGGAGGGAAGGCCCTGACGTGAGGTGCAGAAGCGGAGCCGCGCGGCAGTTTCCATGAGGCCGTAGCCTCTGCTCTGCGTGTCCTTAACGGCAGTAGAGTTTCCTGGACACCTGGGAGGCTCGCGGGGGCACCCTGTTCCAGGCTGGAACACGGAGCACTCCCAGGCACCCCTGGGTCTGCCGAGCAACATCCAGGCCCGGAGCCCCTTTGGAGCCGCTCTCTATACGCCGAGTGTAGGGAAACGCCCTGCACTCTCTCCTGGAGCAGACTCGTTTCCCCCACCAAACCCACACTTTCACCAACAGACTTCTGGCACGTCTCCCATGCCTTTGAGGTCTTACGCCTTGCCCTAGTCTGAGCTGCCCTGAGAGAGCCCTCGGCCTCGCATTCCATCTAGGACACCCCCTGCCGGAAGTCACCCTGCCTCCAAGAGAGAGTCGGCTTGCGTTCTTACTGCGATTTAAGCCCCGTGCTTCCTGTGGCCCCGCAGGCTTTGGAATAGCCACAGGCCCCAGAGGCGTAACTAGGCAGGGCATTCCTTGGTTGAGGCAGTTCACTTGACGCAGAACACCCTACTTCGGGGAGTTGGTTCAGGGAAGCAAACGCCGGGTGACCTGTGTCTCTTTGGACTGGTTAGAAACCACAGGGAGGTAAGCTGAGTGTGCGCGTGGAAACGGGAGCCTGCTGGAACTATCCTTGCTTTCCCACTTGGAAGGCTGCACTCATGCTGCCGTGAAGCTGCCTGACGTCCCCTGCTGTTGACAGGCCTGGAAACCCGGTCGAAATGCTTCTGGGAAGAAAATGAGTTTGCTCCGTTTCAACCCGGTGCTTCCATAGCCGCGGTGGTGGTTAGCCTGACGAGCTCCAGAACGAAAGGGAAACTCAACGTGAGAATTTCCCTCCAGTTTAGGCCCTGCGTAGCCGGGCGGGAAGGGCGGCATGCAGCAGGTTCCGTGAGTTCTTAGTCACTCTTCGGGTTCATTTTAACGGAATTTCCCATTGGAGGACTCCTAGGCCCCTCGGGTGTGCATCCATTTCCCTTCGGGGTCACTGAGGACCTCCAGGCACCCCCCCCCCCACGCCGTGGTCCGGCCGAGCAACATCGAGGCCCATGGCTCTGTCCCTCGGAGGCCCTGTGTGCGTGCCGGGTGATGGGCAACACTCTGCACGTTCCTTGAGGAGAGCTACATTTCCAGAGCCCTCCAACAGCCTCAGGACCAGATTTCTGGTGCGTCCGAAGCTCCCAGGAAATATCTGTCGTCGCCCTTGTGAGAGCTGCCGTGAGAAAACACTCTGCTTTGCCTGCTTCGCGGGCCTCGTACCTGCAGGCACTCTGCTCGAGGAGAACGTCAGCATCTCGCAATGCTGCGTCGCTAACGGGACAGCCAGATTGAGCACAGGCCTGGAGGGAAGGCCCTGACGTGAGGTGCAGAAGCGGAGCCGCGCGGCAGTTTCCATGAGGCCGTAGCCTCTGCTCTGCGTGTCCTTAACGGCAGTAGAGTTTCCTGGACACCTGGGAGGCTCGCGGGGGCACCCTGTTCCAGGCTGGAACACGGAGCACTCCCAGGCACCCCTGGGTCTGCCGAGCAACATCCAGGCCCGGAGCCCCTTTGGAGCCGCTCTCTATACGCCGAGTGTAGGGAAACGCCCTGCACTCTCTCCTGGAGCAGACTCGTTTCCCCCACCAAACCCACACTTTCACCAACAGACTTCTGGCACGTCTCCCATGCCTTTGAGGTCTTACGCCTTGCCCTAGTCTGAGCTGCCCTGAGAGAGCCCTCGGCCTCGCATTCCATCTAGGACACCCCCTGCCGGAAGTCACCCTGCCTCCAAGAGAGAGTCGGCTTGCGTTCTTACTGCGATTTAAGCCCCGTGCTTCCTGTGGCCCCGCAGGCTTTGGAATAGCCACAGGCCCCAGAGGCGTAACTAGGCAGGGCATTCCTTGGTTGAGGCAGTTCACTTGACGCAGAACACCCTACTTCGGGGAGTTGGTTCAGGGAAGCAAACGCCGGGTGACCTGTGTCTCTTTGGACTGGTTAGAAACCACAGGGAGGTAAGCTGAGTGTGCGCGTGGAAACGGGAGCCTGCTGGAACTATCCTTGCTTTCCCACTTGGAAGGCTGCACTCATGCTGCCGTGAAGCTGCCTGACGTCCCCTGCTGTTGACAGGCCTGGAAACCCGGTCGAAATGCTTCTGGGAAGAAAATGAGTTTGCTCCGTTTCAACCCGGTGCTTCCATAGCCGCGGTGGTGGTTAGCCTGACGAGCTCCAGAACGAAAGGGAAACTCAACGTGAGAATTTCCCTCCAGTTTAGGCCCTGCGTAGCCGGGCGGGAAGGGCGGCATGCAGCAGGTTCCGTGAGTTCTTAGTCACTCTTCGGGTTCATTTTAACGGAATTTCCCATTGGAGGACTCCTAGGCCCCTCGGGTGTGCATCCATTTCCCTTCGGGGTCACTGAGGACCTCCAGGCACCCCCCCCCCCACCACGCCGTGGTCCGGCCGAGCAACATCGAGGCCCATGGCTCTGCCCCTCGGAGGCCCTGTGTGCGTGCCGGGTGATGGGCAACACTCTGCACGTTCCTTGAGGAGAGCTACATTTCCAGAGCCCTCCAACAGCCTCAGGACCAGATTTCTGGTGCGTCCGAAGCTCCCAGGAAATATCTGTCGTCGCCCTTGTGAGAGCTGCCGTGAGAAAACACTCTGCTTTGCCTGCTTCGCGGGCCTCGTACCTGCAGGCACTCTGCTCGAGGAGAACGTCAGCATCTCGCAATGCTGCGTCGCTAACGGGACAGCCAGATTGAGCACAGGCCTGGAGGGAAGGCCCTGACGTGAGGTGCAGAAGCGGAGCCGCGCGGCAGTTTCCATGAGGCCGTAGCCTCTGCTCTGCGTGTCCTTAACGGCAGTAGAGTTTCCTGGACACCTGGGAGGCTCGCGGGGGCACCCTGTTCCAGGCTGGAACACGGAGCACTCCCAGGCACCCCTGGGTCTGCCGAGCAACATCCAGGCCCGGAGCCCCTTTGGAGCCGCTCTCTATACGCCGAGTGTAGGGAAACGCCCTGCACTCTCTCCTGGAGCAGACTCGTTTCCCCCACCAAACCCACACTTTCACCAACAGACTTCTGGCACGTCTCCCATGCCTTTGAGGTCTTACGCCTTGCCCTAGTCTGAGCTGCCCTGAGAGAGCCCTCGGCCTCGCATTCCATCTAGGACACCCCCTGCCGGAAGTCACCCTGCCTCCAAGAGAGAGTCGGCTTGCGTTCTTACTGCGATTTAAGCCCCGTGTTTCCTGTGGCCCCGCAGGCTTTGGAATAGCCACAGGCCCCAGAGGCGTAACTAGGCAGGGCATTCCTTGGTTGAGGCAGTTCACTTGACGCAGAACACCCTACTTCGGGGAGTTGGTTCAGGGAAGCAAACGCCGGGTGACCTGTGTCTCTTTGGACTGGTTAGAAACCACAGGGAGGTAAGCTGAGTGTGCGCGTGGAAACGGGAGCCTGCTGGAACTATCCTTGCTTTCCCACTTGGAAGGCTGCACTCATGCTGCCGTGAAGCTGCCTGACGTCCCCTGCTGTTGACAGGCCTGGAAACCCGGTCGAAATGCTTCTGGGAAGAAAATGAGTTTGCTCCGTTTCAACCCGGTGCTTCCATAGCCGCGGTGGTGGTTAGCCTGACGAGCTCCAGAACGAAAGGGAAACTCAACGTGAGAATTTCCCTCCAGTTTAGGCCCTGCGTAGCCGGGCGGGAAGGGCGGCATGCAGCAGGTTCCGTGAGTTCTTAGTCACTCTTCGGGTTCATTTTAACGGAATTTCCCATTGGAGGACTCCTAGGCCCCTCGGGTGTGCATCCATTTCCCTTCGGGGTCACTGAGGACCTCCAGGCACACCCCCCCCCACCACGCCGTGGTCCGGCCGAGCAACATCGAGGCCCATGGCTCTGCCCCTCGGAGGCCCTGTGTGCGTGCCGGGTGATGGGCAACACTCTGCACGTTCCTTGAGGAGAGCTACATTTCCAGAGCCCTCCAACAGCCTGAGGACCAGATTTCTGGTGCGTCCGAAGCTCCCAGGAAATATCTGTCGTCGCCCTTGTGAGAGCTGCCGTGAGAAAACACTCTGCTTTGCCTGCTTCGCGGGCCTCGTACCTGCAGGCACTCTGCTCGAGGAGAACGTCAGCATCTCGCAATGCTGCGTCGCTAACGGGACAGCCAGATTGAGCACAGGCCTGGAGGGAAGGCCCTGACGTGAGGTGCAGAAGCGGAGCCGCGCGGCAGTTTCCATGAGGCCGTAGCCTCTGCTCTGCGTGTCCTTAACGGCAGTAGAGTTTCCTGGACACCTGGGAGGCTCGCGGGGGCACCCTGTTCCAGGCTGGAACACGGAGCACTCCCAGGCACCCCTGGGTCTGCCGAGCAACATCCAGGCCCGGAGCCCCTTTGGAGCCGCTCTCTATACGCCGAGTGTAGGGAAACGCCCTGCACTCTCTCCTGGAGCAGACTCGTTTCCCCCACCAAACCCACACTTTCACCAACAGACTTCTGGCACGTCTCCCATGCCTTTGAGGTCTTACGCCTTGCCCTAGTCTGAGCTGCCCTGAGAGAGCCCTCGGCCTCGCATTCCATCTAGGACACCCCCTGCCGGAAGTCACCCTGCCTCCAAGAGAGAGTCGGCTTGCGTTCTTACTGCGATTTAAGCCCCGTGCTTCCTGTGGCCCCGCAGGCTTTGGAATAGCCACAGGCCCCAGAGGCGTAACTAGGCAGGGCATTCCTTGGTTGAGGCAGTTCACTTGACGCAGAACACCCTACTTCGGGGAGTTGGTTCAGGGAAGCAAACGCCGGGTGACCTGTGTCTCTTTGGACTGGTTAGAAACCACAGGGAGGTAAGCTGAGTGTGCGCGTGGAAACGGGAGCCTGCTGGAACTATCCTTGCTTTCCCACTTGGAAGGCTGCACTCATGCTGCCGTGAAGCTGCCTGACGTCCCCTGCTGTTGACAGGCCTGGAAACCCGGTCGAAATGCTTCTGGGAAGAAAATGAGTTTGCTCCGTTTCAACCCGGTGCTTCCATAGCCGCGGTGGTGGTTAGCCTGACGAGCTCCAGAACGAAAGGGAAACTCAACGTGAGAATTTCCCTCCAGTTTAGGCCCTGCGTAGCCGGGCGGGAAGGGCGGCATGCAGCAGGTTCCGTGAGTTCTTAGTCACTCTTCGGGTTCATTTTAACGGAATTTCCCATTGGAGGACTCCTAGGCCCCTCGGGTGTGCATCCATTTCCCTTCGGGGTCACTGAGGACCTCCAGGCACCCCCCCCCCCCACGCCGTGGTCCGGCCGAGCAACATCGAGGCCCATGGCTCTGCCCCTCGGAGGCCCTGTGTGCGTGCCGGGTGATGGGCAACACTCTGCACGTTCCTTGAGGAGAGCTACATTTCCAGAGCCCTCCAACAGCCTCAGGACCAGATTTCTGGTGCGTCCGAAGCTCCCAGGAAATATCTGTCGTCGCCCTTGTGAGAGCTGCCGTGAGAAAACACTCTGCTTTGCCTGCTTCGCGGGCCTCGTACCTGCAGGCACTCTGCTCGAGGAGAACGTCAGCATCTCGCAATGCTGCGTCGCTAACGGGACAGCCAGATTGAGCACAGGCCTGGAGGGAAGGCCCTGACGTGAGGTGCAGAAGCGGAGCCGCGCGGCAGTTTCCATGAGGCCGTAGCCTCTGCTCTGCGTGTCCTTAACGGCAGTAGAGTTTCCTGGACACCTGGGAGGCTCGCGGGGGCACCCTGTTCCAGGCTGGAACACGGAGCACTCCCAGGCACCCCTGGGTCTGCCGAGCAACATCCAGGCCCGGAGCCCCTTTGGAGCCGCTCTCTATACGCCGAGTGTAGGGAAACGCCCTGCACTCTCTCCTGGAGCAGACTCGTTTCCCCCACCAAACCCACACTTTCACCAACAGACTTCTGGCACGTCTCCCATGCCTTTGAGGTCTTACGCCTTGCCCTAGTCTGAGCTGCCCTGAGAGAGCCCTCGGCCTCGCATTCCATCTAGGACACCCCCTGCCGGAAGTCACCCTGCCTCCAAGAGAGAGTCGGCTTGCGTTCTTACTGCGATTTAAGCCCCGTGCTTCCTGTGGCCCCGCAGGCTTTGGAATAGCCACAGGCCCCAGAGGCGTAACTAGGCAGGGCATTCCTTGGTTGAGGCAGTTCACTTGACGCAGAACACCCTACTTCGGGGAGTTGGTTCAGGGAAGCAAACGCCGGGTGACCTGTGTCTCTTTGGACTGGTTAGAAACCACAGGGAGGTAAGCTGAGTGTGCGCGTGGAAACGGGAGCCTGCTGGAACTATCCTTGCTTTCCCACTTGGAAGGCTGCACTCATGCTGCCGTGAAGCTGCCTGACGTCCCCTGCTGTTGACAGGCCTGGAAACCCGGTCGAAATGCTTCTGGGAAGAAAATGAGTTTGCTCCGTTTCAACCCGGTGCTTCCATAGCCGCGGTGGTGGTTAGCCTGACGAGCTCCAGAACGAAAGGGAAACTCAACGTGAGAATTTCCCTCCAGTTTAGGCCCTGCGTAGCCGGGCGGGAAGGGCGGCATGCAGCAGGTTCCGTGAGTTCTTAGTCACTCTTCGGGTTCATTTTAACGGAATTTCCCATTGGAGGACTCCTAGGCCCCTCGGGTGTGCATCCATTTCCCTTCGGGGTCACTGAGGACCTCCAGGCACCCCCCCCCCCACCACGCCGTGGTCCGGCCGAGCAACATCGAGGCCCATGGCTCTGCCCCTCGGAGGCCCTGTGTGCGTGCCGGGTGATGGGCAACACTCTGCACGTTCCTTGAGGAGAGCTACATTTCCAGAGCCCTCCAACAGCCTGAGGACCAGATTTCTGGTGCGTCCGAAGCTCCCAGGAAATATCTGTCGTCGCCCTTGTGAGAGCTGCCGTGAGAAAACACTCTGCTTTGCCTGCTTCGCGGGCCTCGTACCTGCAGGCACTCTGCTCGAGGAGAACGTCAGCATCTCGCAATGCTGCGTCGCTAACGGGACAGCCAGATTGAGCACAGGCCTGGAGGGAAGGCCCTGACGTGAGGTGCAGAAGCGGAGCCGCGCGGCAGTTTCCATGAGGCCGTAGCCTCTGCTCTGCGTGTCCTTAACGGCAGTAGAGTTTCCTGGACACCTGGGAGGCTCGCGGGGGCACCCTGTTCCAGGCTGGAACACGGAGCACTCCCAGGCACCCCTGGGTCTGCCGAGCAACATCCAGGCCCGGAGCCCCTTTGGAGCCGCTCTCTATACGCCGAGTGTAGGGAAACGCCCTGCACTCTCTCCTGGAGCAGACTCGTTTCCCCCACCAAACCCACACTTTCACCAACAGACTTCTGGCACGTCTCCCATGCCTTTGAGGTCTTACGCCTTGCCCTAGTCTGAGCTGCCCTGAGAGAGCCCTCGGCCTCGCATTCCATCTAGGACACCCCCTGCCGGAAGTCACCCTGCCTCCAAGAGAGAGTCGGCTTGCGTTCTTACTGCGATTTAAGCCCCGTGCTTCCTGTGGCCCCGCAGGCTTTGGAATAGCCACAGGCCCCAGAGGCGTAACTAGGCAGGGCATTCCTTGGTTGAGGCAGTTCACTTGACGCAGAACACCCTACTTCGGGGAGTTGGTTCAGGGAAGCAAACGCCGGGTGACCTGTGTCTCTTTGGACTGGTTAGAAACCACAGGGAGGTAAGCTGAGTGTGCGCGTGGAAACGGGAGCCTGCTGGAACTATCCTTGCTTTCCCACTTGGAAGGCTGCACTCATGCTGCCGTGAAGCTGCCTGACGTCCCCTGCTGTTGACAGGCCTGGAAACCCGGTCGAAATGCTTCTGGGAAGAAAATGAGTTTGCTCCGTTTCAACCCGGTGCTTCCATAGCCGCGGTGGTGGTTAGCCTGACGAGCTCCAGAACGAAAGGGAAACTCAACGTGAGAATTTCCCTCCAGTTTAGGCCCTGCGTAGCCGGGCGGGAAGGGCGGCATGCAGCAGGTTCCGTGAGTTCTTAGTCACTCTTCGGGTTCATTTTAACGGAATTTCCCATTGGAGGACTCCTAGGCCCCTCGGGTGTGCATCCATTTCCCTTCGGGGTCACTGAGGACCTCCAGGCACCCCCCCCACCACCACGCCGTGGTCCGGCCGAGCAACATCGAGGCCCATGGCTCTGCCCCTCGGAGGCCCTGTGTGCGTGCCGGGTGATGGGCAACACTCTGCACGTTCCTTGAGGAGAGCTACATTTCCAGAGCCCTCCAACAGCCTGAGGACCAGATTTCTGGTGCGTCCGAAGCTCCCAGGAAATATCTGTCGTCGCCCTTGTGAGAGCTGCCGTGAGAAAACACTCTGCTTTGCCTGCTTCGCGGGCCTCGTACCTGCAGGCACTCTGCTCGAGGAGAACGTCAGCATCTCGCAATGCTGCGTCGCTAACGGGACAGCCAGATTGAGCACAGGCCTGGAGGGAAGGCCCTGACGTGAGGTGCAGAAGCGGAGCCGCGCGGCAGTTTCCATGAGGCCGTAGCCTCTGCTCTGCGTGTCCTTAACGGCAGTAGAGTTTCCTGGACACCTGGGAGGCTCGCGGGGGCACCCTGTTCCAGGCTGGAACACGGAGCACTCCCAGGCACCCCTGGGTCTGCCGAGCAACATCCAGGCCCGGAGCCCCTTTGGAGCCGCTCTCTATACGCCGAGTGTAGGGAAACGCCCTGCACTCTCTCCTGGAGCAGACTCGTTTCCCCCACCAAACCCACACTTTCACCAACAGACTTCTGGCACGTCTCCCATGCCTTTGAGGTCTTACGCCTTGCCCTAGTCTGAGCTGCCCTGAGAGAGCCCTCGGCCTCGCATTCCATCTAGGACACCCCCTGCCGGAAGTCACCCTGCCTCCAAGAGAGAGTCGGCTTGCGTTCTTACTGCGATTTAAGCCCCGTGCTTCCTGTGGCCCCGCAGGCTTTGGAATAGCCACAGGCCCCAGAGGCGTAACTAGGCAGGGCATTCCTTGGTTGAGGCAGTTCACTTGACGCAGAACACCCTACTTCGGGGAGTTGGTTCAGGGAAGCAAACGCCGGGTGACCTGTGTCTCTTTGGACTGGTTAGAAACCACAGGGAGGTAAGCTGAGTGTGCGCGTGGAAATGGGAGCCTGCTGGAACTATCCTTGCTTTCCCACTTGGAAGGCTGCACTCATGCTGCCGTGAAGCTGCCTGACGTCCCCTGCTGTTGACAGGCCTGGAAACCCGGTCGAAATGCTTCTGGGAAGAAAATGAGTTTGCTCCGTTTCAACCCGGTGCTTCCATAGCCGCGGTGGTGGTTAGCCTGACGAGCTCCAGAACGAAAGGGAAACTCAACGTGAGAATTTCCCTCCAGTTTAGGCCCTGCGTAGCCGGGCGGGAAGGGCGGCATGCAGCAGGTTCCGTGAGTTCTTAGTCACTCTTCGGGTTCATTTTAACGGAATTTCCCATTGGAGGACTCCTAGGCCCCTCGGGTGTGCATCCATTTCCCTTCGGGGTCACTGAGGACCTCCAGGCACCCCCCCCCACCACGCCGTGGTCCGGCCGAGCAACATCGAGGCCCATGGCTCTGCCCCTCGGAGGCCCTGTGTGCGTGCCGGGTGATGGGCAACACTCTGCACGTTCCTTGAGGAGAGCTACATTTCCAGAGCCCTCCAACAGCCTGAGGACCAGATTTCTGGTGCGTCCGAAGCTCCCAGGAAATATCTGTCGTCGCCCTTGTGAGAGCTGCCGTGAGAAAACACTCTGCTTTGCCTGCTTCGCGGGCCTCGTACCTGCAGGCACTCTGCTCGAGGAGAACGTCAGCATCTCGCAATGCTGCGTCGCTAACGGGACAGCCAGATTGAGCACAGGCCTGGAGGGAAGGCCCTGACGTGAGGTGCAGAAGCGGAGCCGCGCGGCAGTTTCCATGAGGCCGTAGCCTCTGCTCTGCGTGTCCTTAACGGCAGTAGAGTTTCCTGGACACCTGGGAGGCTCGCGGGGGCACCCTGTTCCAGGCTGGAACACGGAGCACTCCCAGGCACCCCTGGGTCTGCCGAGCAACATCCAGGCCCGGAGCCCCTTTGGAGCCGCTCTCTATACGCCGAGTGTAGGGAAACGCCCTGCACTCTCTCCTGGAGCAGACTCGTTTCCCCCACCAAACCCACACTTTCACCAACAGACTTCTGGCACGTCTCCCATGCCTTTGAGGTCTTACGCCTTGCCCTAGTCTGAGCTGCCCTGAGAGAGCCCTCGGCCTCGCATTCCATCTAGGACACCCCCTGCCGGAAGTCACCCTGCCTCCAAGAGAGAGTCGGCTTGCGTTCTTACTGCGATTTAAGCCCCGTGCTTCCTGTGGCCCCGCAGGCTTTGGAATAGCCACAGGCCCCAGAGGCGTAACTAGGCAGGGCATTCCTTGGTTGAGGCAGTTCACTTGACGCAGAACACCCTACTTCGGGGAGTTGGTTCAGGGAAGCAAACGCCGGGTGACCTGTGTCTCTTTGGACTGGTTAGAAACCACAGGGAGGTAAGCTGAGTGTGCGCGTGGAAACGGGAGCCTGCTGGAACTATCCTTGCTTTCCCACTTGGAAGGCTGCACTCATGCTGCCGTGAAGCTGCCTGACGTCCCCTGCTGTTGACAGGCCTGGAAACCCGGTCGAAATGCTTCTGGGAAGAAAATGAGTTTGCTCCGTTTCAACCCGGTGCTTCCATAGCCGCGGTGGTGGTTAGCCTGACGAGCTCCAGAACGAAAGGGAAACTCAACGTGAGAATTTCCCTCCAGTTTAGGCCCTGCGTAGCCGGGCGGGAAGGGCGGCATGCAGCAGGTTCCGTGAGTTCTTAGTCACTCTTCGGGTTCATTTTAACGGAATTTCCCATTGGAGGACTCCTAGGCCCCTCGGGTGTGCATCCATTTCCCTTCGGGGTCACTGAGGACCTCCAGGCACCCCCCCCCCCACGCCGTGGTCCGGCCGAGCAACATCGAGGCCCATGGCTCTGCCCCTCGGAGGCCCTGTGTGCGTGCCGGGTGATGGGCAACACTCTGCACGTTCCTTGAGGAGAGCTACATTTCCAGAGCCCTCCAACAGCCTGAGGACCAGATTTCTGGTGCGTCCGAAGCTCCCAGGAAATATCTGTCGTCGCCCTTGTGAGAGCTGCCGTGAGAAAACACTCTGCTTTGCCTGCTTCGCGGGCCTCGTACCTGCAGGCACTCTGCTCGAGGAGAACGTCAGCATCTCGCAATGCTGCGTCGCTAACGGGACAGCCAGATTGAGCACAGGCCTGGAGGGAAGGCCCTGACGTGAGGTGCAGAAGCGGAGCCGCGCGGCAGTTTCCATGAGGCCGTAGCCTCTGCTCTGCGTGTCCTTAACGGCAGTAGAGTTTCCTGGACACCTGGGAGGCTCGCGGGGGCACCCTGTTCCAGGCTGGAACACGGAGCACTCCCAGGCACCCCTGGGTCTGCCGAGCAACATCCAGGCCCGGAGCCCCTTTGGAGCCGCTCTCTATACGCCGAGTGTAGGGAAACGCCCTGCACTCTCTCCTGGAGCAGACTCGTTTCCCCCACCAAACCCACACTTTCACCAACAGACTTCTGGCACGTCTCCCATGCCTTTGAGGTCTTACGCCTTGCCCTAGTCTGAGCTGCCCTGAGAGAGCCCTCGGCCTCGCATTCCATCTAGGACACCCCCTGCCGGAAGTCACCCTGCCTCCAAGAGAGAGTCGGCTTGCGTTCTTACTGCGATTTAAGCCCCGTGCTTCCTGTGGCCCCGCAGGCTTTGGAATAGCCACAGGCCCCAGAGGCGTAACTAGGCAGGGCATTCCTTGGTTGAGGCAGTTCACTTGACGCAGAACACCCTACTTCGGGGAGTTGGTTCAGGGAAGCAAACGCCGGGTGACCTGTGTCTCTTTGGACTGGTTAGAAACCACAGGGAGGTAAGCTGAGTGTGCGCGTGGAAACGGGAGCCTGCTGGAACTATCCTTGCTTTCCCACTTGGAAGGCTGCACTCATGCTGCCGTGAAGCTGCCTGACGTCCCCTGCTGTTGACAGGCCTGGAAACCCGGTCGAAATGCTTCTGGGAAGAAAATGAGTTTGCTCCGTTTCAACCCGGTGCTTCCATAGCCGCGGTGGTGGTTAGCCTGACGAGCTCCAGAACGAAAGGGAAACTCAACGTGAGAATTTCCCTCCAGTTTAGGCCCTGCGTAGCCGGGCGGGAAGGGCGGCATGCAGCAGGTTCCGTGAGTTCTTAGTCACTCTTCGGGTTCATTTTAACGGAATTTCCCATTGGAGGACTCCTAGGCCCCTCGGGTGTGCATCCATTTCCCTTCGGGGTCACTGAGGACCTCCAGGCACCCCCCCCACCACCACCACGCCGTGGTCCGGCCGAGCAACATCGAGGCCCATGGCTCTGCCCCTCGGAGGCCCTGTGTGCGTGCCGGGTGATGGGCAACACTCTGCACGTTCCTTGAGGAGAGCTACATTTCCAGAGCCCTCCAACAGCCTGAGGACCAGATTTCTGGTGCGTCCGAAGCTCCCAGGAAATATCTGTCGTCGCCCTTGTGAGAGCTGCCGTGAGAAAACACTCTGCTTTGCCTGCTTCGCGGGCCTCGTACCTGCAGGCACTCTGCTCGAGGAGAACGTCAGCATCTCGCAATGCTGCGTCGCTAACGGGACAGCCAGATTGAGCACAGGCCTGGAGGGAAGGCCCTGACGTGAGGTGCAGAAGCGGAGCCGCGCGGCAGTTTCCATGAGGCCGTAGCCTCTGCTCTGCGTGTCCTTAACGGCAGTAGAGTTTCCTGGACACCTGGGAGGCTCGCGGGGGCACCCTGTTCCAGGCTGGAACACGGAGCACTCCCAGGCACCCCTGGGTCTGCCGAGCAACATCCAGGCCCGGAGCCCCTTTGGAGCCGCTCTCTATACGCCGAGTGTAGGGAAACGCCCTGCACTCTCTCCTGGAGCAGACTCGTTTCCCCCACCAAACCCACACTTTCACCAACAGACTTCTGGCACGTCTCCCATGCCTTTGAGGTCTTACGCCTTGCCCTAGTCTGAGCTGCCCTGAGAGAGCCCTCGGCCTCGCATTCCATCTAGGACACCCCCTGCCGGAAGTCACCCTGCCTCCAAGAGAGAGTCGGCTTGCGTTCTTACTGCGGTTGAAGCCCCGTGCTTCCTGTGGCCCCGCAGGCTTTGGAATAGCCACAGGCCCCAGAGGCGTAACTAGGCAGGGCATTCCTTGGTTGAGGCAGTTCACTTGACGCAGAACACCCTACTTCGGGGAGTTGGTTCAGGGAAGCAAACGCCGGGTGACCTGTGTCTCTTTGGACTGGTTAGAAACCACAGGGAGGTAAGCTGAGTGTGCGCGTGGAAACGGGAGCCTGCTGGAACTATCCTTGCTTTCCCACTTGGAAGGCTGCACTCATGCTGCCGTGAAGCTGCCTGACGTCCCCTGCTGTTGACAGGCCTGGAAACCCGGTCGAAATGCTTCTGGGAAGAAAATGAGTTTGCTCCGTTTCAACCCGGTGCTTCCATAGCCGCGGTGGTGGTTAGCCTGACGAGCTCCAGAACGAAAGGGAAACTCAACGTGAGAATTTCCCTCCAGTTTAGGCCCTGCGTAGCCGGGCGGGAAGGGCGGCATGCAGCAGGTTCCGTGAGTTCTTAGTCACTCTTCGGGTTCATTTTAACGGAATTTCCCATTGGAGGACTCCTAGGCCCCTCGGGTGTGCATCCATTTCCCTTCGGGGTCACTGAGGACCTCCAGGCACCCCCCCCCCACCACGCCGTGGTCCGGCCGAGCAACATCGAGGCCCATGGCTCTGCCCCTCGGAGGCCCTGTGTGCGTGCCGGGTGATGGGCAACACTCTGCACGTTCCTTGAGGAGAGCTACATTTCCAGAGCCCTCCAACAGCCTGAGGACCAGATTTCTGGTGCGTCCGAAGCTCCCAGGAAATATCTGTCGTCGCCCTTGTGAGAGCTGCCGTGAGAAAACACTCTGCTTTGCCTGCTTCGCGGGCCTCGTACCTGCAGGCACTCTGCTCGAGGAGAACGTCAGCATCTCGCAATGCTGCGTCGCTAACGGGACAGCCAGATTGAGCACAGGCCTGGAGGGAAGGCCCTGACGTGAGGTGCAGAAGCGGAGCCGCGCGGCAGTTTCCATGAGGCCGTAGCCTCTGCTCTGCGTGTCCTTAACGGCAGTAGAGTTTCCTGGACACCTGGGAGGCTCGCGGGGGCACCCTGTTCCAGGCTGGAACACGGAGCACTCCCAGGCACCCCTGGGTCTGCCGAGCAACATCCAGGCCCGGAGCCCCTTTGGAGCCGCTCTCTATACGCCGAGTGTAGGGAAACGCCCTGCACTCTCTCCTGGAGCAGACTCGTTTCCCCCACCAAACCCACACTTTCACCAACAGACTTCTGGCACGTCTCCCATGCCTTTGAGGTCTTACGCCTTGCCCTAGTCTGAGCTGCCCTGAGAGAGCCCTCGGCCTCGCATTCCATCTAGGACACCCCCTGCCGGAAGTCACCCTGCCTCCAAGAGAGAGTCGGCTTGCGTTCTTACTGCGATTTAAGCCCCGTGCTTCCTGTGGCCCCGCAGGCTTTGGAATAGCCACAGGCCCCAGAGGCGTAACTAGGCAGGGCATTCCTTGGTTGAGGCAGTTCACTTGACGCAGAACACCCTACTTCGGGGAGTTGGTTCAGGGAAGCAAACGCCGGGTGACCTGTGTCTCTTTGGACTGGTTAGAAACCACAGGGAGGTAAGCTGAGTGTGCGCGTGGAAACGGGAGCCTGCTGGAACTATCCTTGCTTTCCCACTTGGAAGGCTGCACTCATGCTGCCGTGAAGCTGCCTGACGTCCCCTGCTGTTGACAGGCCTGGAAACCCGGTCGAAATGCTTCTGGGAAGAAAATGAGTTTGCTCCGTTTCAACCCGGTGCTTCCATAGCCGCGGTGGTGGTTAGCCTGACGAGCTCCAGAACGAAAGGGAAACTCAACGTGAGAATTTCCCTCCAGTTTAGGCCCTGCGTAGCCGGGCGGGAAGGGCGGCATGCAGCAGGTTCCGTGAGTTCTTAGTCACTCTTCGGGTTCATTTTAACGGAATTTCCCATTGGAGGACTCCTAGGCCCCTCGGGTGTGCATCCATTTCCCTTCGGGGTCACTGAGGACCTCCAGGCACACCCCCCCCCACCACGCCGTGGTCCGGCCGAGCAACATCGAGGCCCATGGCTCTGCCCCTCGGAGGCCCTGTGTGCGTGCCGGGTGATGGGCAACACTCTGCACGTTCCTTGAGGAGAGCTACATTTCCAGAGCCCTCCAACAGCCTGAGGACCAGATTTCTGGTGCGTCCGAAGCTCCCAGGAAATATCTGTCGTCGCCCTTGTGAGAGCTGCCGTGAGAAAACACTCTGCTTTGCCTGCTTCGCGGGCCTCGTACCTGCAGGCACTCTGCTCGAGGAGAACGTCAGCATCTCGCAATGCTGCGTCGCTAACGGGACAGCCAGATTGAGCACAGGCCTGGAGGGAAGGCCCTGACGTGAGGTGCAGAAGCGGAGCCGCGCGGCAGTTTCCATGAGGCCGTAGCCTCTGCTCTGCGTGTCCTTAACGGCAGTAGAGTTTCCTGGACACCTGGGAGGCTCGCGGGGGCACCCTGTTCCAGGCTGGAACACGGAGCACTCCCAGGCACCCCTGGGTCTGCCGAGCAACATCCAGGCCCGGAGCCCCTTTGGAGCCGCTCTCTATACGCCGAGTGTAGGGAAACGCCCTGCACTCTCTCCTGGAGCAGACTCGTTTCCCCCACCAAACCCACACTTTCACCAACAGACTTCTGGCACGTCTCCCATGCCTTTGAGGTCTTACGCCTTGCCCTAGTCTGAGCTGCCCTGAGAGAGCCCTCGGCCTCGCATTCCATCTAGGACACCCCCTGCCGGAAGTCACCCTGCCTCCAAGAGAGAGTCGGCTTGCGTTCTTACTGCGATTTAAGCCCCGTGCTTCCTGTGGCCCCGCAGGCTTTGGAATAGCCACAGGCCCCAGAGGCGTAACTAGGCAGGGCATTCCTTGGTTGAGGCAGTTCACTTGACGCAGAACACCCTACTTCGGGGAGTTGGTTCAGGGAAGCAAACGCCGGGTGACCTGTGTCTCTTTGGACTGGTTAGAAACCACAGGGAGGTAAGCTGAGTGTGCGCGTGGAAACGGGAGCCTGCTGGAACTATCCTTGCTTTCCCACTTGGAAGGCTGCACTCATGCTGCCGTGAAGCTGCCTGACGTCCCCTGCTGTTGACAGGCCTGGAAACCCGGTCGAAATGCTTCTGGGAAGAAAATGAGTTTGCTCCGTTTCAACCCGGTGCTTCCATAGCCGCGGTGGTGGTTAGCCTGACGAGCTCCAGAACGAAAGGGAAACTCAACGTGAGAATTTCCCTCCAGTTTAGGCCCTGCGTAGCCGGGCGGGAAGGGCGGCATGCAGCAGGTTCCGTGAGTTCTTAGTCACTCTTCGGGTTCATTTTAACGGAATTTCCCATTGGAGGACTCCTAGGCCCCTCGGGTGTGCATCCATTTCCCTTCGGGGTCACTGAGGACCTCCAGGCACCCCCCCCCCCCCACGCCGTGGTCCGGCCGAGCAACATCGAGGCCCATGGCTCTGCCCCTCGGAGGCCCTGTGTGCGTGCCGGGTGATGGGCAACACTCTGCACGTTCCTTGAGGAGAGCTACATTTCCAGAGCCCTCCAACAGCCTCAGGACCAGATTTCTGGTGCGTCCGAAGCTCCCAGGAAATATCTGTCGTCGCCCTTGTGAGAGCTGCCGTGAGAAAACACTCTGCTTTGCCTGCTTCGCGGGCCTCGTACCTGCAGGCACTCTGCTCGAGGAGAACGTCAGCATCTCGCAATGCTGCGTCGCTAACGGGACAGCCAGATTGAGCACAGGCCTGGAGGGAAGGCCCTGACGTGAGGTGCAGAAGCGGAGCCGCGCGGCAGTTTCCATGAGGCCGTAGCCTCTGCTCTGCGTGTCCTTAACGGCAGTAGAGTTTCCTGGACACCTGGGAGGCTCGCGGGGGCACCCTGTTCCAGGCTGGAACACGGAGCACTCCCAGGCACCCCTGGGTCTGCCGAGCAACATCCAGGCCCGGAGCCCCTTTGGAGCCGCTCTCTATACGCCGAGTGTAGGGAAACGCCCTGCACTCTCTCCTGGAGCAGACTCGTTTCCCCCACCAAACCCACACTTTCACCAACAGACTTCTGGCACGTCTCCCATGCCTTTGAGGTCTTACGCCTTGCCCTAGTCTGAGCTGCCCTGAGAGAGCCCTCGGCCTCGCATTCCATCTAGGACACCCCCTGCCGGAAGTCACCCTGCCTCCAAGAGAGAGTCGGCTTGCGTTCTTACTGCGATTTAAGCCCCGTGCTTCCTGTGGCCCCGCAGGCTTTGGAATAGCCACAGGCCCCAGAGGCGTAACTAGGCAGGGCATTCCTTGGTTGAGGCAGTTCACTTGACGCAGAACACCCTACTTCGGGGAGTTGGTTCAGGGAAGCAAACGCCGGGTGACCTGTGTCTCTTTGGACTGGTTAGAAACCACAGGGAGGTAAGCTGAGTGTGCGCGTGGAAACGGGAGCCTGCTGGAACTATCCTTGCTTTCCCACTTGGAAGGCTGCACTCATGCTGCCGTGAAGCTGCCTGACGTCCCCTGCTGTTGACAGGCCTGGAAACCCGGTCGAAATGCTTCTGGGAAGAAAATGAGTTTGCTCCGTTTCAACCCGGTGCTTCCATAGCCGCGGTGGTGGTTAGCCTGACGAGCTCCAGAACGAAAGGGAAACTCAACGTGAGAATTTCCCTCCAGTTTAGGCCCTGCGTAGCCGGGCGGGAAGGGCGGCATGCAGCAGGTTCCGTGAGTTCTTAGTCACTCTTCGGGTTCATTTTAACGGAATTTCCCATTGGAGGACTCCTAGGCCCCTCGGGTGTGCATCCATTTCCCTTCGGGGTCACTGAGGACCTCCAGGCACCCCCCCCCCCACCACGCCGTGGTCCGGCCGAGCAACATCGAGGCCCATGGCTCTGCCCCTCGGAGGCCCTGTGTGCGTGCCGGGTGATGGGCAACACTCTGCACGTTCCTTGAGGAGAGCTACATTTCCAGAGCCCTCCAACAGCCTCAGGACCAGATTTCTGGTGCGTCCGAAGCTCCCAGGAAATATCTGTCGTCGCCCTTGTGAGAGCTGCCGTGAGAAAACACTCTGCTTTGCCTGCTTCGCGGGCCTCGTACCTGCAGGCACTCTGCTCGAGGAGAACGTCAGCATCTCGCAATGCTGCGTCGCTAACGGGACAGCCAGATTGAGCACAGGCCTGGAGGGAAGGCCCTGACGTGAGGTGCAGAAGCGGAGCCGCGCGGCAGTTTCCATGAGGCCGTAGCCTCTGCTCTGCGTGTCCTTAACGGCAGTAGAGTTTCCTGGACACCTGGGAGGCTCGCGGGGGCACCCTGTTCCAGGCTGGAACACGGAGCACTCCCAGGCACCCCTGGGTCTGCCGAGCAACATCCAGGCCCGGAGCCCCTTTGGAGCCGCTCTCTATACGCCGAGTGTAGGGAAACGCCCTGCACTCTCTCCTGGAGCAGACTCGTTTCCCCCACCAAACCCACACTTTCACCAACAGACTTCTGGCACGTCTCCCATGCCTTTGAGGTCTTACGCCTTGCCCTAGTCTGAGCTGCCCTGAGAGAGCCCTCGGCCTCGCATTCCATCTAGGACACCCCCTGCCGGAAGTCACCCTGCCTCCAAGAGAGAGTCGGCTTGCGTTCTTACTGCGATTTAAGCCCCGTGCTTCCTGTGGCCCCGCAGGCTTTGGAATAGCCACAGGCCCCAGAGGCGTAACTAGGCAGGGCATTCCTTGGTTGAGGCAGTTCACTTGACGCAGAACACCCTACTTCGGGGAGTTGGTTCAGGGAAGCAAACGCCGGGTGACCTGTGTCTCTTTGGACTGGTTAGAAACCACAGGGAGGTAAGCTGAGTGTGCGCGTGGAAACGGGAGCCTGCTGGAACTATCCTTGCTTTCCCACTTGGAAGGCTGCACTCATGCTGCCGTGAAGCTGCCTGACGTCCCCTGCTGTTGACAGGCCTGGAAACCCGGTCGAAATGCTTCTGGGAAGAAAATGAGTTTGCTCCGTTTCAACCCGGTGCTTCCATAGCCGCGGTGGTGGTTAGCCTGACGAGCTCCAGAACGAAAGGGAAACTCAACGTGAGAATTTCCCTCCAGTTTAGGCCCTGCGTAGCCGGGCGGGAAGGGCGGCATGCAGCAGGTTCCGTGAGTTCTTAGTCACTCTTCGGGTTCATTTTAACGGAATTTCCCATTGGAGGACTCCTAGGCCCCTCGGGTGTGCATCCATTTCCCTTCGGGGTCACTGAGGACCTCCAGGCACACCCCCCCCCACCACGCCGTGGTCCGGCCGAGCAACATCGAGGCCCATGGCTCTGCCCCTCGGAGGCCCTGTGTGCGTGCCGGGTGATGGGCAACACTCTGCACGTTCCTTGAGGAGAGCTACATTTCCAGAGCCCTCCAACAGCCTCAGGACCAGATTTCTGGTGCGTCCGAAGCTCCCAGGAAATATCTGTCGTCGCCCTTGTGAGAGCTGCCGTGAGAAAACACTCTGCTTTGCCTGCTTCGCGGGCCTCGTACCTGCAGGCACTCTGCTCGAGGAGAACGTCAGCATCTCGCAATGCTGCGTCGCTAACGGGACAGCCAGATTGAGCACAGGCCTGGAGGGAAGGCCCTGACGTGAGGTGCAGAAGCGGAGCCGCGCGGCAGTTTCCATGAGGCCGTAGCCTCTGCTCTGCGTGTCCTTAACGGCAGTAGAGTTTCCTGGACACCTGGGAGGCTCGCGGGGGCACCCTGTTCCAGGCTGGAACACGGAGCACTCCCAGGCACCCCTGGGTCTGCCGAGCAACATCCAGGCCCGGAGCCCCTTTGGAGCCGCTCTCTATACGCCGAGTGTAGGGAAACGCCCTGCACTCTCTCCTGGAGCAGACTCGTTTCCCCCACCAAACCCACACTTTCACCAACAGACTTCTGGCACGTCTCCCATGCCTTTGAGGTCTTACGCCTTGCCCTAGTCTGAGCTGCCCTGAGAGAGCCCTCGGCCTCGCATTCCATCTAGGACACCCCCTGCCGGAAGTCACCCTGCCTCCAAGAGAGAGTCGGCTTGCGTTCTTACTGCGATTTAAGCCCCGTGCTTCCTGTGGCCCCGCAGGCTTTGGAATAGCCACAGGCCCCAGAGGCGTAACTAGGCAGGGCATTCCTTGGTTGAGGCAGTTCACTTGACGCAGAACACCCTACTTCGGGGAGTTGGTTCAGGGAAGCAAACGCCGGGTGACCTGTGTCTCTTTGGACTGGTTAGAAACCACAGGGAGGTAAGCTGAGTGTGCGCGTGGAAACGGGAGCCTGCTGGAACTATCCTTGCTTTCCCACTTGGAAGGCTGCACTCATGCTGCCGTGAAGCTGCCTGACGTCCCCTGCTGTTGACAGGCCTGGAAACCCGGTCGAAATGCTTCTGGGAAGAAAATGAGTTTGCTCCGTTTCAACCCGGTGCTTCCATAGCCGCGGTGGTGGTTAGCCTGACGAGCTCCAGAACGAAAGGGAAACTCAACGTGAGAATTTCCCTCCAGTTTAGGCCCTGCGTAGCCGGGCGGGAAGGGCGGCATGCAGCAGGTTCCGTGAGTTCTTAGTCACTCTTCGGGTTCATTTTAACGGAATTTCCCATTGGAGGACTCCTAGGCCCCTCGGGTGTGCATCCATTTCCCTTCGGGGTCACTGAGGACCTCCAGGCACCCCCCCCCACGCCGTGGTCCGGCCGAGCAACATCGAGGCCCATGGCTCTGCCCCTCGGAGGCCCTGTGTGCGTGCCGGGTGATGGGCAACACTCTGCACGTTCCTTGAGGAGAGCTACATTTCCAGAGCCCTCCAACAGCCTGAGGACCAGATTTCTGGTGCGTCCGAAGCTCCCAGGAAATATCTGTCGTCGCCCTTGTGAGAGCTGCCGTGAGAAAACACTCTGCTTTGCCTGCTTCGCGGGCCTCGTAGCTGCAGGCACTCTGCTCGAGGAGAACGTCAGCATCTCGCAATGCTGCGTCGCTAACGGGACAGCCAGATTGAGCACAGGCCTGGAGGGAAGGCCCTGACGTGAGGTGCAGAAGCGGAGCCGCGCGGCAGTTTCCATGAGGCCGTAGCCTCTGCTCTGCGTGTCCTTAACGGCAGTAGAGTTTCCTGGACACCTGGGAGGCTCGCGGGGGCACCCTGTTCCAGGCTGGAACACGGAGCACTCCCAGGCACCCCTGGGTCTGCCGAGCAACATCCAGGCCCGGAGCCCCTTTGGAGCCGCTCTCTATACGCCGAGTGTAGGGAAACGCCCTGCACTCTCTCCTGGAGCAGACTCGTTTCCCCCACCAAACCCACACTTTCACCAACAGACTTCTGGCACGTCTCCCATGCCTTTGAGGTCTTACGCCTTGCCCTAGTCTGAGCTGCCCTGAGAGAGCCCTCGGCCTCGCATTCCATCTAGGACACCCCCTGCCGGAAGTCACCCTGCCTCCAAGAGAGAGTCGGCTTGCGTTCTTACTGCGATTTAAGCCCCGTGCTTCCTGTGGCCCCGCAGGCTTTGGAATAGCCACAGGCCCCAGAGGCGTAACTAGGCAGGGCATTCCTTGGTTGAGGCAGTTCACTTGACGCAGAACACCCTACTTCGGGGAGTTGGTTCAGGGAAGCAAACGCCGGGTGACCTGTGTCTCTTTGGACTGGTTAGAAACCACAGGGAGGTAAGCTGAGTGTGCGCGTGGAAACGGGAGCCTGCTGGAACTATCCTTGCTTTCCCACTTGGAAGGCTGCACTCATGCTGCCGTGAAGCTGCCTGACGTCCCCTGCTGTTGACAGGCCTGGAAACCCGGTCGAAATGCTTCTGGGAAGAAAATGAGTTTGCTCCGTTTCAACCCGGTGCTTCCATAGCCGCGGTGGTGGTTAGCCTGACGAGCTCCAGAACGAAAGGGAAACTCAACGTGAGAATTTCCCTCCAGTTTAGGCCCTGCGTAGCCGGGCGGGAAGGGCGGCATGCAGCAGGTTCCGTGAGTTCTTAGTCACTCTTCGGGTTCATTTTAACGGAATTTCCCATTGGAGGACTCCTAGGCCCCTCGGGTGTGCATCCATTTCCCTTCGGGGTCACTGAGGACCTCCAGGCACCCCCCCCCCCACCACGCCGTGGTCCGGCCGAGCAACATCGAGGCCCATGGCTCTGCCCCTCGGAGGCCCTGTGTGCGTGCCGGGTGATGGGCAACACTCTGCACGTTCCTTGAGGAGAGCTACATTTCCAGAGCCCTCCAACAGCCTCAGGACCAGATTTCTGGTGCGTCCGAAGCTCCCAGGAAATATCTGTCGTCGCCCTTGTGAGAGCTGCCGTGAGAAAACACTCTGCTTTGCCTGCTTCGCGGGCCTCGTACCTGCAGGCACTCTGCTCGAGGAGAACGTCAGCATCTCGCAATGCTGCGTCGCTAACGGGACAGCCAGATTGAGCACAGGCCTGGAGGGAAGGCCCTGACGTGAGGTGCAGAAGCGGAGCCGCGCGGCAGTTTCCATGAGGCCGTAGCCTCTGCTCTGCGTGTCCTTAACGGCAGTAGAGTTTCCTGGACACCTGGGAGGCTCGCGGGGGCACCCTGTTCCAGGCTGGAACACGGAGCACTCCCAGGCACCCCTGGGTCTGCCGAGCAACATCCAGGCCCGGAGCCCCTTTGGAGCCGCTCTCTATACGCCGAGTGTAGGGAAACGCCCTGCACTCTCTCCTGGAGCAGACTCGTTTCCCCCACCAAACCCACACTTTCACCAACAGACTTCTGGCACGTCTCCCATGCCTTTGAGGTCTTACGCCTTGCCCTAGTCTGAGCTGCCCTGAGAGAGCCCTCGGCCTCGCATTCCATCTAGGACACCCCCTGCCGGAAGTCACCCTGCCTCCAAGAGAGAGTCGGCTTGCGTTCTTACTGCGATTTAAGCCCCGTGCTTCCTGTGGCCCCGCAGGCTTTGGAATAGCCACAGGCCCCAGAGGCGTAACTAGGCAGGGCATTCCTTGGTTGAGGCAGTTCACTTGACGCAGAACACCCTACTTCGGGGAGTTGGTTCAGGGAAGCAAACGCCGGGTGACCTGTGTCTCTTTGGACTGGTTAGAAACCACAGGGAGGTAAGCTGAGTGTGCGCGTGGAAACGGGAGCCTGCTGGAACTATCCTTGCTTTCCCACTTGGAAGGCTGCACTCATGCTGCCGTGAAGCTGCCTGACGTCCCCTGCTGTTGACAGGCCTGGAAACCCGGTCGAAATGCTTCTGGGAAGAAAATGAGTTTGCTCCGTTTCAACCCGGTGCTTCCATAGCCGCGGTGGTGGTTAGCCTGACGAGCTCCAGAACGAAAGGGAAACTCAACGTGAGAATTTCCCTCCAGTTTAGGCCCTGCGTAGCCGGGCGGGAAGGGCGGCATGCAGCAGGTTCCGTGAGTTCTTAGTCACTCTTCGGGTTCATTTTAACGGAATTTCCCATTGGAGGACTCCTAGGCCCCTCGGGTGTGCATCCATTTCCCTTCGGGGTCACTGAGGACCTCCAGGCACCCCCCCCCCACCACGCCGTGGTCCGGCCGAGCAACATCGAGGCCCATGGCTCTGCCCCTCGGAGGCCCTGTGTGCGTGCCGGGTGATGGGCAACACTCTGCACGTTCCTTGAGGAGAGCTACATTTCCAGAGCCCTCCAACAGCCTCAGGACCAGATTTCTGGTGCGTCCGAAGCTCCCAGGAAATATCTGTCGTCGCCCTTGTGAGAGCTGCCGTGAGAAAACACTCTGCTTTGCCTGCTTCGCGGGCCTCGTACCTGCAGGCACTCTGCTCGAGGAGAACGTCAGCATCTCGCAATGCTGCGTCGCTAACGGGACAGCCAGATTGAGCACAGGCCTGGAGGGAAGGCCCTGACGTGAGGTGCAGAAGCGGAGCCGCGCGGCAGTTTCCATGAGGCCGTAGCCTCTGCTCTGCGTGTCCTTAACGGCAGTAGAGTTTCCTGGACACCTGGGAGGCTCGCGGGGGCACCCTGTTCCAGGCTGGAACACGGAGCACTCCCAGGCACCCCTGGGTCTGCCGAGCAACATCCAGGCCCGGAGCCCCTTTGGAGCCGCTCTCTATACGCCGAGTGTAGGGAAACGCCCTGCACTCTCTCCTGGAGCAGACTCGTTTCCCCCACCAAACCCACACTTTCACCAACAGACTTCTGGCACGTCTCCCATGCCTTTGAGGTCTTACGCCTTGCCCTAGTCTGAGCTGCCCTGAGAGAGCCCTCGGCCTCGCATTCCATCTAGGACACCCCCTGCCGGAAGTCACCCTGCCTCCAAGAGAGAGTCGGCTTGCGTTCTTACTGCGATTTAAGCCCCGTGCTTCCTGTGGCCCCGCAGGCTTTGGAATAGCCACAGGCCCCAGAGGCGTAACTAGGCAGGGCATTCCTTGGTTGAGGCAGTTCACTTGACGCAGAACACCCTACTTCGGGGAGTTGGTTCAGGGAAGCAAACGCCGGGTGACCTGTGTCTCTTTGGACTGGTTAGAAACCACAGGGAGGTAAGCTGAGTGTGCGCGTGGAAACGGGAGCCTGCTGGAACTATCCTTGCTTTCCCACTTGGAAGGCTGCACTCATGCTGCCGTGAAGCTGCCTGACGTCCCCTGCTGTTGACAGGCCTGGAAACCCGGTCGAAATGCTTCTGGGAAGAAAATGAGTTTGCTCCGTTTCAACCCGGTGCTTCCATAGCCGCGGTGGTGGTTAGCCTGACGAGCTCCAGAACGAAAGGGAAACTCAACGTGAGAATTTCCCTCCAGTTTAGGCCCTGCGTAGCCGGGCGGGAAGGGCGGCATGCAGCAGGTTCCGTGAGTTCTTAGTCACTGTTCGGGTTCATTTTAACGGAATTTCCCATTGGAGGACTCCTAGGCCCCTCGGGTGTGCATCCATTTCCCTTCGGGGTCACTGAGGACCTCCAGGCACCCCCCCCCCACCACGCCGTGGTCCGGCCGAGCAACATCGAGGCCCATGGCTCTGCCCCTCGGAGGCCCTGTGTGCGTGCCGGGTGATGGGCAACACTCTGCACGTTCCTTGAGGAGAGCTACATTTCCAGAGCCCTCCAACAGCCTGAGGACCAGATTTCTGGTGCGTCCGAAGCTCCCAGGAAATATCTGTCGTCGCCCTTGTGAGAGCTGCCGTGAGAAAACACTCTGCTTTGCCTGCTTCGCGGGCCTCGTACCTGCAGGCACTCTGCTCGAGGAGAACGTCAGCATCTCGCAATGCTGCGTCGCTAACGGGACAGCCAGATTGAGCACAGGCCTGGAGGGAAGGCCCTGACGTGAGGTGCAGAAGCGGAGCCGCGCGGCAGTTTCCATGAGGCCGTAGCCTCTGCTCTGCGTGTCCTTAACGGCAGTAGAGTTTCCTGGACACCTGGGAGGCTCGCGGGGGCACCCTGTTCCAGGCTGGAACACGGAGCACTCCCAGGCACCCCTGGGTCTGCCGAGCAACATCCAGGCCCGGAGCCCCTTTGGAGCCGCTCTCTATACGCCGAGTGTAGGGAAACGCCCTGCACTCTCTCCTGGAGCAGACTCGTTTCCCCCACCAAACCCACACTTTCACCAACAGACTTCTGGCACGTCTCCCATGCCTTTGAGGTCTTACGCCTTGCCCTAGTCTGAGCTGCCCTGAGAGAGCCCTCGGCCTCGCATTCCATCTAGGACACCCCCTGCCGGAAGTCACCCTGCCTCCAAGAGAGAGTCGGCTTGCGTTCTTACTGCGATTTAAGCCCCGTGCTTCCTGTGGCCCCGCAGGCTTTGGAATAGCCACAGGCCCCAGAGGCGTAACTAGGCAGGGCATTCCTTGGTTGAGGCAGTTCACTTGACGCAGAACACCCTACTTCGGGGAGTTGGTTCAGGGAAGCAAACGCCGGGTGACCTGTGTCTCTTTGGACTGGTTAGAAACCACAGGGAGGTAAGCTGAGTGTGCGCGTGGAAACGGGAGCCTGCTGGAACTATCCTTGCTTTCCCACTTGGAAGGCTGCACTCATGCTGCCGTGAAGCTGCCTGACGTCCCCTGCTGTTGACAGGCCTGGAAACCCGGTCGAAATGCTTCTGGGAAGAAAATGAGTTTGCTCCGTTTCAACCCGGTGCTTCCATAGCCGCGGTGGTGGTTAGCCTGACGAGCTCCAGAACGAAAGGGAAACTCAACGTGAGAATTTCCCTCCAGTTTAGGCCCTGCGTAGCCGGGCGGGAAGGGCGGCATGCAGCAGGTTCCGTGAGTTCTTAGTCACTCTTCGGGTTCATTTTAACGGAATTTCCCATTGGAGGACTCCTAGGCCCCTCGGGTGTGCATCCATTTCCCTTCGGGGTCACTGAGGACCTCCAGGCACCCCCCCCCCCACGCCGTGGTCCGGCCGAGCAACATCGAGGCCCATGGCTCTGCCCCTCGGAGGCCCTGTGTGCGTGCCGGGTGATGGGCAACACTCTGCACGTTCCTTGAGGAGAGCTACATTTCCAGAGCCCTCCAACAGCCTCAGGACCAGATTTCTGGTGCGTCCGAAGCTCCCAGGAAATATCTGTCGTCGCCCTTGTGAGAGCTGCCGTGAGAAAACACTCTGCTTTGCCTGCTTCGCGGGCCTCGTACCTGCAGGCACTCTGCTCGAGGAGAACGTCAGCATCTCGCAATGCTGCGTCGCTAACGGGACAGCCAGATTGAGCACAGGCCTGGAGGGAAGGCCCTGACGTGAGGTGCAGAAGCGGAGCCGCGCGGCAGTTTCCATGAGGCCGTAGCCTCTGCTCTGCGTGTCCTTAACGGCAGTAGAGTTTCCTGGACACCTGGGAGGCTCGCGGGGGCACCCTGTTCCAGGCTGGAACACGGAGCACTCCCAGGCACCCCTGGGTCTGCCGAGCAACATCCAGGCCCGGAGCCCCTTTGGAGCCGCTCTCTATACGCCGAGTGTAGGGAAACGCCCTGCACTCTCTCCTGGAGCAGACTCGTTTCCCCCACCAAACCCACACTTTCACCAACAGACTTCTGGCACGTCTCCCATGCCTTTGAGGTCTTACGCCTTGCCCTAGTCTGAGCTGCCCTGAGAGAGCCCTCGGCCTCGCATTCCATCTAGGACACCCCCTGCCGGAAGTCAC
This sequence comes from Lagenorhynchus albirostris, assembly GCF_949774975.1. Classification (NCBI taxonomy): domain Eukaryota; kingdom Metazoa; phylum Chordata; class Mammalia; order Artiodactyla; family Delphinidae; genus Lagenorhynchus; species Lagenorhynchus albirostris. Next base: position 43,858,201 of record NC_083112.1, on the reverse strand, counting down.
CCTGCCTCCAAGAGAGAGTCGGCTTGCGTTCTTACTGCGATTTAAGCCCCGTGCTTCCTGTGGCCCCGCAGGCTTTGGAATAGCCACAGGCCCCAGAGGCGTAACTAGGCAGGGCATTCCTTGGTTGAGGCAGTTCACTTGACGCAGAACACCCTACTTCGGGGAGTTGGTTCAGGGAAGCAAACGCCGGGTGACCTGTGTCTCTTTGGACTGGTTAGAAACCACAGGGAGGTAAGCTGAGTGTGCGCGTGGAAACGGGAGCCTGCTGGAACTATCCTTGCTTTCCCACTTGGAAGGCTGCACTCATGCTGCCGTGAAGCTGCCTGACGTCCCCTGCTGTTGACAGGCCTGGAAACCCGGTCGAAATGCTTCTGGGAAGAAAATGAGTTTGCTCCGTTTCAACCCGGTGCTTCCATAGCCGCGGTGGTGGTTAGCCTGACGAGCTCCAGAACGAAAGGGAAACTCAACGTGAGAATTTCCCTCCAGTTTAGGCCCTGCGTAGCCGGGCGGGAAGGGCGGCATGCAGCAGGTTCCGTGAGTTCTTAGTCACTGTTCGGGTTCATTTTAACGGAATTTCCCATTGGAGGACTCCTAGGCCCCTCGGGTGTGCATCCATTTCCCTTCGGGGTCACTGAGGACCTCCAGGCACCCCCCCCCACCACGCCGTGGTCCGGCCGAGCAACATCGAGGCCCATGGCTCTGCCCCTCGGAGGCCCTGTGTGCGTGCCGGGTGATGGGCAACACTCTGCACGTTCCTTGAGGAGAGCTACATTTCCAGAGCCCTCCAACAGCCTGAGGACCAGATTTCTGGTGCGTCCGAAGCTCCCAGGAAATATCTGTCGTCGCCCTTGTGAGAGCTGCCGTGAGAAAACACTCTGCTTTGCCTGCTTCGCGGGCCTCGTACCTGCAGGCACTCTGCTCGAGGAGAACGTCAGCATCTCGCAATGCTGCGTCGCTAACGGGACAGCCAGATTGAGCACAGGCCTGGAGGGAAGGCCCTGACGTGAGGTGCAGAAGCGGAGCCGCGCGGCAGTTTCCATGAGGCCGTAGCCTCTGCTCTGCGTGTCCTTAACGGCAGTAGAGTTTCCTGGACACCTGGGAGGCTCGCGGGGGCACCCTGTTCCAGGCTGGAACACGGAGCACTCCCAGGCACCCCTGGGTCTGCCGAGCAACATCCAGGCCCGGAGCCCCTTTGGAGCCGCTCTCTATACGCCGAGTGTAGGGAAACGCCCTGCACTCTCTCCTGGAGCAGACTCGTTTCCCCCACCAAACCCACACTTTCACCAACAGACTTCTGGCACGTCTCCCATGCCTTTGAGGTCTTACGCCTTGCCCTAGTCTGAGCTGCCCTGAGAGAGCCCTCGGCCTCGCATTCCATCTAGGACACCCCCTGCCGGAAGTCACCCTGCCTCCAAGAGAGAGTCGGCTTGCGTTCTTACTGCGATTTAAGCCCCGTGCTTCCTGTGGCCCCGCAGGCTTTGGAATAGCCACAGGCCCCAGAGGCGTAACTAGGCAGGGCATTCCTTGGTTGAGGCAGTTCACTTGACGCAGAACACCCTACTTCGGGGAGTTGGTTCAGGGAAGCAAACGCCGGGTGACCTGTGTCTCTTTGGACTGGTTAGAAACCACAGGGAGGTAAGCTGAGTGTGCGCGTGGAAACGGGAGCCTGCTGGAACTATCCTTGCTTTCCCACTTGGAAGGCTGCACTCATGCTGCCGTGAAGCTGCCTGACGTCCCCTGCTGTTGACAGGCCTGGAAACCCGGTCGAAATGCTTCTGGGAAGAAAATGAGTTTGCTCCGTTTCAACCCGGTGCTTCCATAGCCGCGGTGGTGGTTAGCCTGACGAGCTCCAGAACGAAAGGGAAACTCAACGTGAGAATTTCCCTCCAGTTTAGGCCCTGCGTAGCCGGGCGGGAAGGGCGGCATGCAGCAGGTTCCGTGAGTTCTTAGTCACTGTTCGGGTTCATTTTAACGGAATTTCCCATTGGAGGACTCCTAGGCCCCTCGGGTGTGCATCCATTTCCCTTCGGGGTCACTGAGGACCTCCAGGCACCCCCCCCCCACCACGCCGTGGTCCGGCCGAGCAACATCGAGGCCCATGGCTCTGCCCCTCGGAGGCCCTGTGTGCGTGCCGGGTGATGGGCAACACTCTGCACGTTCCTTGAGGAGAGCTACATTTCCAGAGCCCTCCAACAGCCTGAGGACCAGATTTCTGGTGCGTCCGAAGCTCCCAGGAAATATCTGTCGTCGCCCTTGTGAGAGCTGCCGTGAGAAAACACTCTGCTTTGCCTGCTTCGCGGGCCTCGTACCTGCAGGCACTCTGCTCGAGGAGAACGTCAGCATCTCGCAATGCTGCGTCGCTAACGGGACAGCCAGATTGAGCACAGGCCTGGAGGGAAGGCCCTGACGTGAGGTGCAGAAGCGGAGCCGCGCGGCAGTTTCCATGAGGCCGTAGCCTCTGCTCTGCGTGTCCTTAACGGCAGTAGAGTTTCCTGGACACCTGGGAGGCTCGCGGGGGCACCCTGTTCCAGGCTGGAACACGGAGCACTCCCAGGCACCCCTGGGTCTGCCGAGCAACATCCAGGCCCGGAGCCCCTTTGGAGCCGCTCTCTATACGCCGAGTGTAGGGAAACGCCCTGCACTCTCTCCTGGAGCAGACTCGTTTCCCCCACCAAACCCACACTTTCACCAACAGACTTCTGGCACGTCTCCCATGCCTTTGAGGTCTTACGCCTTGCCCTAGTCTGAGCTGCCCTGAGAGAGCCCTCGGCCTCGCATTCCATCTAGGACACCCCCTGCCGGAAGTCACCCTGCCTCCAAGAGAGAGTCGGCTTGCGTTCTTACTGCGATTTAAGCCCCGTGCTTCCTGTGGCCCCGCAGGCTTTGGAATAGCCACAGGCCCCAGAGGCGTAACTAGGCAGGGCATTCCTTGGTTGAGGCAGTTCACTTGACGCAGAACACCCTACTTCGGGGAGTTGGTTCAGGGAAGCAAACGCCGGGTGACCTGTGTCTCTTTGGACTGGTTAGAAACCACAGGGAGGTAAGCTGAGTGTGCGCGTGGAAACGGGAGCCTGCTGGAACTATCCTTGCTTTCCCACTTGGAAGGCTGCACTCATGCTGCCGTGAAGCTGCCTGACGTCCCCTGCTGTTGACAGGCCTGGAAACCCGGTCGAAATGCTTCTGGGAAGAAAATGAGTTTGCTCCGTTTCAACCCGGTGCTTCCATAGCCGCGGTGGTGGTTAGCCTGACGAGCTCCAGAACGAAAGGGAAACTCAACGTGAGAATTTCCCTCCAGTTTAGGCCCTGCGTAGCCGGGCGGGAAGGGCGGCATGCAGCAGGTTCTGTGAGTTCTTAGTCACTGTTCGGGTTCATTTTAACGGAATTTCCCATTGGAGGACTCCTAGGCCCCTCGGGTGTGCATCCATTTCCCTTCGGGGTCACTGAGGACCTCCAGGCACCCCCCCCCCACCACGCCGTGGTCCGGCCGAGCAACATCGAGGCCCATGGCTCTGCCCCTCGGAGGCCCTGTGTGCGTGCCGGGTGATGGGCAACACTCTGCACGTTCCTTGAGGAGAGCTACATTTCCAGAGCCCTCCAACAGCCTGAGGACCAGATTTCTGGTGCGTCCGAAGCTCCCAGGAAATATCTGTCGTCGCCCTTGTGAGAGCTGCCGTGAGAAAACACTCTGCTTTGCCTGCTTCGCGGGCCTCGTACCTGCAGGCACTCTGCTCGAGGAGAACGTCAGCATCTCGCAATGCTGCGTCGCTAACGGGACAGCCAGATTGAGCACAGGCCTGGAGGGAAGGCCCTGACGTGAGGTGCAGAAGCGGAGCCGCGCGGCAGTTTCCATGAGGCCGTAGCCTCTGCTCTGCGTGTCCTTAACGGCAGTAGAGTTTCCTGGACACCTGGGAGGCTCGCGGGGGCACCCTGTTCCAGGCTGGAACACGGAGCACTCCCAGGCACCCCTGGGTCTGCCGAGCAACATCCAGGCCCGGAGCCCCTTTGGAGCCGCTCTCTATACGCCGAGTGTAGGGAAACGCCCTGCACTCTCTCCTGGAGCAGACTCGTTTCCCCCACCAAACCCACACTTTCACCAACAGACTTCTGGCACGTCTCCCATGCCTTTGAGGTCTTACGCCTTGCCCTAGTCTGAGCTGCCCTGAGAGAGCCCTCGGCCTCGCATTCCATCTAGGACACCCCCTGCCGGAAGTCACCCTGCCTCCAAGAGAGAGTCGGCTTGCGTTCTTACTGCGATTTAAGCCCCGTGCTTCCTGTGGCCCCGCAGGCTTTGGAATAGCCACAGGCCCCAGAGGCGTAACTAGGCAGGGCATTCCTTGGTTGAGGCAGTTCACTTGACGCAGAACACCCTACTTCGGGGAGTTGGTTCAGGGAAGCAAACGCCGGGTGACCTGTGTCTCTTTGGACTGGTTAGAAACCACAGGGAGGTAAGCTGAGTGTGCGCGTGGAAACGGGAGCCTGCTGGAACTATCCTTGCTTTCCCACTTGGAAGGCTGCACTCATGCTGCCGTGAAGCTGCCTGACGTCCCCTGCTGTTGACAGGCCTGGAAACCCGGTCGAAATGCTTCTGGGAAGAAAATGAGTTTGCTCCGTTTCAACCCGGTGCTTCCATAGCCGCGGTGGTGGTTAGCCTGACGAGCTCCAGAACGAAAGGGAAACTCAACGTGAGAATTTCCCTCCAGTTTAGGCCCTGCGTAGCCGGGCGGGAAGGGCGGCATGCAGCAGGTTCCGTGAGTTCTTAGTCACTGTTCGGGTTCATTTTAACGGAATTTCCCATTGGAGGACTCCTAGGCCCCTCGGGTGTGCATCCATTTCCCTTCGGGGTCACTGAGGACCTCCAGGCACCCCCCCCCCCCACCACGCCGTGGTCCGGCCGAGCAACATCGAGGCCCATGGCTCTGCCCCTCGGAGGCCCTGTGTGCGTGCCGGGTGATGGGCAACACTCTGCACGTTCCTTGAGGAGAGCTACATTTCCAGAGCCCTCCAACAGCCTCAGGACCAGATTTCTGGTGCGTCCGAAGCTCCCAGGAAATATCTGTCGTCGCCCTTGTGAGAGCTGCCGTGAGAAAACACTCTGCTTTGCCTGCTTCGCGGGCCTCGTACCTGCAGGCACTCTGCTCGAGGAGAACGTCAGCATCTCGCAATGCTGCGTCGCTAACGGGACAGCCAGATTGAGCACAGGCCTGGAGGGAAGGCCCTGACGTGAGGTGCAGAAGCGGAGCCGCGCGGCAGTTTCCATGAGGCCGTAGCCTCTGCTCTGCGTGTCCTTAACGGCAGTAGAGTTTCCTGGACACCTGGGAGGCTCGCGGGGGCACCCTGTTCCAGGCTGGAACACGGAGCACTCCCAGGCACCCCTGGGTCTGCCGAGCAACATCCAGGCCCGGAGCCCCTTTGGAGCCGCTCTCTATACGCCGAGTGTAGGGAAACGCCCTGCACTCTCTCCTGGAGCAGACTCGTTTCCCCCACCAAACCCACACTTTCACCAACAGACTTCTGGCACGTCTCCCATGCCTTTGAGGTCTTACGCCTTGCCCTAGTCTGAGCTGCCCTGAGAGAGCCCTCGGCCTCGCATTCCATCTAGGACACCCCCTGCCGGAAGTCACCCTGCCTCCAAGAGAGAGTCGGCTTGCGTTCTTACTGCGATTTAAGCCCCGTGCTTCCTGTGGCCCCGCAGGCTTTGGAATAGCCACAGGCCCCAGAGGCGTAACTAGGCAGGGCATTCCTTGGTTGAGGCAGTTCACTTGACGCAGAACACCCTACTTCGGGGAGTTGGTTCAGGGAAGCAAACGCCGGGTGACCTGTGTCTCTTTGGACTGGTTAGAAACCACAGGGAGGTAAGCTGAGTGTGCGCGTGGAAACGGGAGCCTGCTGGAACTATCCTTGCTTTCCCACTTGGAAGGCTGCACTCATGCTGCCGTGAAGCTGCCTGACGTCCCCTGCTGTTGACAGGCCTGGAAACCCGGTCGAAATGCTTCTGGGAAGAAAATGAGTTTGCTCCGTTTCAACCCGGTGCTTCCATAGCCGCGGTGGTGGTTAGCCTGACGAGCTCCAGAACGAAAGGGAAACTCAACGTGAGAATTTCCCTCCAGTTTAGGCCCTGCGTAGCCGGGCGGGAAGGGCGGCATGCAGCAGGTTCCGTGAGTTCTTAGTCACTCTTCGGGTTCATTTTAACGGAATTTCCCATTGGAGGACTCCTAGGCCCCTCGGGTGTGCATCCATTTCCCTTCGGGGTCACTGAGGACCTCCAGGCACCCCCCCCCCACCACGCCGTGGTCCGGCCGAGCAACATCGAGGCCCATGGCTCTGCCCCTCGGAGGCCCTGTGTGCGTGCCGGGTGATGGGCAACACTCTGCACGTTCCTTGAGGAGAGCTACATTTCCAGAGCCCTCCAACAGCCTCAGGACCAGATTTCTGGTGCGTCCGAAGCTCCCAGGAAATATCTGTCGTCGCCCTTGTGAGAGCTGCCGTGAGAAAACACTCTGCTTTGCCTGCTTCGCGGGCCTCGTACCTGCAGGCACTCTGCTCGAGGAGAACGTCAGCATCTCGCAATGCTGCGTCGCTAACGGGACAGCCAGATTGAGCACAGGCCTGGAGGGAAGGCCCTGACGTGAGGTGCAGAAGCGGAGCCGCGCGGCAGTTTCCATGAGGCCGTAGCCTCTGCTCTGCGTGTCCTTAACGGCAGTAGAGTTTCCTGGACACCTGGGAGGCTCGCGGGGGCACCCTGTTCCAGGCTGGAACACGGAGCACTCCCAGGCACCCCTGGGTCTGCCGAGCAACATCCAGGCCCGGAGCCCCTTTGGAGCCGCTCTCTATACGCCGAGTGTAGGGAAACGCCCTGCACTCTCTCCTGGAGCAGACTCGTTTCCCCCACCAAACCCACACTTTCACCAACAGACTTCTGGCACGTCTCCCATGCCTTTGAGGTCTTACGCCTTGCCCTAGTCTGAGCTGCCCTGAGAGAGCCCTCGGCCTCGCATTCCATCTAGGACACCCCCTGCCGGAAGTCACCCTGCCTCCAAGAGAGAGTCGGCTTGCGTTCTTACTGCGATTTAAGCCCCGTGCTTCCTGTGGCCCCGCAGGCTTTGGAATAGCCACAGGCCCCAGAGGCGTAACTAGGCAGGGCATTCCTTGGTTGAGGCAGTTCACTTGACGCAGAACACCCTACTTCGGGGAGTTGGTTCAGGGAAGCAAACGCCGGGTGACCTGTGTCTCTTTGGACTGGTTAGAAACCACAGGGAGGTAAGCTGAGTGTGCGCGTGGAAACGGGAGCCTGCTGGAACTATCCTTGCTTTCCCACTTGGAAGGCTGCACTCATGCTGCCGTGAAGCTGCCTGACGTCCCCTGCTGTTGACAGGCCTGGAAACCCGGTCGAAATGCTTCTGGGAAGAAAATGAGTTTGCTCCGTTTCAACCCGGTGCTTCCATAGCCGCGGTGGTGGTTAGCCTGACGAGCTCCAGAACGAAAGGGAAACTCAACGTGAGAATTTCCCTCCAGTTTAGGCCCTGCGTAGCCGGGCGGGAAGGGCGGCATGCAGCAGGTTCCGTGAGTTCTTAGTCACTGTTCGGGTTCATTTTAACGGAATTTCCCATTGGAGGACTCCTAGGCCCCTCGGGTGTGCATCCATTTCCCTTCGGGGTCACTGAGGACCTCCAGGCACCCCCCCCCCACCACGCCGTGGTCCGGCCGAGCAACATCGAGGCCCATGGCTCTGCCCCTCGGAGGCCCTGTGTGCGTGCCGGGTGATGGGCAACACTCTGCACGTTCCTTGAGGAGAGCTACATTTCCAGAGCCCTCCAACAGCCTGAGGACCAGATTTCTGGTGCGTCCGAAGCTCCCAGGAAATATCTGTCGTCGCCCTTGTGAGAGCTGCCGTGAGAAAACACTCTGCTTTGCCTGCTTCGCGGGCCTCGTACCTGCAGGCACTCTGCTCGAGGAGAACGTCAGCATCTCGCAATGCTGCGTCGCTAACGGGACAGCCAGATTGAGCACAGGCCTGGAGGGAAGGCCCTGACGTGAGGTGCAGAAGCGGAGCCGCGCGGCAGTTTCCATGAGGCCGTAGCCTCTGCTCTGCGTGTCCTTAACGGCAGTAGAGTTTCCTGGACACCTGGGAGGCTCGCGGGGGCACCCTGTTCCAGGCTGGAACACGGAGCACTCCCAGGCACCCCTGGGTCTGCCGAGCAACATCCAGGCCCGGAGCCCCTTTGGAGCCGCTCTCTATACGCCGAGTGTAGGGAAACGCCCTGCACTCTCTCCTGGAGCAGACTCGTTTCCCCCACCAAACCCACACTTTCACCAACAGACTTCTGGCACGTCTCCCATGCCTTTGAGGTCTTACGCCTTGCCCTAGTCTGAGCTGCCCTGAGAGAGCCCTCGGCCTCGCATTCCATCTAGGACACCCCCTGCCGGAAGTCACCCTGCCTCCAAGAGAGAGTCGGCTTGCGTTCTTACTGCGATTTAAGCCCCGTGCTTCCTGTGGCCCCGCAGGCTTTGGAATAGCCACAGGCCCCAGAGGCGTAACTAGGCAGGGCATTCCTTGGTTGAGGCAGTTCACTTGACGCAGAACACCCTACTTCGGGGAGTTGGTTCAGGGAAGCAAACGCCGGGTGACCTGTGTCTCTTTGGACTGGTTAGAAACCACAGGGAGGTAAGCTGAGTGTGCGCGTGGAAACGGGAGCCTGCTGGAACTATCCTTGCTTTCCCACTTGGAAGGCTGCACTCATGCTGCCGTGAAGCTGCCTGACGTCCCCTGCTGTTGACAGGCCTGGAAACCCGGTCGAAATGCTTCTGGGAAGAAAATGAGTTTGCTCCGTTTCAACCCGGTGCTTCCATAGCCGCGGTGGTGGTTAGCCTGACGAGCTCCAGAACGAAAGGGAAACTCAACGTGAGAATTTCCCTCCAGTTTAGGCCCTGCGTAGCCGGGCGGGAAGGGCGGCATGCAGCAGGTTCCGTGAGTTCTTAGTCACTCTTCGGGTTCATTTTAACGGAATTTCCCATTGGAGGACTCCTAGGCCCCTCGGGTGTGCATCCATTTCCCTTCGGGGTCACTGAGGACCTCCAGGCACCCCCCCCCCACCACGCCGTGGTCCGGCCGAGCAACATCGAGGCCCATGGCTCTGCCCCTCGGAGGCCCTGTGTGCGTGCCGGGTGATGGGCAACACTCTGCACGTTCCTTGAGGAGAGCTACATTTCCAGAGCCCTCCAACAGCCTCAGGACCAGATTTCTGGTGCGTCCGAAGCTCCCAGGAAATATCTGTCGTCGCCCTTGTGAGAGCTGCCGTGAGAAAACACTCTGCTTTGCCTGCTTCGCGGGCCTCGTACCTGCAGGCACTCTGCTCGAGGAGAACGTCAGCATCTCGCAATGCTGCGTCGCTAACGGGACAGCCAGATTGAGCACAGGCCTGGAGGGAAGGCCCTGACGTGAGGTGCAGAAGCGGAGCCGCGCGGCAGTTTCCATGAGGCCGTAGCCTCTGCTCTGCGTGTCCTTAACGGCAGTAGAGTTTCCTGGACACCTGGGAGGCTCGCGGGGGCACCCTGTTCCAGGCTGGAACACGGAGCACTCCCAGGCACCCCTGGGTCTGCCGAGCAACATCCAGGCCCGGAGCCCCTTTGGAGCCGCTCTCTATACGCCGAGTGTAGGGAAACGCCCTGCACTCTCTCCTGGAGCAGACTCGTTTCCCCCACCAAACCCACACTTTCACCAACAGACTTCTGGCACGTCTCCCATGCCTTTGAGGTCTTACGCCTTGCCCTAGTCTGAGCTGCCCTGAGAGAGCCCTCGGCCTCGCATTCCATCTAGGACACCCCCTGCCGGAAGTCACCCTGCCTCCAAGAGAGAGTCGGCTTGCGTTCTTACTGCGATTTAAGCCCCGTGCTTCCTGTGGCCCCGCAGGCTTTGGAATAGCCACAGGCCCCAGAGGCGTAACTAGGCAGGGCATTCCTTGGTTGAGGCAGTTCACTTGACGCAGAACACCCTACTTCGGGGAGTTGGTTCAGGGAAGCAAACGCCGGGTGACCTGTGTCTCTTTGGACTGGTTAGAAACCACAGGGAGGTAAGCTGAGTGTGCGCGTGGAAACGGGAGCCTGCTGGAACTATCCTTGCTTTCCCACTTGGAAGGCTGCACTCATGCTGCCGTGAAGCTGCCTGACGTCCCCTGCTGTTGACAGGCCTGGAAACCCGGTCGAAATGCTTCTGGGAAGAAAATGAGTTTGCTCCGTTTCAACCCGGTGCTTCCATAGCCGCGGTGGTGGTTAGCCTGACGAGCTCCAGAACGAAAGGGAAACTCAACGTGAGAATTTCCCTCCAGTTTAGGCCCTGCGTAGCCGGGCGGGAAGGGCGGCATGCAGCAGGTTCCGTGAGTTCTTAGTCACTCTTCGGGTTCATTTTAACGGAATTTCCCATTGGAGGACTCCTAGGCCCCTCGGGTGTGCATCCATTTCCCTTCGGGGTCACTGAGGACCTCCAGGCACACCCCCCCCCACCACGCCGTGGTCCGGCCGAGCAACATCGAGGCCCATGGCTCTGCCCCTCGGAGGCCCTGTGTGCGTGCCGGGTGATGGGCAACACTCTGCACGTTCCTTGAGGAGAGCTACATTTCCAGAGCCCTCCAACAGCCTCAGGACCAGATTTCTGGTGCGTCCGAAGCTCCCAGGAAATATCTGTCGTCGCCCTTGTGAGAGCTGCCGTGAGAAAACACTCTGCTTTGCCTGCTTCGCGGGCCTCGTACCTGCAGGCACTCTGCTCGAGGAGAACGTCAGCATCTCGCAATGCTGCGTCGCTAACGGGACAGCCAGATTGAGCACAGGCCTGGAGGGAAGGCCCTGACGTGAGGTGCAGAAGCGGAGCCGCGCGGCAGTTTCCATGAGGCCGTAGCCTCTGCTCTGCGTGTCCTTAACGGCAGTAGAGTTTCCTGGACACCTGGGAGGCTCGCGGGGGCACCCTGTTCCAGGCTGGAACACGGAGCACTCCCAGGCACCCCTGGGTCTGCCGAGCAACATCCAGGCCCGGAGCCCCTTTGGAGCCGCTCTCTATACGCCGAGTGTAGGGAAACGCCCTGCACTCTCTCCTGGAGCAGACTCGTTTCCCCCACCAAACCCACACTTTCACCAACAGACTTCTGGCACGTCTCCCATGCCTTTGAGGTCTTACGCCTTGCCCTAGTCTGAGCTGCCCTGAGAGAACCCTCGGCCTCGCATTCCATCTAGGACACCCCCTGCCGGAAGTCACCCTGCCTCCAAGAGAGAGTCGGCTTGCGTTCTTACTGCGATTTAAGCCCCGTGCTTCCTGTGGCCCCGCAGGCTTTGGAATAGCCACAGGCCCCAGAGGCGTAACTAGGCAGGGCATTCCTTGGTTGAGGCAGTTCACTTGACGCAGAACACCCTACTTCGGGGAGTTGGTTCAGGGAAGCAAACGCCGGGTGACCTGTGTCTCTTTGGACTGGTTAGAAACCACAGGGAGGTAAGCTGAGTGTGCGCGTGGAAACGGGAGCCTGCTGGAACTATCCTTGCTTTCCCACTTGGAAGGCTGCACTCATGCTGCCGTGAAGCTGCCTGACGTCCCCTGCTGTTGACAGGCCTGGAAACCCGGTCGAAATGCTTCTGGGAAGAAAATGAGTTTGCTCCGTTTCAACCCGGTGCTTCCATAGCCGCGGTGGTGGTTAGCCTGACGAGCTCCAGAACGAAAGGGAAACTCAACGTGAGAATTTCCCTCCAGTTTAGGCCCTGCGTAGCCGGGCGGGAAGGGCGGCATGCAGCAGGTTCCGTGAGTTCTTAGTCACTCTTCGGGTTCATTTTAACGGAATTTCCCATTGGAGGACTCCTAGGCCCCTCGGGTGTGCATCCATTTCCCTTCGGGGTCACTGAGGACCTCCAGGCACCCCCCCCCCCACCACGCCGTGGTCCGGCCGAGCAACATCGAGGCCCATGGCTCTGCCCCTCGGAGGCCCTGTGTGCGTGCCGGGTGATGGGCAACACTCTGCACGTTCCTTGAGGAGAGCTACATTTCCAGAGCCCTCCAACAGCCTCAGGACCAGATTTCTGGTGCGTCCGAAGCTCCCAGGAAATATCTGTCGTCGCCCTTGTGAGAGCTGCCGTGAGAAAACACTCTGCTTTGCCTGCTTCGCGGGCCTCGTACCTGCAGGCACTCTGCTCGAGGAGAACGTCAGCATCTCGCAATGCTGCGTCGCTAACGGGACAGCCAGATTGAGCACAGGCCTGGAGGGAAGGCCCTGACGTGAGGTGCAGAAGCGGAGCCGCGCGGCAGTTTCCATGAGGCCGTAGCCTCTGCTCTGCGTGTCCTTAACGGCAGTAGAGTTTCCTGGACACCTGGGAGGCTCGCGGGGGCACCCTGTTCCAGGCTGGAACACGGAGCACTCCCAGGCACCCCTGGGTCTGCCGAGCAACATCCAGGCCCGGAGCCCCTTTGGAGCCGCTCTCTATACGCCGAGTGTAGGGAAACGCCCTGCACTCTCTCCTGGAGCAGACTCGTTTCCCCCACCAAACCCACACTTTCACCAACAGACTTCTGGCACGTCTCCCATGCCTTTGAGGTCTTACGCCTTGCCCTAGTCTGAGCTGCCCTGAGAGAGCCCTCGGCCTCGCATTCCATCTAGGACACCCCCTGCCGGAAGTCACCCTGCCTCCAAGAGAGAGTCGGCTTGCGTTCTTACTGCGATTTAAGCCCCGTGCTTCCTGTGGCCCCGCAGGCTTTGGAATAGCCACAGGCCCCAGAGGCGTAACTAGGCAGGGCATTCCTTGGTTGAGGCAGTTCACTTGACGCAGAACACCCTACTTCGGGGAGTTGGTTCAGGGAAGCAAACGCCGGGTGACCTGTGTCTCTTTGGACTGGTTAGAAACCACAGGGAGGTAAGCTGAGTGTGCGCGTGGAAACGGGAGCCTGCTGGAACTATCCTTGCTTTCCCACTTGGAAGGCTGCACTCATGCTGCCGTGAAGCTGCCTGACGTCCCCTGCTGTTGACAGGCCTGGAAACCCGGTCGAAATGCTTCTGGGAAGAAAATGAGTTTGCTCCGTTTCAACCCGGTGCTTCCATAGCCGCGGTGGTGGTTAGCCTGACGAGCTCCAGAACGAAAGGGAAACTCAACGTGAGAATTTCCCTCCAGTTTAGGCCCTGCGTAGCCGGGCGGGAAGGGCGGCATGCAGCAGGTTCCGTGAGTTCTTAGTCACTCTTCGGGTTCATTTTAACGGAATTTCCCATTGGAGGACTCCTAGGCCCCTCGGGTGTGCATCCATTTCCCTTCGGGGTCACTGAGGACCTCCAGGCACCCCCCCCCCCATGCCGTGGTCCGGCCGAGCAACATCGAGGCCCATGGCTCTGCCCCTCGGAGGCCCTGTGTGCGTGCCGGGTGATGGGCAACACTCTGCACGTTCCTTGAGGAGAGCTACATTTCCAGAGCCCTCCAACAGCCTCAGGACCAGATTTCTGGTGCGTCCGAAGCTCCCAGGAAATATCTGTCGTCGCCCTTGTGAGAGCTGCCGTGAGAAAACACTCTGCTTTGCCTGCTTCGCGGGCCTCGTACCTGCAGGCACTCTGCTCGAGGAGAACGTCAGCATCTCGCAATGCTGCGTCGCTAACGGGACAGCCAGATTGAGCACAGGCCTGGAGGGAAGGCCCTGACGTGAGGTGCAGAAGCGGAGCCGCGCGGCAGTTTCCATGAGGCCGTAGCCTCTGCTCTGCGTGTCCTTAACGGCAGTAGAGTTTCCTGGACACCTGGGAGGCTCGCGGGGGCACCCTGTTCCAGGCTGGAACACGGAGCACTCCCAGGCACCCCTGGGTCTGCCGAGCAACATCCAGGCCCGGAGCCCCTTTGGAGCCGCTCTCTATACGCCGAGTGTAGGGAAACGCCCTGCACTCTCTCCTGGAGCAGACTCGTTTCCCCCACCAAACCCACACTTTCACCAACAGACTTCTGGCACGTCTCCCATGCCTTTGAGGTCTTACGCCTTGCCCTAGTCTGAGCTGCCCTGAGAGAGCCCTCGGCCTCGCATTCCATCTAGGACACCCCCTGCCGGAAGTCACCCTGCCTCCAAGAGAGAGTCGGCTTGCGTTCTTACTGCGATTTAAGCCCCGTGCTTCCTGTGGCCCCGCAGGCTTTGGAATAGCCACAGGCCCCAGAGGCGTAACTAGGCAGGGCATTCCTTGGTTGAGGCAGTTCACTTGACGCAGAACACCCTACTTCGGGGAGTTGGTTCAGGGAAGCAAACGCCGGGTGACCTGTGTCTCTTTGGACTGGTTAGAAACCACAGGGAGGTAAGCTGAGTGTGCGCGTGGAAACGGGAGCCTGCTGGAACTATCCTTGCTTTCCCACTTGGAAGGCTGCACTCATGCTGCCGTGAAGCTGCCTGACGTCCCCTGCTGTTGACAGGCCTGGAAACCCGGTCGAAATGCTTCTGGGAAGAAAATGAGTTTGCTCCGTTTCAACCCGGTGCTTCCATAGCCGCGGTGGTGGTTAGCCTGACGAGCTCCAGAACGAAAGGGAAACTCAACGTGAGAATTTCCCTCCAGTTTAGGCCCTGCATAGCCGGGCGGGAAGGGCGGCATGCAGCAGGTTCCGTGAGTTCTTAGTCACTCTTTGGGTTCATTTTAACGGAATTTCCCATTGGAGGACTCCTAGGCCCCTCGGGTGTGCATCCATTTCCCTTCGGGGTCACTGAGGACCTCCAGGCACCCCCCCCCCACGCCGTGGTCCGGCCGAGCAACATCGAGGCCCATGGCTCTGCCCCTCGGAGGCCCTGTGTGCGTGCCGGGTGATGGGCAACACTCTGCACGTTCCTTGAGGAGAGCTACATTTCCAGAGCCCTCCAACAGCCTGAGGACCAGATTTCTGGTGCGTCCGAAGCTCCCAGGAAATATCTGTCGTCGCCCTTGTGAGAGCTGCCGTGAGAAAACACTCTGCTTTGCCTGCTTCGCGGGCCTCGTACCTGCAGGCACTCTGCTCGAGGAGAACGTCAGCATCTCGCAATGCTGCGTCGCTAACGGGACAGCCAGATTGAGCACAGGCCTGGAGGGAAGGCCCTGACGTGAGGTGCAGAAGCGGAGCCGCGCGGCAGTTTCCATGAGGCCGTAGCCTCTGCTCTGCGTGTCCTTAACGGCAGTAGAGTTTCCTGGACACCTGGGAGGCTCGCGGGGGCACCCTGTTCCAGGCTGGAACACGGAGCACTCCCAGGCACCCCTGGGTCTGCCGAGCAACATCCAGGCCCGGAGCCCCTTTGGAGCCGCTCTCTATACGCCGAGTGTAGGGAAACGCCCTGCACTCTCTCCTGGAGCAGACTCGTTTCCCCCACCAAACCCACACTTTCACCAACAGACTTCTGGCACGTCTCCCATGCCTTTGAGGTCTTACGCCTTGCCCTAGTCTGAGCTGCCCTGAGAGAGCCCTCGGCCTCGCATTCCATCTAGGACACCCCCTGCCGGAAGTCACCCTGCCTCCAAGAGAGAGTCGGCTTGCGTTCTTACTGCGATTTAAGCCCCGTGCTTCCTGTGGCCCCGCAGGCTTTGGAATAGCCACAGGCCCCAGAGGCGTAACTAGGCAGGGCATTCCTTGGTTGAGGCAGTTCACTTGACGCAGAACACCCTACTTCGGGGAGTTGGTTCAGGGAAGCAAACGCCGGGTGACCTGTGTCTCTTTGGACTGGTTAGAAACCACAGGGAGGTAAGCTGAGTGTGCGCGTGGAAACGGGAGCCTGCTGGAACTATCCTTGCTTTCCCACTTGGAAGGCTGCACTCATGCTGCCGTGAAGCTGCCTGACGTCCCCTGCTGTTGACAGGCCTGGAAACCCGGTCGAAATGCTTCTGGGAAGAAAATGAGTTTGCTCCGTTTCAACCCGGTGCTTCCATAGCCGCGGTGGTGGTTAGCCTGACGAGCTCCAGAACGAAAGGGAAACTCAACGTGAGAATTTCCCTCCAGTTTAGGCCCTGCGTAGCCGGGCGGGAAGGGCGGCATGCAGCAGGTTCCGTGAGTTCTTAGTCACTCTTCGGGTTCATTTTAACGGAATTTCCCATTGGAGGACTCCTAGGCCCCTCGGGTGTGCATCCATTTCCCTTCGGGGTCACTGAGGACCTCCAGGCACCCCCCCCCCACCACGCCGTGGTCCGGCCGAGCAACATCGAGGCCCATGGCTCTGCCCCTCGGAGGCCCTGTGTGCGTGCCGGGTGATGGGCAACACTCTGCACGTTCCTTGAGGAGAGCTACATTTCCAGAGCCCTCCAACAGCCTCAGGACCAGATTTCTGGTGCGTCCGAAGCTCCCAGGAAATATCTGTCGTCGCCCTTGTGAGAGCTGCCGTGAGAAAACACTCTGCTTTGCCTGCTTCGCGGGCCTCGTACCTGCAGGCACTCTGCTCGAGGAGAACGTCAGCATCTCGCAATGCTGCGTCGCTAACGGGACAGCCAGATTGAGCACAGGCCTGGAGGGAAGGCCCTGACGTGAGGTGCAGAAGCGGAGCCGCGCGGCAGTTTCCATGAGGCCGTAGCCTCTGCTCTGCGTGTCCTTAACGGCAGTAGAGTTTCCTGGACACCTGGGAGGCTCGCGGGGGCACCCTGTTCCAGGCTGGAACACGGAGCACTCCCAGGCACCCCTGGGTCTGCCGAGCAACATCCAGGCCCGGAGCCCCTTTGGAGCCGCTCTCTATACGCCGAGTGTAGGGAAACGCCCTGCACTCTCTCCTGGAGCAGACTCGTTTCCCCCACCAAACCCACACTTTCACCAACAGACTTCTGGCACGTCTCCCATGCCTTTGAGGTCTTACGCCTTGCCCTAGTCTGAGCTGCCCTGAGAGAGCCCTCGGCCTCGCATTCCATCTAGGACACCCCCTGCCGGAAGTCACCCTGCCTCCAAGAGAGAGTCGGCTTGCGTTCTTACTGCGATTTAAGCCCCGTGCTTCCTGTGGCCCCGCAGGCTTTGGAATAGCCACAGGCCCCAGAGGCGTAACTAGGCAGGGCATTCCTTGGTTGAGGCAGTTCACTTGACGCAGAACACCCTACTTCGGGGAGTTGGTTCAGGGAAGCAAACGCCGGGTGACCTGTGTCTCTTTGGACTGGTTAGAAACCACAGGGAGGTAAGCTGAGTGTGCGCGTGGAAACGGGAGCCTGCTGGAACTATCCTTGCTTTCCCACTTGGAAGGCTGCACTCATGCTGCCGTGAAGCTGCCTGACGTCCCCTGCTGTTGACAGGCCTGGAAACCCGGTCGAAATGCTTCTGGGAAGAAAATGAGTTTGCTCCGTTTCAACCCGGTGCTTCCATAGCCGCGGTGGTGGTTAGCCTGACGAGCTCCAGAACGAAAGGGAAACTCAACGTGAGAATTTCCCTCCAGTTTAGGCCCTGCGTAGCCGGGCGGGAAGGGCGGCATGCAGCAGGTTCCGTGAGTTCTTAGTCACTCTTCGGGTTCATTTTAACGGAATTTCCCATTGGAGGACTCCTAGGCCCCTCGGGTGTGCATCCATTTCCCTTCGGGGTCACTGAGGACCTCCAGGCACCCCCCCCCCCACCACGCCGTGGTCCGGCCGAGCAACATCGAGGCCCATGGCTCTGCCCCTCGGAGGCCCTGTGTGCGTGCCGGGTGATGGGCAACACTCTGCACGTTCCTTGAGGAGAGCTACATTTCCAGAGCCCTCCAACAGCCTCAGGACCAGATTTCTGGTGCGTCCGAAGCTCCCAGGAAATATCTGTCGTCGCCCTTGTGAGAGCTGCCGTGAGAAAACACTCTGCTTTGCCTGCTTCGCGGGCCTCGTACCTGCAGGCACTCTGCTCGAGGAGAACGTCAGCATCTCGCAATGCTGCGTCGCTAACGGGACAGCCAGATTGAGCACAGGCCTGGAGGGAAGGCCCTGACGTGAGGTGCAGAAGCGGAGCCGCGCGGCAGTTTCCATGAGGCCGTAGCCTCTGCTCTGCGTGTCCTTAACGGCAGTAGAGTTTCCTGGACACCTGGGAGGCTCGCGGGGGCACCCTGTTCCAGGCTGGAACACGGAGCACTCCCAGGCACCCCTGGGTCTGCCGAGCAACATCCAGGCCCGGAGCCCCTTTGGAGCCGCTCTCTATACGCCGAGTGTAGGGAAACGCCCTGCACTCTCTCCTGGAGCAGACTCGTTTCCCCCACCAAACCCACACTTTCACCAACAGACTTCTGGCACGTCTCCCATGCCTTTGAGGTCTTACGCCTTGCCCTAGTCTGAGCTGCCCTGAGAGAGCCCTCGGCCTCGCATTCCATCTAGGACACCCCCTGCCGGAAGTCACCCTGCCTCCAAGAGAGAGTCGGCTTGCGTTCTTACTGCGATTTAAGCCCCGTGCTTCCTGTGGCCCCGCAGGCTTTGGAATAGCCACAGGCCCCAGAGGCGTAACTAGGCAGGGCATTCCTTGGTTGAGGCAGTTCACTTGACGCAGAACACCCTACTTCGGGGAGTTGGTTCAGGGAAGCAAACGCCGGGTGACCTGTGTCTCTTTGGACTGGTTAGAAACCACAGGGAGGTAAGCTGAGTGTGCGCGTGGAAACGGGAGCCTGCTGGAACTATCCTTGCTTTCCCACTTGGAAGGCTGCACTCATGCTGCCGTGAAGCTGCCTGACGTCCCCTGCTGTTGACAGGCCTGGAAACCCGGTCGAAATGCTTCTGGGAAGAAAATGAGTTTGCTCCGTTTCAACCCGGTGCTTCCATAGCCGCGGTGGTGGTTAGCCTGACGAGCTCCAGAACGAAAGGGAAACTCAACGTGAGAATTTCCCTCCAGTTTAGGCCCTGCGTAGCCGGGCGGGAAGGGCGGCATGCAGCAGGTTCCGTGAGTTCTTAGTCACTGTTCGGGTTCATTTTAACGGAATTTCCCATTGGAGGACTCCTAGGCCCCTCGGGTGTGCATCCATTTCCCTTCGGGGTCACTGAGGACCTCCAGGCACCCCCCCCCCACCACGCCGTGGTCCGGCCGAGCAACATCGAGGCCCATGGCTCTGCCCCTCGGAGGCCCTGTGTGCGTGCCGGGTGATGGGCAACACTCTGCACGTTCCTTGAGGAGAGCTACATTTCCAGAGCCCTCCAACAGCCTCAGGACCAGATTTCTGGTGCGTCCGAAGCTCCCAGGAAATATCTGTCGTCGCCCTTGTGAGAGCTGCCGTGAGAAAACACTCTGCTTTGCCTGCTTCGCGGGCCTCGTACCTGCAGGCACTCTGCTCGAGGAGAACGTCAGCATCTCGCAATGCTGCGTCGCTAACGGGACAGCCAGATTGAGCACAGGCCTGGAGGGAAGGCCCTGACGTGAGGTGCAGAAGCGGAGCCGCGCGGCAGTTTCCATGAGGCCGTAGCCTCTGCTCTGCGTGTCCTTAACGGCAGTAGAGTTTCCTGGACACCTGGGAGGCTCGCGGGGGCACCCTGTTCCAGGCTGGAACACGGAGCACTCCCAGGCACCCCTGGGTCTGCCGAGCAACATCCAGGCCCGGAGCCCCTTTGGAGCCGCTCTCTATACGCCGAGTGTAGGGAAACGCCCTGCACTCTCTCCTGGAGCAGACTCGTTTCCCCCACCAAACCCACACTTTCACCAACAGACTTCTGGCACGTCTCCCATGCCTTTGAGGTCTTACGCCTTGCCCTAGTCTGAGCTGCCCTGAGAGAGCCCTCGGCCTCGCATTCCATCTAGGACACCCCCTGCTGGAAGTCACCCTGCCTCCAAGAGAGAGTCGGCTTGCGTTCTTACTGCGATTTAAGCCCCGTGCTTCCTGTGGCCCCGCAGGCTTTGGAATAGCCACAGGCCCCAGAGGCGTAACTAGGCAGGGCATTCCTTGGTTGAGGCAGTTCACTTGACGCAGAACACCCTACTTCGGGGAGTTGGTTCAGGGAAGCAAACGCCGGGTGACCTGTGTCTCTTTGGACTGGTTAGAAACCACAGGGAGGTAAGCTGAGTGTGCGCGTGGAAACGGGAGCCTGCTGGAACTATCCTTGCTTTCCCACTTGGAAGGCTGCACTCATGCTGCCGTGAAGCTGCCTGACGTCCCCTGCTGTTGACAGGCCTGGAAACCCGGTCGAAATGCTTCTGGGAAGAAAATGAGTTTGCTCCGTTTCAACCCGGTGCTTCCATAGCCGCGGTGGTGGTTAGCCTGACGAGCTCCAGAACGAAAGGGAAACTCAACGTGAGAATTTCCCTCCAGTTTAGGCCCTGCGTAGCCGGGCGGGAAGGGCGGCATGCAGCAGGTTCCGTGAGTTCTTAGTCACTCTTCGGGTTCATTTTAACGGAATTTCCCATTGGAGGACTCCTAGGCCCCTCGGGTGTGCATCCATTTCCCTTCGGGGTCACTGAGGACCTCCAGGCACACCCCCCCCCACCACGCCGTGGTCCGGCCGAGCAACATCGAGGCCCATGGCTCTGCCCCTCGGAGGCCCTGTGTGCGTGCCGGGTGATGGGCAACACTCTGCACGTTCCTTGAGGAGAGCTACATTTCCAGAGCCCTCCAACAGCCTCAGGACCAGATTTCTGGTGCGTCCGAAGCTCCCAGGAAATATCTGTCGTCGCCCTTGTGAGAGCTGCCGTGAGAAAACACTCTGCTTTGCCTGCTTCGCGGGCCTCGTACCTGCAGGCACTCTGCTCGAGGAGAACGTCAGCATCTCGCAATGCTGCGTCGCTAACGGGACAGCCAGATTGAGCACAGGCCTGGAGGGAAGGCCCTGACGTGAGGTGCAGAAGCGGAGCCGCGCGGCAGTTTCCATGAGGCCGTAGCCTCTGCTCTGCGTGTCCTTAACGGCAGTAGAGTTTCCTGGACACCTGGGAGGCTCGCGGGGGCACCCTGTTCCAGGCTGGAACACGGAGCACTCCCAGGCACCCCTGGGTCTGCCGAGCAACATCCAGGCCCGGAGCCCCTTTGGAGCCGCTCTCTATACGCCGAGTGTAGGGAAACGCCCTGCACTCTCTCCTGGAGCAGACTCGTTTCCCCCACCAAACCCACACTTTCACCAACAGACTTCTGGCACGTCTCCCATGCCTTTGAGGTCTTACGCCTTGCCCTAGTCTGAGCTGCCCTGAGAGAACCCTCGGCCTCGCATTCCATCTAGGACACCCCCTGCCGGAAGTCACCCTGCCTCCAAGAGAGAGTCGGCTTGCGTTCTTACTGCGATTTAAGCCCCGTGCTTCCTGTGGCCCCGCAGGCTTTGGAATAGCCACAGGCCCCAGAGGCGTAACTAGGCAGGGCATTCCTTGGTTGAGGCAGTTCACTTGACGCAGAACACCCTACTTCGGGGAGTTGGTTCAGGGAAGCAAACGCCGGGTGACCTGTGTCTCTTTGGACTGGTTAGAAACCACAGGGAGGTAAGCTGAGTGTGCGCGTGGAAACGGGAGCCTGCTGGAACTATCCTTGCTTTCCCACTTGGAAGGCTGCACTCATGCTGCCGTGAAGCTGCCTGACGTCCCCTGCTGTTGACAGGCCTGGAAACCCGGTCGAAATGCTTCTGGGAAGAAAATGAGTTTGCTCCGTTTCAACCCGGTGCTTCCATAGCCGCGGTGGTGGTTAGCCTGACGAGCTCCAGAACGAAAGGGAAACTCAACGTGAGAATTTCCCTCCAGTTTAGGCCCTGCGTAGCCGGGCGGGAAGGGCGGCATGCAGCAGGTTCCGTGAGTTCTTAGTCACTGTTCGGGTTCATTTTAACGGAATTTCCCATTGGAGGACTCCTAGGCCCCTCGGGTGTGCATCCATTTCCCTTCGGGGTCACTGAGGACCTCCAGGCACCCCCCCCCACCACGCCGTGGTCCGGCCGAGCAACATCGAGGCCCATGGCTCTGCCCCTCGGAGGCCCTGTGTGCGTGCCGGGTGATGGGCAACACTCTGCACGTTCCTTGAGGAGAGCTACATTTCCAGAGCCCTCCAACAGCCTGAGGACCAGATTTCTGGTGCGTCCGAAGCTCCCAGGAAATATCTGTCGTCGCCCTTGTGAGAGCTGCCGTGAGAAAACACTCTGCTTTGCCTGCTTCGCGGGCCTCGTACCTGCAGGCACTCTGCTCGAGGAGAACGTCAGCATCTCGCAATGCTGCGTCGCTAACGGGACAGCCAGATTGAGCACAGGCCTGGAGGGAAGGCCCTGACGTGAGGTGCAGAAGTGGAGCCGCGCGGCAGTTTCCATGAGGCCGTAGCCTCTGCTCTGCGTGTCCTTAACGGCAGTAGAGTTTCCTGGACACCTGGGAGGCTCGCGGGGGCACCCTGTTCCAGGCTGGAACACGGAGCACTCCCAGGCACCCCTGGGTCTGCCGAGCAACATCCAGGCCCGGAGCCCCTTTGGAGCCGCTCTCTATACGCCGAGTGTAGGGAAACGCCCTGCACTCTCTCCTGGAGCAGACTCGTTTCCCCCACCAAACCCACACTTTCACCAACAGACTTCTGGCACGTCTCCCATGCCTTTGAGGTCTTACGCCTTGCCCTAGTCTGAGCTGCCCTGAGAGAGCCCTCGGCCTCGCATTCCATCTAGGACACCCCCTGCCGGAAGTCACCCTGCCTCCAAGAGAGAGTCGGCTTGCGTTCTTACTGCGATTTAAGCCCCGTGCTTCCTGTGGCCCCGCAGGCTTTGGAATAGCCACAGGCCCCAGAGGCGTAACTAGGCAGGGCATTCCTTGGTTGAGGCAGTTCACTTGACGCAGAACACCCTACTTCGGGGAGTTGGTTCAGGGAAGCAAACGCCGGGTGACCTGTGTCTCTTTGGACTGGTTAGAAACCACAGGGAGGTAAGCTGAGTGTGCGCGTGGAAACGGGAGCCTGCTGGAACTATCCTTGCTTTCCCACTTGGAAGGCTGCACTCATGCTGCCGTGAAGCTGCCTGACGTCCCCTGCTGTTGACAGGCCTGGAAACCCGGTCGAAATGCTTCTGGGAAGAAAATGAGTTTGCTCCGTTTCAACCCGGTGCTTCCATAGCCGCGGTGGTGGTTAGCCTGACGAGCTCCAGAACGAAAGGGAAACTCAACGTGAGAATTTCCCTCCAGTTTAGGCCCTGCGTAGCCGGGCGGGAAGGGCGGCATGCAGCAGGTTCCGTGAGTTCTTAGTCACTCTTCGGGTTCATTTTAACGGAATTTCCCATTGGAGGACTCCTAGGCCCCTCGGGTGTGCATCCATTTCCCTTCGGGGTCACTGAGGACCTCCAGGCACCCCCCCCCCCACGCCGTGGTCCGGCCGAGCAACATCGAGGCCCATGGCTCTGCCCCTCGGAGGCCCTGTGTGCGTGCCGGGTGATGGGCAACACTCTGCACGTTCCTTGAGGAGAGCTACATTTCCAGAGCCCTCCAACAGCCTGAGGACCAGATTTCTGGTGCGTCCGAAGCTCCCAGGAAATATCTGTCGTCGCCCTTGTGAGAGCTGCCGTGAGAAAACACTCTGCTTTGCCTGCTTCGCGGGCCTCGTACCTGCAGGCACTCTGCTCGAGGAGAACGTCAGCATCTCGCAATGCTGCGTCGCTAACGGGACAGCCAGATTGAGCACAGGCCTGGAGGGAAGGCCCTGACGTGAGGTGCAGAAGCGGAGCCGCGCGGCAGTTTCCATGAGGCCGTAGCCTCTGCTCTGCGTGTCCTTAACGGCAGTAGAGTTTCCTGGACACCTGGGAGGCTCGCGGGGGCACCCTGTTCCAGGCTGGAACACGGAGCACTCCCAGGCACCCCTGGGTCTGCCGAGCAACATCCAGGCCCGGAGCCCCTTTGGAGCCGCTCTCTATACGCCGAGTGTAGGGAAACGCCCTGCACTCTCTCCTGGAGCAGACTCGTTTCCCCCACCAAACCCACACTTTCACCAACAGACTTCTGGCACGTCTCCCATGCCTTTGAGGTCTTACGCCTTGCCCTAGTCTGAGCTGCCCTGAGAGAGCCCTCGGCCTCGCATTCCATCTAGGACACCCCCTGCCGGAAGTCACCCTGCCTCCAAGAGAGAGTCGGCTTGCGTTCTTACTGCGATTTAAGCCCCGTGCTTCCTGTGGCCCCGCAGGCTTTGGAATAGCCACAGGCCCCAGAGGCGTAACTAGGCAGGGCATTCCTTGGTTGAGGCAGTTCACTTGACGCAGAACACCCTACTTCGGGGAGTTGGTTCAGGGAAGCAAACGCCGGGTGACCTGTGTCTCTTTGGACTGGTTAGAAACCACAGGGAGGTAAGCTGAGTGTGCGCGTGGAAACGGGAGCCTGCTGGAACTATCCTTGCTTTCCCACTTGGAAGGCTGCACTCATGCTGCCGTGAAGCTGCCTGACGTCCCCTGCTGTTGACAGGCCTGGAAACCCGGTCGAAATGCTTCTGGGAAGAAAATGAGTTTGCTCCGTTTCAACCCGGTGCTTCCATAGCCGCGGTGGTGGTTAGCCTGACGAGCTCCAGAACGAAAGGGAAACTCAACGTGAGAATTTCCCTCCAGTTTAGGCCCTGCGTAGCCGGGCGGGAAGGGCGGCATGCAGCAGGTTCCGTGAGTTCTTAGTCACTGTTCGGGTTCATTTTAACGGAATTTCCCATTGGAGGACTCCTAGGCCCCTCGGGTGTGCATCCATTTCCCTTCGGGGTCACTGAGGACCTCCAGGCACCCCCCCCCCCACGCCGTGGTCCGGCCGAGCAACATCGAGGCCCATGGCTCTGCCCCTCGGAGGCCCTGTGTGCGTGCCGGGTGATGGGCAACACTCTGCACGTTCCTTGAGGAGAGCTACATTTCCAGAGCCCTCCAACAGCCTGAGGACCAGATTTCTGGTGCGTCCGAAGCTCCCAGGAAATATCTGTCGTCGCCCTTGTGAGAGCTGCCGTGAGAAAACACTCTGCTTTGCCTGCTTCGCGGGCCTCGTACCTGCAGGCACTCTGCTCGAGGAGAACGTCAGCATCTCGCAATGCTGCGTCGCTAACGGGACAGCCAGATTGAGCACAGGCCTGGAGGGAAGGCCCTGACGTGAGGTGCAGAAGCGGAGCCGCGCGGCAGTTTCCATGAGGCCGTAGCCTCTGCTCTGCGTGTCCTTAACGGCAGTAGAGTTTCCTGGACACCTGGGAGGCTCGCGGGGGCACCCTGTTCCAGGCTGGAACACGGAGCACTCCCAGGCACCCCTGGGTCTGCCGAGCAACATCCAGGCCCGGAGCCCCTTTGGAGCCGCTCTCTATACGCCGAGTGTAGGGAAACGCCCTGCACTCTCTCCTGGAGCAGACTCGTTTCCCCCACCAAACCCACACTTTCACCAACAGACTTCTGGCACGTCTCCCATGCCTTTGAGGTCTTACGCCTTGCCCTAGTCTGAGCTGCCCTGAGAGAGCCCTCGGCCTCGCATTCCATCTAGGACACCCCCTGCCGGAAGTCACCCTGCCTCCAAGAGAGAGTCGGCTTGCGTTCTTACTGCGATTTAAGCCCCGTGCTTCCTGTGGCCCCGCAGGCTTTGGAATAGCCACAGGCCCCAGAGGCGTAACTAGGCAGGGCATTCCTTGGTTGAGGCAGTTCACTTGACGCAGAACACCCTACTTCGGGGAGTTGGTTCAGGGAAGCAAACGCCGGGTGACCTGTGTCTCTTTGGACTGGTTAGAAACCACAGGGAGGTAAGCTGAGTGTGCGCGTGGAAACGGGAGCCTGCTGGAACTATCCTTGCTTTCCCACTTGGAAGGCTGCACTCATGCTGCCGTGAAGCTGCCTGACGTCCCCTGCTGTTGACAGGCCTGGAAACCCGGTCGAAATGCTTCTGGGAAGAAAATGAGTTTGCTCCGTTTCAACCCGGTGCTTCCATAGCCGCGGTGGTGGTTAGCCTGACGAGCTCCAGAACGAAAGGGAAACTCAACGTGAGAATTTCCCTCCAGTTTAGGCCCTGCGTAGCCGGGCGGGAAGGGCGGCATGCAGCAGGTTCCGTGAGTTCTTAGTCACTCTTCGGGTTCATTTTAACGGAATTTCCCATTGGAGGACTCCTAGGCCCCTCGGGTGTGCATCCATTTCCCTTCGGGGTCACTGAGGACCTCCAGGCACCCCCCCCCCCCACGCCGTGGTCCGGCCGAGCAACATCGAGGCCCATGGCTCTGCCCCTCGGAGGCCCTGTGTGCGTGCCGGGTGATGGGCAACACTCTGCACGTTCCTTGAGGAGAGCTACATTTCCAGAGCCCTCCAACAGCCTGAGGACCAGATTTCTGGTGCGTCCGAAGCTCCCAGGAAATATCTGTCGTCGCCCTTGTGAGAGCTGCCGTGAGAAAACACTCTGCTTTGCCTGCTTCGCGGGCCTCGTACCTGCAGGCACTCTGCTCGAGGAGAACGTCAGCATCTCGCAATGCTGCGTCGCTAACGGGACAGCCAGATTGAGCACAGGCCTGGAGGGAAGGCCCTGACGTGAGGTGCAGAAGCGGAGCCGCGCGGCAGTTTCCATGAGGCCGTAGCCTCTGCTCTGCGTGTCCTTAACGGCAGTAGAGTTTCCTGGACACCTGGGAGGCTCGCGGGGGCACCCTGTTCCAGGCTGGAACACGGAGCACTCCCAGGCACCCCTGGGTCTGCCGAGCAACATCCAGGCCCGGAGCCCCTTTGGAGCCGCTCTCTATACGCCGAGTGTAGGGAAACGCCCTGCACTCTCTCCTGGAGCAGACTCGTTTCCCCCACCAAACCCACACTTTCACCAACAGACTTCTGGCACGTCTCCCATGCCTTTGAGGTCTTACGCCTTGCCCTAGTCTGAGCTGCCCTGAGAGAGCCCTCGGCCTCGCATTCCATCTAGGACACCCCCTGCCGGAAGTCACCCTGCCTCCAAGAGAGAGTCGGCTTGCGTTCTTACTGCGATTTAAGCCCCGTGCTTCCTGTGGCCCCGCAGGCTTTGGAATAGCCACAGGCCCCAGAGGCGTAACTAGGCAGGGCATTCCTTGGTTGAGGCAGTTCACTTGACGCAGAACACCCTACTTCGGGGAGTTGGTTCAGGGAAGCAAACGCCGGGTGACCTGTGTCTCTTTGGACTGGTTAGAAACCACAGGGAGGTAAGCTGAGTGTGCGCGTGGAAACGGGAGCCTGCTGGAACTATCCTTGCTTTCCCACTTGGAAGGCTGCACTCATGCTGCCGTGAAGCTGCCTGACGTCCCCTGCTGTTGACAGGCCTGGAAACCCGGTCGAAATGCTTCTGGGAAGAAAATGAGTTTGCTCCGTTTCAACCCGGTGCTTCCATAGCCGCGGTGGTGGTTAGCCTGACGAGCTCCAGAACGAAAGGGAAACTCAACGTGAGAATTTCCCTCCAGTTTAGGCCCTGCGTAGCCGGGCGGGAAGGGCGGCATGCAGCAGGTTCCGTGAGTTCTTAGTCACTGTTCGGGTTCATTTTAACGGAATTTCCCATTGGAGGACTCCTAGGCCCCTCGGGTGTGCATCCATTTCCCTTCGGGGTCACTGAGGACCTCCAGGCACCCCCCCCCCCCACGCCGTGGTCCGGCCGAGCAACATCGAGGCCCATGGCTCTGCCCCTCGGAGGCCCTGTGTGCGTGCCGGGTGATGGGCAACACTCTGCACGTTCCTTGAGGAGAGCTACATTTCCAGAGCCCTCCAACAGCCTCAGGACCAGATTTCTGGTGCGTCCGAAGCTCCCAGGAAATATCTGTCGTCGCCCTTGTGAGAGCTGCCGTGAGAAAACACTCTGCTTTGCCTGCTTCGCGGGCCTCGTACCTGCAGGCACTCTGCTCGAGGAGAACGTCAGCATCTCGCAATGCTGCGTCGCTAACGGGACAGCCAGATTGAGCACAGGCCTGGAGGGAAGGCCCTGACGTGAGGTGCAGAAGCGGAGCCGCGCGGCAGTTTCCATGAGGCCGTAGCCTCTGCTCTGCGTGTCCTTAACGGCAGTAGAGTTTCCTGGACACCTGGGAGGCTCGCGGGGGCACCCTGTTCCAGGCTGGAACACGGAGCACTCCCAGGCACCCCTGGGTCTGCCGAGCAACATCCAGGCCCGGAGCCCCTTTGGAGCCGCTCTCTATACGCCGAGTGTAGGGAAACGCCCTGCACTCTCTCCTGGAGCAGACTCGTTTCCCCCACCAAACCCACACTTTCACCAACAGACTTCTGGCACGTCTCCCATGCCTTTGAGGTCTTACGCCTTGCCCTAGTCTGAGCTGCCCTGAGAGAGCCCTCGGCCTCGCATTCCATCTAGGACACCCCCTGCCGGAAGTCACCCTGCCTCCAAGAGAGAGTCGGCTTGCGTTCTTACTGCGATTTAAGCCCCGTGCTTCCTGTGGCCCCGCAGGCTTTGGAATAGCCACAGGCCCCAGAGGCGTAACTAGGCAGGGCATTCCTTGGTTGAGGCAGTTCACTTGACGCAGAACACCCTACTTCGGGGAGTTGGTTCAGGGAAGCAAACGCCGGGTGACCTGTGTCTCTTTGGACTGGTTAGAAACCACAGGGAGGTAAGCTGAGTGTGCGCGTGGAAACGGGAGCCTGCTGGAACTATCCTTGCTTTCCCACTTGGAAGGCTGCACTCATGCTGCCGTGAAGCTGCCTGACGTCCCCTGCTGTTGACAGGCCTGGAAACCCGGTCGAAATGCTTCTGGGAAGAAAATGAGTTTGCTCCGTTTCAACCCGGTGCTTCCATAGCCGCGGTGGTGGTTAGCCTGACGAGCTCCAGAACGAAAGGGAAACTCAACGTGAGAATTTCCCTCCAGTTTAGGCCCTGCGTAGCCGGGCGGGAAGGGCGGCATGCAGCAGGTTCCGTGAGTTCTTAGTCACTCTTCGGGTTCATTTTAACGGAATTTCCCATTGGAGGACTCCTAGGCCCCTCGGGTGTGCATCCATTTCCCTTCGGGGTCACTGAGGACCTCCAGGCACCCCCCCCCACCACGCCGTGGTCCGGCCGAGCAACATCGAGGCCCATGGCTCTGCCCCTCGGAGGCCCTGTGTGCGTGCCGGGTGATGGGCAACACTCTGCACGTTCCTTGAGGAGAGCTACATTTCCAGAGCCCTCCAACAGCCTCAGGACCAGATTTCTGGTGCGTCCGAAGCTCCCAGGAAATATCTGTCGTCGCCCTTGTGAGAGCTGCCGTGAGAAAACACTCTGCTTTGCCTGCTTCGCGGGCCTCGTACCTGCAGGCACTCTGCTCGAGGAGAACGTCAGCATCTCGCAATGCTGCGTCGCTAACGGGACAGCCAGATTGAGCACAGGCCTGGAGGGAAGGCCCTGACGTGAGGTGCAGAAGCGGAGCCGCGCGGCAGTTTCCATGAGGCCGTAGCCTCTGCTCTGCGTGTCCTTAACGGCAGTAGAGTTTCCTGGACACCTGGGAGGCTCGCGGGGGCACCCTGTTCCAGGCTGGAACACGGAGCACTCCCAGGCACCCCTGGGTCTGCCGAGCAACATCCAGGCCCGGAGCCCCTTTGGAGCCGCTCTCTATACGCCGAGTGTAGGGAAACGCCCTGCACTCTCTCCTGGAGCAGACTCGTTTCCCCCACCAAACCCACACTTTCACCAACAGACTTCTGGCACGTCTCCCATGCCTTTGAGGTCTTACGCCTTGCCCTAGTCTGAGCTGCCCTGAGAGAGCCCTCGGCCTCGCATTCCATCTAGGACACCCCCTGCCGGAAGTCACCCTGCCTCCAAGAGAGAGTCGGCTTGCGTTCTTACTGCGATTTAAGCCCCGTGCTTCCTGTGGCCCCGCAGGCTTTGGAATAGCCACAGGCCCCAGAGGCGTAACTAGGCAGGGCATTCCTTGGTTGAGGCAGTTCACTTGACGCAGAACACCCTACTTCGGGGAGTTGGTTCAGGGAAGCAAACGCCGGGTGACCTGTGTCTCTTTGGACTGGTTAGAAACCACAGGGAGGTAAGCTGAGTGTGCGCGTGGAAACGGGAGCCTGCTGGAACTATCCTTGCTTTCCCACTTGGAAGGCTGCACTCATGCTGCCGTGAAGCTGCCTGACGTCCCCTGCTGTTGACAGGCCTGGAAACCCGGTCGAAATGCTTCTGGGAAGAAAATGAGTTTGCTCCGTTTCAACCCGGTGCTTCCATAGCCGCGGTGGTGGTTAGCCTGACGAGCTCCAGAACGAAAGGGAAACTCAACGTGAGAATTTCCCTCCAGTTTAGGCCCTGCGTAGCCGGGCGGGAAGGGCGGCATGCAGCAGGTTCCGTGAGTTCTTAGTCACTCTTCGGGTTCATTTTAACGGAATTTCCCATTGGAGGACTCCTAGGCCCCTCGGGTGTGCATCCATTTCCCTTCGGGGTCACTGAGGACCTCCAGGCACCCCCCCCCCACGCCGTGGTCCGGCCGAGCAACATCGAGGCCCATGGCTCTGCCCCTCGGAGGCCCTGTGTGCGTGCCGGGTGATGGGCAACACTCTGCACGTTCCTTGAGGAGAGCTACATTTCCAGAGCCCTCCAACAGCCTGAGGACCAGATTTCTGGTGCGTCCGAAGCTCCCAGGAAATATCTGTCGTCGCCCTTGTGAGAGCTGCCGTGAGAAAACACTCTGCTTTGCCTGCTTCGCGGGCCTCGTACCTGCAGGCACTCTGCTCGAGGAGAACGTCAGCATCTCGCAATGCTGCGTCGCTAACGGGACAGCCAGATTGAGCACAGGCCTGGAGGGAAGGCCCTGACGTGAGGTGCAGAAGCGGAGCCGCGCGGCAGTTTCCATGAGGCCGTAGCCTCTGCTCTGCGTGTCCTTAACGGCAGTAGAGTCTCCTGGACACCTGGGAGGCTCGCGGGGGCACCCTGTTCCAGGCTGGAACACGGAGCACTCCCAGGCACCCCTGGGTCTGCCGAGCAACATCCAGGCCCGGAGCCCCTTTGGAGCCGCTCTCTATACGCCGAGTGTAGGGAAACGCCCTGCACTCTCTCCTGGAGCAGACTCGTTTCCCCCACCAAACCCACACTTTCACCAACAGACTTCTGGCACGTCTCCCATGCCTTTGAGGTCTTACGCCTTGCCCTAGTCTGAGCTGCCCTGAGAGAGCCCTCGGCCTCGCATTCCATCTAGGACACCCCCTGCCGGAAGTCACCCTGCCTCCAAGAGAGAGTCGGCTTGCGTTCTTACTGCGATTTAAGCCCCGTGCTTCCTGTGGCCCCGCAGGCTTTGGAATAGCCACAGGCCCCAGAGGCGTAACTAGGCAGGGCATTCCTTGGTTGAGGCAGTTCACTTGACGCAGAACACCCTACTTCGGGGAGTTGGTTCAGGGAAGCAAACGCCGGGTGACCTGTGTCTCTTTGGACTGGTTAGAAACCACAGGGAGGTAAGCTGAGTGTGCGCGTGGAAACGGGAGCCTGCTGGAACTATCCTTGCTTTCCCACTTGGAAGGCTGCACTCATGCTGCCGTGAAGCTGCCTGACGTCCCCTGCTGTTGACAGGCCTGGAAACCCGGTCGAAATGCTTCTGGGAAGAAAATGAGTTTGCTCCGTTTCAACCCGGTGCTTCCATAGCCGCGGTGGTGGTTAGCCTGACGAGCTCCAGAACGAAAGGGAAACTCAACGTGAGAATTTCCCTCCAGTTTAGGCCCTGCGTAGCCGGGCGGGAAGGGCGGCATGCAGCAGGTTCCGTGAGTTCTTAGTCACTGTTCGGGTTCATTTTAACGGAATTTCCCATTGGAGGACTCCTAGGCCCCTCGGGTGTGCATCCATTTCCCTTCGGGGTCACTGAGGACCTCCAGGCACCCCCCCCCACCACGCCGTGGTCCGGCCGAGCAACATCGAGGCCCATGGCTCTGCCCCTCGGAGGCCCTGTGTGCGTGCCGGGTGATGGGCAACACTCTGCACGTTCCTTGAGGAGAGCTACATTTCCAGAGCCCTCCAACAGCCTCAGGACCAGATTTCTGGTGCGTCCGAAGCTCCCAGGAAATATCTGTCGTCGCCCTTGTGAGAGCTGCCGTGAGAAAACACTCTGCTTTGCCTGCTTCGCGGGCCTCGTACCTGCAGGCACTCTGCTCGAGGAGAACGTCAGCATCTCGCAATGCTGCGTCGCTAACGGGACAGCCAGATTGAGCACAGGCCTGGAGGGAAGGCCCTGACGTGAGGTGCAGAAGCGGAGCCGCGCGGCAGTTTCCATGAGGCCGTAGCCTCTGCTCTGCGTGTCCTTAACGGCAGTAGAGTTTCCTGGACACCTGGGAGGCTCGCGGGGGCACCCTGTTCCAGGCTGGAACACGGAGCACTCCCAGGCACCCCTGGGTCTGCCGAGCAACATCCAGGCCCGGAGCCCCTTTGGAGCCGCTCTCTATACGCCGAGTGTAGGGAAACGCCCTGCACTCTCTCCTGGAGCAGACTCGTTTCCCCCACCAAACCCACACTTTCACCAACAGACTTCTGGCACGTCTCCCATGCCTTTGAGGTCTTACGCCTTGCCCTAGTCTGAGCTGCCCTGAGAGAGCCCTCGGCCTCGCATTCCATCTAGGACACCCCCTGCCGGAAGTCACCCTGCCTCCAAGAGAGAGTCGGCTTGCGTTCTTACTGCGATTTAAGCCCCGTGCTTCCTGTGGCCCCGCAGGCTTTGGAATAGCCACAGGCCCCAGAGGCGTAACTAGGCAGGGCATTCCTTGGTTGAGGCAGTTCACTTGACGCAGAACACCCTACTTCGGGGAGTTGGTTCAGGGAAGCAAACGCCGGGTGACCTGTGTCTCTTTGGACTGGTTAGAAACCACAGGGAGGTAAGCTGAGTGTGCGCGTGGAAACGGGAGCCTGCTGGAACTATCCTTGCTTTCCCACTTGGAAGGCTGCACTCATGCTGCCGTGAAGCTGCCTGACGTCCCCTGCTGTTGACAGGCCTGGAAACCCGGTCGAAATGCTTCTGGGAAGAAAATGAGTTTGCTCCGTTTCAACCCGGTGCTTCCATAGCCGCGGTGGTGGTTAGCCTGACGAGCTCCAGAACGAAAGGGAAACTCAACGTGAGAATTTCCCTCCAGTTTAGGCCCTGCGTAGCCGGGCGGGAAGGGCGGCATGCAGCAGGTTCCGTGAGTTCTTAGTCACTCTTCGGGTTCATTTTAACGGAATTTCCCATTGGAGGACTCCTAGGCCCCTCGGGTGTGCATCCATTTCCCTTCGGGGTCACTGAGGACCTCCTGGCACACCCCCCCCCCACCACGCCGTGGTCCGGCCGAGCAACATCGAGGCCCATGGCTCTGCCCCTCGGAGGCCCTGTGTGCGTGCCGGGTGATGGGCAACACTCTGCACGTTCCTTGAGGAGAGCTACATTTCCAGAGCCCTCCAACAGCCTGAGGACCAGATTTCTGGTGCGTCCGAAGCTCCCAGGAAATATCTGTCGTCGCCCTTGTGAGAGCTGCCGTGAGAAAACACTCTGCTTTGCCTGCTTCGCGGGCCTCGTACCTGCAGGCACTCTGCTCGAGGAGAACGTCAGCATCTCGCAATGCTGCGTCGCTAACGGGACAGCCAGATTGAGCACAGGCCTGGAGGGAAGGCCCTGACGTGAGGTGCAGAAGCGGAGCCGCGCGGCAGTTTCCATGAGGCCGTAGCCTCTGCTCTGCGTGTCCTTAACGGCAGTAGAGTTTCCTGGACACCTGGGAGGCTCGCGGGGGCACCCTGTTCCAGGCTGGAACACGGAGCACTCCCAGGCACCCCTGGGTCTGCCGAGCAACATCCAGGCCCGGAGCCCCTTTGGAGCCGCTCTCTATACGCCGAGTGTAGGGAAACGCCCTGCACTCTCTCCTGGAGCAGACTCGTTTCCCCCACCAAACCCACACTTTCACCAACAGACTTCTGGCACGTCTCCCATGCCTTTGAGGTCTTACGCCTTGCCCTAGTCTGAGCTGCCCTGAGAGAACCCTCGGCCTCGCATTCCATCTAGGACACCCCCTGCCGGAAGTCACCCTGCCTCCAAGAGAGAGTCGGCTTGCGTTCTTACTGCGATTTAAGCCCCGTGCTTCCTGTGGCCCCGCAGGCTTTGGAATAGCCACAGGCCCCAGAGGCGTAACTAGGCAGGGCATTCCTTGGTTGAGGCAGTTCACTTGACGCAGAACACCCTACTTCGGGGAGTTGGTTCAGGGAAGCAAACGCCGGGTGACCTGTGTCTCTTTGGACTGGTTAGAAACCACAGGGAGGTAAGCTGAGTGTGCGCGTGGAAACGGGAGCCTGCTGGAACTATCCTTGCTTTCCCACTTGGAAGGCTGCACTCGTGCTGCCGTGAAGCTGCCTGACGTCCCCTGCTGTTGACAGGCCTGGAAACCCGGTCGAAATGCTTCTGGGAAGAAAATGAGTTTGCTCCGTTTCAACCCGGTGCTTCCATAGCCGCGGTGGTGGTTAGCCTGACGAGCTCCAGAACGAAAGGGAAACTCAACGTGAGAATTTCCCTCCAGTTTAGGCCCTGCGTAGCCGGGCGGGAAGGGCGGCATGCAGCAGGTTCCGTGAGTTCTTAGTCACTCTTCGGGTTCATTTTAACGGAATTTCCCATTGGAGGACTCCTAGGCCCCTCGGGTGTGCATCCATTTCCCTTCGCGGTCACTGAGGACCTCCAGGCACACCCCCCCCCCACCACGCCGTGGTCCGGCCGAGCAACATCGAGGCCCATGGCTCTGCCCCTCGGAGGCCCTGTGTGCGTGCCGGGTGATGGGCAACACTCTGCACGTTCCTTGAGGAGAGCTACATTTCCAGAGCCCTCCAACAGCCTGAGGACCAGATTTCTGGTGCGTCCGAAGCTCCCAGGAAATATCTGTCGTCGCCCTTGTGAGAGCTGCCGTGAGAAAACACTCTGCTTTGCCTGCTTCGCGGGCCTCGTACCTGCAGGCACTCTGCTCGAGGAGAACGTCAGCATCTCGCAATGCTGCGTCGCTAACGGGACAGCCAGATTGAGCACAGGCCTGGAGGGAAGGCCCTGACGTGAGGTGCAGAAGCGGAGCCGCGCGGCAGTTTCCATGAGGCCGTAGCCTCTGCTCTGCGTGTCCTTAACGGCAGTAGAGTTTCCTGGACACCTGGGAGGCTCGCGGGGGCACCCTGTTCCAGGCTGGAACACGGAGCACTCCCAGGCACCCCTGGGTCTGCCGAGCAACATCCAGGCCCGGAGCCCCTTTGGAGCCGCTCTCTATACGCCGAGTGTAGGGAAACGCCCTGCACTCTCTCCTGGAGCAGACTCGTTTCCCCCACCAAACCCACACTTTCACCAACAGACTTCTGGCACGTCTCCCATGCCTTTGAGGTCTTACGCCTTGCCCTAGTCTGAGCTGCCCTGAGAGAGCCCTCGGCCTCGCATTCCATCTAGGACACCCCCTGCCGGAAGTCACCCTGCCTCCAAGAGAGAGTCGGCTTGCGTTCTTACTGCGATTTAAGCCCCGTGCTTCCTGTGGCCCCGCAGGCTTTGGAATAGCCACAGGCCCCAGAGGCGTAACTAGGCAGGGCATTCCTTGGTTGAGGCAGTTCACTTGACGCAGAACACCCTACTTCGGGGAGTTGGTTCAGGGAAGCAAACGCCGGGTGACCTGTGTCTCTTTGGACTGGTTAGAAACCACAGGGAGGTAAGCTGAGTGTGCGCGTGGAAACGGGAGCCTGCTGGAACTATCCTTGCTTTCCCACTTGGAAGGCTGCACTCATGCTGCCGTGAAGCTGCCTGACGTCCCCTGCTGTTGACAGGCCTGGAAACCCGGTCGAAATGCTTCTGGGAAGAAAATGAGTTTGCTCCGTTTCAACCCGGTGCTTCCATAGCCGCGGTGGTGGTTAGCCTGACGAGCTCCAGAACGAAAGGGAAACTCAACGTGAGAATTTCCCTCCAGTTTAGGCCCTGCGTAGCCAGGCGGGAAGGGCGGCATGCAGCAGGTTCCGTGAGTTCTTAGTCACTCTTCGGGTTCATTTTAACGGAATTTCCCATTGGAGGACTCCTAGGCCCCTCGGGTGTGCATCCATTTCCCTTCGGGGTCACTGAGGACCTCCAGGCACCCCCCCCCCACGCCGTGGTCCGGCCGAGCAACATCGAGGCCCATGGCTCTGCCCCTCGGAGGCCCTGTGTGCGTGCCGGGTGATGGGCAACACTCTGCACGTTCCTTGAGGAGAGCTACATTTCCAGAGCCCTCCAACAGCCTGAGGACCAGATTTCTGGTGCGTCCGAAGCTCCCAGGAAATATCTGTCGTCGCCCTTGTGAGAGCTGCCGTGAGAAAACACTCTGCTTTGCCTGCTTCGCGGGCCTCGTACCTGCAGGCACTCTGCTCGAGGAGAACGTCAGCATCTCGCAATGCTGCGTCGCTAACGGGACAGCCAGATTGAGCACAGGCCTGGAGGGAAGGCCCTGACGTGAGGTGCAGAAGCGGAGCCGCGCGGCAGTTTCCATGAGGCCGTAGCCTCTGCTCTGCGTGTCCTTAACGGCAGTAGAGTTTCCTGGACACCTGGGAGGCTCGCGGGGGCACCCTGTTCCAGGCTGGAACACGGAGCACTCCCAGGCACCCCTGGGTCTGCCGAGCAACATCCAGGCCCGGAGCCCCTTTGGAGCCGCTCTCTATACGCCGAGTGTAGGGAAACGCCCTGCACTCTCTCCTGGAGCAGACTCGTTTCCCCCACCAAACCCACACTTTCACCAACAGACTTCTGGCACGTCTCCCATGCCTTTGAGGTCTTACGCCTTGCCCTAGTCTGAGCTGCCCTGAGAGAGCCCTCGGCCTCGCATTCCATCTAGGACACCCCCTGCCGGAAGTCACCCTGCCTCCAAGAGAGAGTCGGCTTGCGTTCTTACTGCGATTTAAGCCCCGTGCTTCCTGTGGCCCCGCAGGCTTTGGAATAGCCACAGGCCCCAGAGGCGTAACTAGGCAGGGCATTCCTTGGTTGAGGCAGTTCACTTGACGCAGAACACCCTACTTCGGGGAGTTGGTTCAGGGAAGCAAACGCCGGGTGACCTGTGTCTCTTTGGACTGGTTAGAAACCACAGGGAGGTAAGCTGAGTGTGCGCGTGGAAACGGGAGCCTGCTGGAACTATCCTTGCTTTCCCACTTGGAAGGCTGCACTCGTGCTGCCGTGAAGCTGCCTGACGTCCCCTGCTGTTGACAGGCCTGGAAACCCGGTCGAAATGCTTCTGGGAAGAAAATGAGTTTGCTCCGTTTCAACCCGGTGCTTCCATAGCCGCGGTGGTGGTTAGCCTGACGAGCTCCAGAACGAAAGGGAAACTCAACGTGAGAATTTCCCTCCAGTTTAGGCCCTGCGTAGCCGGGCGGGAAGGGCGGCATGCAGCAGGTTCCGTGAGTTCTTAGTCACTCTTCGGGTTCATTTTAACGGAATTTCCCATTGGAGGACTCCTAGGCCCCTCGGGTGTGCATCCATTTCCCTTCGGGGTCACTGAGGACCTCCAGGCACCCCCCCCCCCCCACCACCACGCCGTGGTCCGGCCGAGCAACATCGAGGCCCATGGCTCTGCCCCTCGGAGGCCCTGTGTGCGTGCCGGGTGATGGGCAACACTCTGCACGTTCCTTGAGGAGAGCTACATTTCCAGAGCCCTCCAACAGCCTGAGGACCAGATTTCTGGTGCGTCCGAAGCTCCCAGGAAATATCTGTCGTCGCCCTTGTGAGAGCTGCCGTGAGAAAACACTCTGCTTTGCCTGCTTCGCGGGCCTCGTACCTGCAGGCACTCTGCTCGAGGAGAACGTCAGCATCTCGCAATGCTGCGTCGCTAACGGGACAGCCAGATTGAGCACAGGCCTGGAGGGAAGGCCCTGACGTGAGGTGCAGAAGCGGAGCCGCGCGGCAGTTTCCATGAGGCCGTAGCCTCTGCTCTGCGTGTCCTTAACGGCAGTAGAGTTTCCTGGACACCTGGGAGGCTCGCGGGGGCACCCTGTTCCAGGCTGGAACACGGAGCACTCCCAGGCACCCCTGGGTCTGCCGAGCAACATCCAGGCCCGGAGCCCCTTTGGAGCCGCTCTCTATACGCCGAGTGTAGGGAAACGCCCTGCACTCTCTCCTGGAGCAGACTCGTTTCCCCCACCAAACCCACACTTTCACCAACAGACTTCTGGCACGTCTCCCATGCCTTTGAGGTCTTACGCCTTGCCCTAGTCTGAGCTGCCCTGAGAGAGCCCTCGGCCTCGCATTCCATCTAGGACACCCCCTGCCGGAAGTCACCCTGCCTCCAAGAGAGAGTCGGCTTGCGTTCTTACTGCGATTTAAGCCCCGTGCTTCCTGTGGCCCCGCAGGCTTTGGAATAGCCACAGGCCCCAGAGGCGTAACTAGGCAGGGCATTCCTTGGTTGAGGCAGTTCACTTGACGCAGAACACCCTACTTCGGGGAGTTGGTTCAGGGAAGCAAACGCCGGGTGACCTGTGTCTCTTTGGACTGGTTAGAAACCACAGGGAGGTAAGCTGAGTGTGCGCGTGGAAACGGGAGCCTGCTGGAACTATCCTTGCTTTCCCACTTGGAAGGCTGCACTCATGCTGCCGTGAAGCTGCCTGACGTCCCCTGCTGTTGACAGGCCTGGAAACCCGGTCGAAATGCTTCTGGGAAGAAAATGAGTTTGCTCCGTTTCAACCCGGTGCTTCCATAGCCGCGGTGGTGGTTAGCCTGACGAGCTCCAGAACGAAAGGGAAACTCAACGTGAGAATTTCCCTCCAGTTTAGGCCCTGCGTAGCCGGGCGGGAAGGGCGGCATGCAGCAGGTTCCGTGAGTTCTTAGTCACTCTTCGGGTTCATTTTAACGGAATTTCCCATTGGAGGACTCCTAGGCCCCTCGGGTGTGCATCCATTTCCCTTCGGGGTCACTGAGGACCTCCAGGCACACCCCCCCCCACCACGCCGTGGTCCGGCCGAGCAACATCGAGGCCCATGGCTCTGCCCCTCGGAGGCCCTGTGTGCGTGCCGGGTGATGGGCAACACTCTGCACGTTCCTTGAGGAGAGCTACATTTCCAGAGCCCTCCAACAGCCTCAGGACCAGATTTCTGGTGCGTCCGAAGCTCCCAGGAAATATCTGTCGTCGCCCTTGTGAGAGCTGCCGTGAGAAAACACTCTGCTTTGCCTGCTTCGCGGGCCTCGTACCTGCAGGCACTCTGCTCGAGGAGAACGTCAGCATCTCGCAATGCTGCGTCGCTAACGGGACAGCCAGATTGAGCACAGGCCTGGAGGGAAGGCCCTGACGTGAGGTGCAGAAGCGGAGCCGCGCGGCAGTTTCCATGAGGCCGTAGCCTCTGCTCTGCGTGTCCTTAACGGCAGTAGAGTTTCCTGGACACCTGGGAGGCTCGCGGGGGCACCCTGTTCCAGGCTGGAACACGGAGCACTCCCAGGCACCCCTGGGTCTGCCGAGCAACATCCAGGCCCGGAGCCCCTTTGGAGCCGCTCTCTATACACCGAGTGTAGGGAAACGCCCTGCACTCTCTCCTGGAGCAGACTCGTTTCCCCCACCAAACCCACACTTTCACCAACAGACTTCTGGCACGTCTCCCATGCCTTTGAGGTCTTACGCCTTGCCCTAGTCTGAGCTGCCCTGAGAGAGCCCTCGGCCTCGCATTCCATCTAGGACACCCCCTGCCGGAAGTCACCCTGCCTCCAAGAGAGAGTCGGCTTGCGTTCTTACTGCGATTTAAGCCCCGTGCTTCCTGTGGCCCCGCAGGCTTTGGAATAGCCACAGGCCCCAGAGGCGTAACTAGGCAGGGCATTCCTTGGTTGAGGCAGTTCACTTGACGCAGAACACCCTACTTCGGGGAGTTGGTTCAGGGAAGCAAACGCCGGGTGACCTGTGTCTCTTTGGACTGGTTAGAAACCACAGGGAGGTAAGCTGAGTGTGCGCGTGGAAACGGGAGCCTGCTGGAACTATCCTTGCTTTCCCACTTGGAAGGCTGCACTCATGCTGCCGTGAAGCTGCCTGACGTCCCCTGCTGTTGACAGGCCTGGAAACCCGGTCGAAATGCTTCTGGGAAGAAAATGAGTTTGCTCCGTTTCAACCCGGTGCTTCCATAGCCGCGGTGGTGGTTAGCCTGACGAGCTCCAGAACGAAAGGGAAACTCAACGTGAGAATTTCCCTCCAGTTTAGGCCCTGCGTAGCCGGGCGGGAAGGGCGGCATGCAGCAGGTTCCGTGAGTTCTTAGTCACTCTTCGGGTTCATTTTAACGGAATTTCCCATTGGAG
Organism: Lagenorhynchus albirostris; assembly: GCF_949774975.1. Taxonomy (NCBI): domain Eukaryota; kingdom Metazoa; phylum Chordata; class Mammalia; order Artiodactyla; family Delphinidae; genus Lagenorhynchus; species Lagenorhynchus albirostris. Next base: position 43,818,279 of record NC_083112.1, on the reverse strand, counting down.
GACTCCTAGGCCCCTCGGGTGTGCATCCATTTCCCTTCGGGGTCACTGAGGACCTCCAGGCACCCCCCCCCCACCACGCCGTGGTCCGGCCGAGCAACATCGAGGCCCATGGCTCTGCCCCTCGGAGGCCCTGTGTGCGTGCCGGGTGATGGGCAACACTCTGCACGTTCCTTGAGGAGAGCTACATTTCCAGAGCCCTCCAACAGCCTGAGGACCAGATTTCTGGTGCGTCCGAAGCTCCCAGGAAATATCTGTCGTCGCCCTTGTGAGAGCTGCCGTGAGAAAACACTCTGCTTTGCCTGCTTCGCGGGCCTCGTACCTGCAGGCACTCTGCTCGAGGAGAACGTCAGCATCTCGCAATGCTGCGTCGCTAACGGGACAGCCAGATTGAGCACAGGCCTGGAGGAAAGGCCCTGACGTGAGGTGCAGAAGCGGAGCCGCGCGGCAGTTTCCATGAGGCCGTAGCCTCTGCTCTGCGTGTCCTTAACGGCAGTAGAGTTTCCTGGACACCTGGGAGGCTCGCGGGGGCACCCTGTTCCAGGCTGGAACACGGAGCACTCCCAGGCACCCCTGGGTCTGCCGAGCAACATCCAGGCCCGGAGCCCCTTTGGAGCCGCTCTCTATACGCCGAGTGTAGGGAAACGCCCTGCACTCTCTCCTGGAGCAGACTCGTTTCCCCCACCAAACCCACACTTTCACCAACAGACTTCTGGCACGTCTCCCATGCCTTTGAGGTCTTACGCCTTGCCCTAGTCTGAGCTGCCCTGAGAGAGCCCTCGGCCTCGCATTCCATCTAGGACACCCCCTGCCGGAAGTCACCCTGCCTCCAAGAGAGAGTCGGCTTGCGTTCTTACTGCGATTTAAGCCCCGTGCTTCCTGTGGCCCCGCAGGCTTTGGAATAGCCACAGGCCCCAGAGGCGTAACTAGGCAGGGCATTCCTTGGTTGAGGCAGTTCACTTGACGCAGAACACCCTACTTCGGGGAGTTGGTTCAGGGAAGCAAACGCCGGGTGACCTGTGTCTCTTTGGACTGGTTAGAAACCACAGGGAGGTAAGCTGAGTGTGCGCGTGGAAACGGGAGCCTGCTGGAACTATCCTTGCTTTCCCACTTGGAAGGCTGCACTCATGCTGCCGTGAAGCTGCCTGACGTCCCCTGCTGTTGACAGGCCTGGAAACCCGGTCGAAATGCTTCTGGGAAGAAAATGAGTTTGCTCCGTTTCAACCCGGTGCTTCCATAGCCGCGGTGGTGGTTAGCCTGACGAGCTCCAGAACGAAAGGGAAACTCAACGTGAGAATTTCCCTCCAGTTTAGGCCCTGCGTAGCCGGGCGGGAAGGGCGGCATGCAGCAGGTTCCGTGAGTTCTTAGTCACTCTTCGGGTTCATTTTAACGGAATTTCCCATTGGAGGACTCCTAGGCCCCTCGGGTGTGCATCCATTTCCCTTCGGGGTCACTGAGGACCTCCAGGCACCCCCCCCCCACCACGCCGTGGTCCGGCCGAGCAACATCGAGGCCCATGGCTCTGCCCCTCGGAGGCCCTGTGTGCGTGCCGGGTGATGGGCAACACTCTGCACGTTCCTTGAGGAGAGCTACATTTCCAGAGCCCTCCAACAGCCTGAGGACCAGATTTCTGGTGCGTCCGAAGCTCCCAGGAAATATCTGTCGTCGCCCTTGTGAGAGCTGCCGTGAGAAAACACTCTGCTTTGCCTGCTTCGCGGGCCTCGTACCTGCAGGCACTCTGCTCGAGGAGAACGTCAGCATCTCGCAATGCTGCGTCGCTAACGGGACAGCCAGATTGAGCACAGGCCTGGAGGGAAGGCCCTGACGTGAGGTGCAGAAGCGGAGCCGCGCGGCAGTTTCCATGAGGCCGTAGCCTCTGCTCTGCGTGTCCTTAACGGCAGTAGAGTTTCCTGGACACCTGGGAGGCTCGCGGGGGCACCCTGTTCCAGGCTGGAACACGGAGCACTCCCAGGCACCCCTGGGTCTGCCGAGCAACATCCAGGCCCGGAGCCCCTTTGGAGCCGCTCTCTATACGCCGAGTGTAGGGAAACGCCCTGCACTCTCTCCTGGAGCAGACTCGTTTCCCCCACCAAACCCACACTTTCACCAACAGACTTCTGGCACGTCTCCCATGCCTTTGAGGTCTTACGCCTTGCCCTAGTCTGAGCTGCCCTGAGAGAGCCCTCGGCCTCGCATTCCATCTAGGACACCCCCTGCCGGAAGTCACCCTGCCTCCAAGAGAGAGTCGGCTTGCGTTCTTACTGCGATTTAAGCCCCGTGCTTCCTGTGGCCCCGCAGGCTTTGGAATAGCCACAGGCCCCAGAGGCGTAACTAGGCAGGGCATTCCTTGGTTGAGGCAGTTCACTTGACGCAGAACACCCTACTTCGGGGAGTTGGTTCAGGGAAGCAAACGCCGGGTGACCTGTGTCTCTTTGGACTGGTTAGAAACCACAGGGAGGTAAGCTGAGTGTGCGCGTGGAAACGGGAGCCTGCTGGAACTATCCTTGCTTTCCCACTTGGAAGGCTGCACTCATGCTGCCGTGAAGCTGCCTGACGTCCCCTGCTGTTGACAGGCCTGGAAACCCGGTCGAAATGCTTCTGGGAAGAAAATGAGTTTGCTCCGTTTCAACCCGGTGCTTCCATAGCCGCGGTGGTGGTTAGCCTGACGAGCTCCAGAACGAAAGGGAAACTCAACGTGAGAATTTCCCTCCAGTTTAGGCCCTGCGTAGCCGGGCGGGAAGGGCGGCATGCAGCAGGTTCCGTGAGTTCTTAGTCACTCTTCGGGTTCATTTTAACGGAATTTCCCATTGGAGGACTCCTAGGCCCCTCGGGTGTGCATCCATTTCCCTTCGGGGTCACTGAGGACCTCCAGGCACACCCCCCCCCACCACGCCGTGGTCCGGCCGAGCAACATCGAGGCCCATGGCTCTGCCCCTCGGAGGCCCTGTGTGCGTGCCGGGTGATGGGCAACACTCTGCACGTTCCTTGAGGAGAGCTACATTTCCAGAGCCCTCCAACAGCCTGAGGACCAGATTTCTGGTGCGTCCGAAGCTCCCAGGAAATATCTGTCGTCGCCCTTGTGAGAGCTGCCGTGAGAAAACACTCTGCTTTGCCTGCTTCGCGGGCCTCGTACCTGCAGGCACTCTGCTCGAGGAGAACGTCAGCATCTCGCAATGCTGCGTCGCTAACGGGACAGCCAGATTGAGCACAGGCCTGGAGGGAAGGCCCTGACGTGAGGTGCAGAAGCGGAGCCGCGCGGCAGTTTCCATGAGGCCGTAGCCTCTGCTCTGCGTGTCCTTAACGGCAGTAGAGTTTCCTGGACACCTGGGAGGCTCGCGGGGGCACCCTGTTCCAGGCTGGAACACGGAGCACTCCCAGGCACCCCTGGGTCTGCCGAGCAACATCCAGGCCCGGAGCCCCTTTGGAGCCGCTCTCTATACGCCGAGTGTAGGGAAACGCCCTGCACTCTCTCCTGGAGCAGACTCGTTTCCCCCACCAAACCCACACTTTCACCAACAGACTTCTGGCACGTCTCCCATGCCTTTGAGGTCTTACGCCTTGCCCTAGTCTGAGCTGCCCTGAGAGAGCCCTCGGCCTCGCATTCCATCTAGGACACCCCCTGCCGGAAGTCACCCTGCCTCCAAGAGAGAGTCGGCTTGCGTTCTTACTGCGATTTAAGCCCCGTGCTTCCTGTGGCCCCGCAGGCTTTGGAATAGCCACAGGCCCCAGAGGCGTAACTAGGCAGGGCATTCCTTGGTTGAGGCAGTTCACTTGACGCAGAACACCCTACTTCGGGGAGTTGGTTCAGGGAAGCAAACGCCGGGTGACCTGTGTCTCTTTGGACTGGTTAGAAACCACAGGGAGGTAAGCTGAGTGTGCGCGTGGAAACGGGAGCCTGCTGGAACTATCCTTGCTTTCCCACTTGGAAGGCTGCACTCATGCTGCCGTGAAGCTGCCTGACGTCCCCTGCTGTTGACAGGCCTGGAAACCCGGTCGAAATGCTTCTGGGAAGAAAATGAGTTTGCTCCGTTTCAACCCGGTGCTTCCATAGCCGCGGTGGTGGTTAGCCTGACGAGCTCCAGAACGAAAGGGAAACTCAACGTGAGAATTTCCCTCCAGTTTAGGCCCTGCGTAGCCGGGCGGGAAGGGCGGCATGCAGCAGGTTCCGTGAGTTCTTAGTCACTCTTCGGGTTCATTTTAACGGAATTTCCCATTGGAGGACTCCTAGGCCCCTCGGGTGTGCATCCATTTCCCTTCGGGGTCACTGAGGACCTCCAGGCACCCCCCCCCCACCACGCCGTGGTCCGGCCGAGCAACATCGAGGCCCATGGCTCTGCCCCTCGGAGGCCCTGTGTGCGTGCCGGGTGATGGGCAACACTCTGCACGTTCCTTGAGGAGAGCTACATTTCCAGAGCCCTCCAACAGCCTCAGGACCAGATTTCTGGTGCGTCCGAAGCTCCCAGGAAATATCTGTCGTCGCCCTTGTGAGAGCTGCTGTGAGAAAACACTCTGCTTTGCCTGCTTCGCGGGCCTCGTACCTGCAGGCACTCTGCTCGAGGAGAACGTCAGCATCTCGCAATGCTGCGTCGCTAACGGGACAGCCAGATTGAGCACAGGCCTGGAGGGAAGGCCCTGACGTGAGGTGCAGAAGCGGAGCCGCGCGGCAGTTTCCATGAGGCCGTAGCCTCTGCTCTGCGTGTCCTTAACGGCAGTAGAGTTTCCTGGACACCTGGGAGGCTCGCGGGGGCACCCTGTTCCAGGCTGGAACACGGAGCACTCCCAGGCACCCCTGGGTCTGCCGAGCAACATCCAGGCCCGGAGCCCCTTTGGAGCCGCTCTCTATACGCCGAGTGTAGGGAAACGCCCTGCACTCTCTCCTGGAGCAGACTCGTTTCCCCCACCAAACCCACACTTTCACCAACAGACTTCTGGCACGTCTCCCATGCCTTTGAGGTCTTACGCCTTGCCCTAGTCTGAGCTGCCCTGAGAGAGCCCTCGGCCTCGCATTCCATCTAGGACACCCCCTGCCGGAAGTCACCCTGCCTCCAAGAGAGAGTCGGCTTGCGTTCTTACTGCGATTTAAGCCCCGTGCTTCCTGTGGCCCCGCAGGCTTTGGAATAGCCACAGGCCCCAGAGGCGTAACTAGGCAGGGCATTCCTTGGTTGAGGCAGTTCACTTGACGCAGAACACCCTACTTCGGGGAGTTGGTTCAGGGAAGCAAACGCCGGGTGACCTGTGTCTCTTTGGACTGGTTAGAAACCACAGGGAGGTAAGCTGAGTGTGCGCGTGGAAACGGGAGCCTGCTGGAACTATCCTTGCTTTCCCACTTGGAAGGCTGCACTCATGCTGCCGTGAAGCTGCCTGACGTCCCCTGCTGTTGACAGGCCTGGAAACCCGGTCGAAATGCTTCTGGGAAGAAAATGAGTTTGCTCCGTTTCAACCCGGTGCTTCCATAGCCGCGGTGGTGGTTAGCCTGACGAGCTCCAGAACGAAAGGGAAACTCAACGTGAGAATTTCCCTCCAGTTTAGGCCCTGCGTAGCCGGGCGGGAAGGGCGGCATGCAGCAGGTTCCGTGAGTTCTTAGTCACTGTTCCGGTTCATTTTAACGGAATTTCCCATTGGAGGACTCCTAGGCCCCTCGGGTGTGCATCCATTTCCCTTCGGGGTCACTGAGGACCTCCAGGCACACCCCCCCCCACCACGCCGTGGTCCGGCCGAGCAACATCGAGGCCCATGGCTCTGCCCCTCGGAGGCCCTGTGTGCGTGCCGGGTGATGGGCAACACTCTGCACGTTCCTTGAGGAGAGCTACATTTCCAGAGCCCTCCAACAGCCTCAGGACCAGATTTCTGGTGCGTCCGAAGCTCCCAGGAAATATCTGTCGTCGCCCTTGTGAGAGCTGCCGTGAGAAAACACTCTGCTTTGCCTGCTTCGCGGGCCTCGTACCTGCAGGCACTCTGCTCGAGGAGAACGTCAGCATCTCGCAATGCTGCGTCGCTAACGGGACAGCCAGATTGAGCACAGGCCTGGAGGGAAGGCCCTGACGTGAGGTGCAGAAGCGGAGCCGCGCGGCAGTTTCCATGAGGCCGTAGCCTCTGCTCTGCGTGTCCTTAACGGCAGTAGAGTTTCCTGGACACCTGGGAGGCTCGCGGGGGCACCCTGTTCCAGGCTGGAACACGGAGCACTCCCAGGCACCCCTGGGTCTGCCGAGCAACATCCAGGCCCGGAGCCCCTTTGGAGCCGCTCTCTATACGCCGAGTGTAGGGAAACGCCCTGCACTCTCTCCTGGAGCAGACTCGTTTCCCCCACCAAACCCACACTTTCACCAACAGACTTCTGGCACGTCTCCCATGCCTTTGAGGTCTTACGCCTTGCCCTAGTCTGAGCTGCCCTGAGAGAGCCCTCGGCCTCGCATTCCATCTAGGACACCCCCTGCCGGAAGTCACCCTGCCTCCAAGAGAGAGTCGGCTTGCGTTCTTACTGCGATTTAAGCCCCGTGCTTCCTGTGGCCCCGCAGGCTTTGGAATAGCCACAGGCCCCAGAGGCGTAACTAGGCAGGGCATTCCTTGGTTGAGGCAGTTCACTTGACGCAGAACACCCTACTTCGGGGAGTTGGTTCAGGGAAGCAAACGCCGGGTGACCTGTGTCTCTTTGGACTGGTTAGAAACCACAGGGAGGTAAGCTGAGTGTGCGCGTGGAAACGGGAGCCTGCTGGAACTATCCTTGCTTTCCCACTTGGAAGGCTGCACTCATGCTGCCGTGAAGCTGCCTGACGTCCCCTGCTGTTGACAGGCCTGGAAACCCGGTCGAAATGCTTCTGGGAAGAAAATGAGTTTGCTCCGTTTCAACCCGGTGCTTCCATAGCCGCGGTGGTGGTTAGCCTGACGAGCTCCAGAACGAAAGGGAAACTCAACGTGAGAATTTCCCTCCAGTTTAGGCCCTGCATAGCCGGGCGGGAAGGGCGGCATGCAGCAGGTTCCGTGAGTTCTTAGTCACTGTTCGGGTTCATTTTAACGGAATTTCCCATTGGAGGACTCCTAGGCCCCTCGGGTGTGCATCCATTTCCCTTCGGGGTCACTGAGGACCTCCAGGCACACCCCCCCCCACCACGCCGTGGTCCGGCCGAGCAACATCGAGGCCCATGGCTCTGCCCCTCGGAGGCCCTGTGTGCGTGCCGGGTGATGGGCAACACTCTGCACGTTCCTTGAGGAGAGCTACATTTCCAGAGCCCTCCAACAGCCTGAGGACCAGATTTCTGGTGCGTCCGAAGCTCCCAGGAAATATCTGTCGTCGCCCTTGTGAGAGCTGCCGTGAGAAAACACTCTGCTTTGCCTGCTTCGCGGGCCTCGTACCTGCAGGCACTCTGCTCGAGGAGAACGTCAGCATCTCGCAATGCTGCGTCGCTAACGGGACAGCCAGATTGAGCACAGGCCTGGAGGGAAGGCCCTGACGTGAGGTGCAGAAGCGGAGCCGCGCGGCAGTTTCCATGAGGCCGTAGCCTCTGCTCTGCGTGTCCTTAACGGCAGTAGAGTTTCCTGGACACCTGGGAGGCTCGCGGGGGCACCCTGTTCCAGGCTGGAACACGGAGCACTCCCAGGCACCCCTGGGTCTGCCGAGCAACATCCAGGCCCGGAGCCCCTTTGGAGCCGCTCTCTATACGCCGAGTGTAGGGAAACGCCCTGCACTCTCTCCTGGAGCAGACTCGTTTCCCCCACCAAACCCACACTTTCACCAACAGACTTCTGGCACGTCTCCCATGCCTTTGAGGTCTTACGCCTTGCCCTAGTCTGAGCTGCCCTGAGAGAGCCCTCGGCCTCGCATTCCATCTAGGACACCCCCTGCCGGAAGTCACCCTGCCTCCAAGAGAGAGTCGGCTTGCGTTCTTACTGCGATTTAAGCCCCGTGCTTCCTGTGGCCCCGCAGGCTTTGGAATAGCCACAGGCCCCAGAGGCGTAACTAGGCAGGGCATTCCTTGGTTGAGGCAGTTCACTTGACGCAGAACACCCTACTTCGGGGAGTTGGTTCAGGGAAGCAAACGCCGGGTGACCTGTGTCTCTTTGGACTGGTTAGAAACCACAGGGAGGTAAGCTGAGTGTGCGCGTGGAAACGGGAGCCTGCTGGAACTATCCTTGCTTTCCCACTTGGAAGGCTGCACTCATGCTGCCGTGAAGCTGCCTGACGTCCCCTGCTGTTGACAGGCCTGGAAACCCGGTCGAAATGCTTCTGGGAAGAAAATGAGTTTGCTCCGTTTCAACCCGGTGCTTCCATAGCCGCGGTGGTGGTTAGCCTGACGAGCTCCAGAACGAAAGGGAAACTCAACGTGAGAATTTCCCTCCAGTTTAGGCCCTGCGTAGCCGGGCGGGAAGGGCGGCATGCAGCAGGTTCCGTGAGTTCTTAGTCACTGTTCGGGTTCATTTTAACGGAATTTCCCATTGGAGGACTCCTAGGCCCCTCGGGTGTGCATCCATTTCCCTTCGGGGTCACTGAGGACCTCCAGGCACCCCCCCCCACCACGCCGTGGTGCGGCCGAGCAACATCGAGGCCCATGGCTCTGCCCCTCGGAGGCCCTGTGTGCGTGCCGGGTGATGGGCAACACTCTGCACGTTCCTTGAGGAGAGCTACATTTCCAGAGCCCTCCAACAGCCTGAGGACCAGATTTCTGGTGCGTCCGAAGCTCCCAGGAAATATCTGTCGTCGCCCTTGTGAGAGCTGCCGTGAGAAAACACTCTGCTTTGCCTGCTTCGCGGGCCTCGTACCTGCAGGCACTCTGCTCGAGGAGAACGTCAGCATCTCGCAATGCTGCGTCGCTAACGGGACAGCCAGATTGAGCACAGGCCTGGAGGGAAGGCCCTGACGTGAGGTGCAGAAGCGGAGCCGCGCGGCAGTTTCCATGAGGCCGTAGCCTCTGCTCTGCGTGTCCTTAACGGCAGTAGAGTTTCCTGGACACCTGGGAGGCTCGCGGGGGCACCCTGTTCCAGGCTGGAACACGGAGCACTCCCAGGCACCCCTGGGTCTGCCGAGCAACATCCAGGCCCGGAGCCCCTTTGGAGCCGCTCTCTATACGCCGAGTGTAGGGAAACGCCCTGCACTCTCTCCTGGAGCAGACTCGTTTCCCCCACCAAACCCACACTTTCACCAACAGACTTCTGGCACGTCTCCCATGCCTTTGAGGTCTTACGCCTTGCCCTAGTCTGAGCTGCCCTGAGAGAGCCCTCGGCCTCGCATTCCATCTAGGACACCCCCTGCCGGAAGTCACCCTGCCTCCAAGAGAGAGTCGGCTTGCGTTCTTACTGCGATTTAAGCCCCGTGCTTCCTGTGGCCCCGCAGGCTTTGGAATAGCCACAGGCCCCAGAGGCGTAACTAGGCAGGGCATTCCTTGGTTGAGGCAGTTCACTTGACGCAGAACACCCTACTTCGGGGAGTTGGTTCAGGGAAGCAAACGCCGGGTGACCTGTGTCTCTTTGGACTGGTTAGAAACCACAGGGAGGTAAGCTGAGTGTGCGCGTGGAAACGGGAGCCTGCTGGAACTATCCTTGCTTTCCCACTTGGAAGGCTGCACTCATGCTGCCGTGAAGCTGCCTGACGTCCCCTGCTGTTGACAGGCCTGGAAACCCGGTCGAAATGCTTCTGGGAAGAAAATGAGTTTGCTCCGTTTCAACCCGGTGCTTCCATAGCCGCGGTGGTGGTTAGCCTGACGAGCTCCAGAACGAAAGGGAAACTCAACGTGAGAATTTCCCTCCAGTTTAGGCCCTGCGTAGCCGGGCGGGAAGGGCGGCATGCAGCAGGTTCCGTGAGTTCTTAGTCACTCTTCGGGTTCATTTTAACGGAATTTCCCATTGGAGGACTCCTAGGCCCCTCGGGTGTGCATCCATTTCCCTTCGGGGTCACTGAGGACCTCCAGGCACACCACCCCCCACCACGCCGTGGTCCGGCCGAGCAACATCGAGGCCCATGGCTCTGCCCCTCGGAGGCCCTGTGTGCGTGCCGGGTGATGGGCAACACTCTGCACGTTCCTTGAGGAGAGCTACATTTCCAGAGCCCTCCAACAGCCTCAGGACCAGATTTCTGGTGCGTCCGAAGCTCCCAGGAAATATCTGTCGTCGCCCTTGTGAGAGCTGCCGTGAGAAAACACTCTGCTTTGCCTGCTTCGCGGGCCTCGTACCTGCAGGCACTCTGCTCGAGGAGAACGTCAGCATCTCGCAATGCTGCGTCGCTAACGGGACAGCCAGATTGAGCACAGGCCTGGAGGGAAGGCCCTGACGTGAGGTGCAGAAGCGGAGCCGCGCGGCAGTTTCCATGAGGCCGTAGCCTCTGCTCTGCGTGTCCTTAACGGCAGTAGAGTTTCCTGGACACCTGGGAGGCTCGCGGGGGCACCCTGTTCCAGGCTGGAACACGGAGCACTCCCAGGCACCCCTGGGTCTGCCGAGCAACATCCAGGCCCGGAGCCCCTTTGGAGCCGCTCTCTATACGCCGAGTGTAGGGAAACGCCCTGCACTCTCTCCTGGAGCAGACTCGTTTCCCCCACCAAACCCACACTTTCACCAACAGACTTCTGGCACGTCTCCCATGCCTTTGAGGTCTTACGCCTTGCCCTAGTCTGAGCTGCCCTGAGAGAGCCCTCGGCCTCGCATTCCATCTAGGACACCCCCTGCCGGAAGTCACCCTGCCTCCAAGAGAGAGTCGGCTTGCGTTCTTACTGCGATTTAAGCCCCGTGCTTCCTGTGGCCCCGCAGGCTTTGGAATAGCCACAGGCCCCAGAGGCGTAACTAGGCAGGGCATTCCTTGGTTGAGGCAGTTCACTTGACACAGAACACCCTACTTCGGGGAGTTGGTTCAGGGAAGCAAACGCCGGGTGACCTGTGTCTCTTTGGACTGGTTAGAAACCACAGAGAGGTAAGCTGAGTGTGCGCGTGGAAACGGGAGCCTGCTGGAACTATCCTTGCTTTCCCACTTGGAAGGCTGCACTCATGCTGCCGTGAAGCTGCCTGACGTCCCCTGCTGTTGACAGGCCTGGAAACCCGGTCGAAATGCTTCTGGGAAGAAAATGAGTTTGCTCCGTTTCAACCCGGTGCTTCCATAGCCGCGGTGGTGGTTAGCCTGACGAGCTCCAGAACGAAAGGGAAACTCAACGTGAGAATTTCCCTCCAGTTTAGGCCCTGCGTAGCCGGGCGGGAAGGGCGGCATGCAGCAGGTTCCGTGAGTTCTTAAGTCACTGTTCGGGTTCATTTTAACGGAATTTCCCATTGGAGGACTCCTAGGCCCCTCGGGTGTGCATCCATTTCCCTTCGGGGTCACTGAGGACCTCCAGGCACCCCCCCCCCACCACGCCGTGGTCCGGCCGAGCAACATCGAGGCCCATGGCTCTGCCCCTCGGAGGCCCTGTGTGCGTGCCGGGTGATGGGCAACACTCTGCACGTTCCTTGAGGAGAGCTACATTTCCAGAGCCCTCCAACAGCCTGAGGACCAGATTTCTGGTGCGTCCGAAGCTCCCAGGAAATATCTGTCGTCGCCCTTGTGAGAGCTGCCGTGAGAAAACACTCTGCTTTGCCTGCTTCGCGGGCCTCGTACCTGCAGGCACTCTGCTCGAGGAGAACGTCAGCATCTCGCAATGCTGCGTCGCTAACGGGACAGCCAGATTGAGCACAGGCCTGGAGGGAAGGCCCTGACGTGAGGTGCAGAAGCGGAGCCGCGCGGCAGTTTCCATGAGGCCGTAGCCTCTGCTCTGCGTGTCCTTAACGGCAGTAGAGTTTCCTGGACACCTGGGAGGCTCGCGGGGGCACCCTGTTCCAGGCTGGAACACGGAGCACTCCCAGGCACCCCTGGGTCTGCCGAGCAACATCCAGGCCCGGAGCCCCTTTGGAGCCGCTCTCTATACGCCGAGTGTAGGGAAACGCCCTGCACTCTCTCCTGGAGCAGACTCGTTTCCCCCACCAAACCCACACTTTCACCAACAGACTTCTGGCACGTCTCCCATGCCTTTGAGGTCTTACGCCTTGCCCTAGTCTGAGCTGCCCTGAGAGAGCCCTCGGCCTCGCATTCCATCTAGGACACCCCCTGCCGGAAGTCACCCTGCCTCCAAGAGAGAGTCGGCTTGCGTTCTTACTGCGATTTAAGCCCCGTGCTTCCTGTGGCCCCGCAGGCTTTGGAATAGCCACAGGCCCCAGAGGCGTAACTAGGCAGGGCATTCCTTGGTTGAGGCAGTTCACTTGACGCAGAACACCCTACTTCGGGGAGTTGGTTCAGGGAAGCAAACGCCGGGTGACCTGTGTCTCTTTGGACTGGTTAGAAACCACAGGGAGGTAAGCTGAGTGTGCGCGTGGAAACGGGAGCCTGCTGGAACTATCCTTGCTTTCCCACTTGGAAGGCTGCACTCATGCTGCCGTGAAGCTGCCTGACGTCCCCTGCTGTTGACAGGCCTGGAAACCCGGTCGAAATGCTTCTGGGAAGAAAATGAGTTTGCTCCGTTTCAACCCGGTGCTTCCATAGCCGCGGTGGTGGTTAGCCTGACGAGCTCCAGAACGAAAGGGAAACTCAACGTGAGAATTTCCCTCCAGTTTAGGCCCTGCGTAGCCGGGCGGGAAGGGCGGCATGCAGCAGGTTCCGTGAGTTCTTAGTCACTCTTCGGGTTCATTTTAACGGAATTTCCCATTGGAGGACTCCTAGGCCCCTCGGGTGTGCATCCATTTCCCTTCGGGGTCACTGAGGACCTCCAGGCACCCCCCCCCACCACGCCGTGGTCCGGCCGAGCAACATCGAGGCCCATGGCTCTGCCCCTCGGAGGCCCTGTGTGCGTGCCGGGTGATGGGCAACACTCTGCACGTTCCTTGAGGAGAGCTACATTTCCAGAGCCCTCCAACAGCCTGAGGACCAGATTTCTGGTGCGTCCGAAGCTCCCAGGAAATATCTGTCGTCGCCCTTGTGAGAGCTGCCGTGAGAAAACACTCTGCTTTGCCTGCTTCGCGGGCCTCGTACCTGCAGGCACTCTGCTCGAGGAGAACGTCAGCATCTCGCAATGCTGCGTCGCTAACGGGACAGCCAGATTGAGCACAGGCCTGGAGGGAAGGCCCTGACGTGAGGTGCAGAAGCGGAGCCGCGCGGCAGTTTCCATGAGGCCGTAGCCTCTGCTCTGCGTGTCCTTAACGGCAGTAGAGTTTCCTGGACACCTGGGAGGCTCGCGGGGGCACCCTGTTCCAGGCTGGAACACGGAGCACTCCCAGGCACCCCTGGGTCTGCCGAGCAACATCCAGGCCCGGAGCCCCTTTGGAGCCGCTCTCTATACGCCGAGTGTAGGGAAACGCCCTGCACTCTCTCCTGGAGCAGACTCGTTTCCCCCACCAAACCCACACTTTCACCAACAGACTTCTGGCACGTCTCCCATGCCTTTGAGGTCTTACGCCTTGCCCTAGTCTGAGCTGCCCTGAGAGAGCCCTCGGCCTCGCATTCCATCTAGGACACCCCCTGCCGGAAGTCACCCTGCCTCCAAGAGAGAGTCGGCTTGCGTTCTTACTGCGATTTAAGCCCCGTGCTTCCTGTGGCCCCGCAGGCTTTGGAATAGCCACAGGCCCCAGAGGCGTAACTAGGCAGGGCATTCCTTGGTTGAGGCAGTTCACTTGACGCAGAACACCCTACTTCGGGGAGTTGGTTCAGGGAAGCAAACGCCGGGTGACCTGTGTCTCTTTGGACTGGTTAGAAACCACAGGGAGGTAAGCTGAGTGTGCGCGTGGAAACGGGAGCCTGCTGGAACTATCCTTGCTTTCCCACTTGGAAGGCTGCACTCGTGCTGCCGTGAAGCTGCCTGACGTCCCCTGCTGTTGACAGGCCTGGAAACCCGGTCGAAATGCTTCTGGGAAGAAAATGAGTTTGCTCCGTTTCAACCCGGTGCTTCCATAGCCGCGGTGGTGGTTAGCCTGACGAGCTCCAGAACGAAAGGGAAACTCAACGTGAGAATTTCCCTCCAGTTTAGGCCCTGCGTAGCCGGGCGGGAAGGGCGGCATGCAGCAGGTTCCGTGAGTTCTTAAGTCACTGTTCGGGTTCATTTTAACGGAATTTCCCATTGGAGGACTCCTAGGCCCCTCGGGTGTGCATCCATTTCCCTTCGGGGTCACTGAGGACCTCCAGGCACCCCCCCCCACCACGCCGTGGTCCGGCCGAGCAACATCGAGGCCCATGGCTCTGCCCCTCGGAGGCCCTGTGTGCGTGCCGGGTGATGGGCAACACTCTGCACGTTCCTTGAGGAGAGCTACATTTCCAGAGCCCTCCAACAGCCTGAGGACCAGATTTCTGGTGCGTCCGAAGCTCCCAGGAAATATCTGTCGTCGCCCTTGTGAGAGCTGCCGTGAGAAAACACTCTGCTTTGCCTGCTTCGCGGGCCTCGTACCTGCAGGCACTCTGCTCGAGGAGAACGTCAGCATCTCGCAATGCTGCGTCGCTAACGGGACAGCCAGATTGAGCACAGGCCTGGAGGGAAGGCCCTGACGTGAGGTGCAGAAGCGGAGCCGCGCGGCAGTTTCCATGAGGCCGTAGCCTCTGCTCTGCGTGTCCTTAACGGCAGTAGAGTTTCCTGGACACCTGGGAGGCTCGCGGGGGCACCCTGTTCCAGGCTGGAACACGGAGCACTCCCAGGCACCCCTGGGTCTGCCGAGCAACATCCAGGCCCGGAGCCCCTTTGGAGCCGCTCTCTATACGCCGAGTGTAGGGAAACGCCCTGCACTCTCTCCTGGAGCAGACTCGTTTCCCCCACCAAACCCACACTTTCACCAACAGACTTCTGGCACGTCTCCCATGCCTTTGAGGTCTTACGCCTTGCCCTAGTCTGAGCTGCCCTGAGAGAGCCCTCGGCCTCGCATTCCATCTAGGACACCCCCTGCCGGAAGTCACCCTGCCTCCAAGAGAGAGTCGGCTTGCGTTCTTACTGCGATTTAAGCCCCGTGCTTCCTGTGGCCCCGCAGGCTTTGGAATAGCCACAGGCCCCAGAGGCGTAACTAGGCAGGGCATTCCTTGGTTGAGGCAGTTCACTTGACGCAGAACACCCTACTTCGGGGAGTTGGTTCAGGGAAGCAAACGCCGGGTGACCTGTGTCTCTTTGGACTGGTTAGAAACCACAGGGAGGTAAGCTGAGTGTGCGCGTGGAAACGGGAGCCTGCTGGAACTATCCTTGCTTTCCCACTTGGAAGGCTGCACTCGTGCTGCCGTGAAGCTGCCTGACGTCCCCTGCTGTTGACAGGCCTGGAAACCCGGTCGAAATGCTTCTGGGAAGAAAATGAGTTTGCTCCGTTTCAACCCGGTGCTTCCATAGCCGCGGTGGTGGTTAGCCTGACGAGCTCCAGAACGAAAGGGAAACTCAACGTGAGAATTTCCCTCCAGTTTAGGCCCTGCGTAGCCGGGCGGGAAGGGCGGCATGCAGCAGGTTCCGTGAGTTCTTAAGTCACTGTTCGGGTTCATTTTAACGGAATTTCCCATTGGAGGACTCCTAGGCCCCTCGGGTGTGCATCCATTTCCCTTCGGGGTCACTGAGGACCTCCAGGCACCCCCCCCCCCACGCCGTGGTCCGGCCGAGCAACATCGAGGCCCATGGCTCTGCCCCTCGGAGGCCCTGTGTGCGTGCCGGGTGATGGGCAACACTCTGCACGTTCCTTGAGGAGAGCTACATTTCCAGAGCCCTCCAACAGCCTGAGGACCAGATTTCTGGTGCGTCCGAAGCTCCCAGGAAATATCTGTCGTCGCCCTTGTGAGAGCTGCCGTGAGAAAACACTCTGCTTTGCTTGCTTCGCGGGCCTCGTACCTGCAGGCACTCTGCTCGAGGAGAACGTCAGCATCTCGCAATGCTGCGTCGCTAACGGGACAGCCAGATTGAGCACAGGCCTGGAGGGAAGGCCCTGACGTGAGGTGCAGAAGCGGAGCCGCGCGGCAGTTTCCATGAGGCCGTAGCCTCTGCTCTGCGTGTCCTTAACGGCAGTAGAGTTTCCTGGACACCTGGGAGGCTCGCGGGGGCACCCTGTTCCAGGCTGGAACACGGAGCACTCCCAGGCACCCCTGGGTCTGCCGAGCAACATCCAGGCCCGGAGCCCCTTTGGAGCCGCTCTCTATACGCCGAGTGTAGGGAAACGCCCTGCACTCTCTCCTGGAGCAGACTCGTTTCCCCCACCAAACCCACACTTTCACCAACAGACTTCTGGCACGTCTCCCATGCCTTTGAGGTCTTACGCCTTGCCCTAGTCTGAGCTGCCCTGAGAGAGCCCTCGGCCTCGCATTCCATCTAGGACACCCCCTGCCGGAAGTCACCCTGCCTCCAAGAGAGAGTCGGCTTGCGTTCTTACTGCGATTTAAGCCCCGTGCTTCCTGTGGCCCCGCAGGCTTTGGAATAGCCACAGGCCCCAGAGGCGTAACTAGGCAGGGCATTCCTTGGTTGAGGCAGTTCACTTGACGCAGAACACCCTACTTCGGGGAGTTGGTTCAGGGAAGCAAACGCCGGGTGACCTGTGTCTCTTTGGACTGGTTAGAAACCACAGGGAGGTAAGCTGAGTGTGCGCGTGGAAACGGGAGCCTGCTGGAACTATCCTTGCTTTCCCACTTGGAAGGCTGCACTCATGCTGCCGTGAAGCTGCCTGACGTCCCCTGCTGTTGACAGGCCTGGAAACCCGGTCGAAATGCTTCTGGGAAGAAAATGAGTTTGCTCCGTTTCAACCCGGTGCTTCCATAGCCGCGGTGGTGGTTAGCCTGACGAGCTCCAGAACGAAAGGGAAACTCAACGTGAGAATTTCCCTCCAGTTTAGGCCCTGCGTAGCCGGGCGGGAAGGGCGGCATGCAGCAGGTTCCGTGAGTTCTTAAGTCACTGTTCGGGTTCATTTTAACGGAATTTCCCATTGGAGGACTCCTAGGCCCCTCGGGTGTGCATCCATTTCCCTTCGGGGTCACTGAGGACCTCCAGGCACCCCCCCCACCACCACGCCGTGGTCCGGCCGAGCAACATCGAGGCCCATGGCTCTGCCCCTCGGAGGCCCTGTGTGCGTGCCGGGTGATGGGCAACACTCTGCACGTTCCTTGAGGAGAGCTACATTTCCAGAGCCCTCCAACAGCCTCAGGACCAGATTTCTGGTGCGTCCGAAGCTCCCAGGAAATATCTGTCGTCGCCCTTGTGAGAGCTGCCGTGAGAAAACACTCTGCTTTGCCTGCTTCGCGGGCCTCGTACCTGCAGGCACTCTGCTCGAGGAGAACGTCAGCATCTCGCAATGCTGCGTCGCTAACGGGACAGCCAGATTGAGCACAGGCCTGGAGGGAAGGCCCTGACGTGAGGTGCAGAAGCGGAGCCGCGCGGCAGTTTCCATGAGGCCGTAGCCTCTGCTCTGCGTGTCCTTAACGGCAGTAGAGTTTCCTGGACACCTGGGAGGCTCGCGGGGGCACCCTGTTCCAGGCTGGAACACGGAGCACTCCCAGGCACCCCTGGGTCTGCCGAGCAACATCCAGGCCCGGAGCCCCTTTGGAGCCGCTCTCTATACGCCGAGTGTAGGGAAACGCCCTGCACTCTCTCCTGGAGCAGACTCGTTTCCCCCACCAAACCCACACTTTCACCAACAGACTTCTGGCACGTCTCCCATGCCTTTGAGGTCTTACGCCTTGCCCTAGTCTGAGCTGCCCTGAGAGAGCCCTCGGCCTCGCATTCCATCTAGGACACCCCCTGCCGGAAGTCACCCTGCCTCCAAGAGAGAGTCGGCTTGCGTTCTTACTGCGATTTAAGCCCCGTGCTTCCTGTGGCCCCGCAGGCTTTGGAATAGCCACAGGCCCCAGAGGCGTAACTAGGCAGGGCATTCCTTGGTTGAGGCAGTTCACTTGACGCAGAACACCCTACTTCGGGGAGTTGGTTCAGGGAAGCAAACGCCGGGTGACCTGTGTCTCTTTGGACTGGTTAGAAACCACAGGGAGGTAAGCTGAGTGTGCGCGTGGAAACGGGAGCCTGCTGGAACTATCCTTGCTTTCCCACTTGGAAGGCTGCACTCATGCTGCCGTGAAGCTGCCTGACGTCCCCTGCTGTTGACAGGCCTGGAAACCCGGTCGAAATGCTTCTGGGAAGAAAATGAGTTTGCTCCGTTTCAACCCGGTGCTTCCATAGCCGCGGTGGTGGTTAGCCTGACGAGCTCCAGAACGAAAGGGAAACTCAACGTGAGAATTTCCCTCCAGTTTAGGCCCTGCGTAGCCGGGCGGGAAGGGCGGCATGCAGCAGGTTCCGTGAGTTCTTAGTCACTCTTCGGGTTCATTTTAACGGAATTTCCCATTGGAGGACTCCTAGGCCCCTCGGGTGTGCATCCATTTCCCTTCGGGGTCACTGAGGACCTCCAGGCACCCCCCCCCCACCACGCCGTGGTCCGGCCGAGCAACATCGAGGCCCATGGCTCTGCCCCTCGGAGGCCCTGTGTGCGTGCCGGGTGATGGGCAACACTCTGCACGTTCCTTGAGGAGAGCTACATTTCCAGAGCCCTCCAACAGCCTCAGGACCAGATTTCTGGTGCGTCCGAAGCTCCCAGGAAATATCTGTCGTCGCCCTTGTGAGAGCTGCCGTGAGAAAACACTCTGCTTTGCCTGCTTCGCGGGCCTCGTACCTGCAGGCACTCTGCTCGAGGAGAACGTCAGCATCTCGCAATGCTGCGTCGCTAACGGGACAGCCAGATTGAGCACAGGCCTGGAGGGAAGGCCCTGACGTGAGGTGCAGAAGCGGAGCCGCGCGGCAGTTTCCATGAGGCCGTAGCCTCTGCTCTGCGTGTCCTTAACGGCAGTAGAGTTTCCTGGACACCTGGGAGGCTCGCGGGGGCACCCTGTTCCAGGCTGGAACACGGAGCACTCCCAGGCACCCCTGGGTCTGCCGAGCAACATCCAGGCCCGGAGCCCCTTTGGAGCCGCTCTCTATACGCCGAGTGTAGGGAAACGCCCTGCACTCTCTCCTGGAGCAGACTCGTTTCCCCCACCAAACCCACACTTTCACCAACAGACTTCTGGCACGTCTCCCATGCCTTTGAGGTCTTACGCCTTGCCCTAGTCTGAGCTGCCCTGAGAGAGCCCTCGGCCTCGCATTCCATCTAGGACACCCCCTGCCGGAAGTCACCCTGCCTCCAAGAGAGAGTCGGCTTGCGTTCTTACTGCGATTTAAGCCCCGTGCTTCCTGTGGCCCCGCAGGCTTTGGAATAGCCACAGGCCCCAGAGGCGTAACTAGGCAGGGCATTCCTTGGTTGAGGCAGTTCACTTGACGCAGAACACCCTACTTCGGGGAGTTGGTTCAGGGAAGCAAACGCCGGGTGACCTGTGTCTCTTTGGACTGGTTAGAAACCACAGGGAGGTAAGCTGAGTGTGCGCGTGGAAACGGGAGCCTGCTGGAACTATCCTTGCTTTCCCACTTGGAAGGCTGCACTCATGCTGCCGTGAAGCTGCCTGACGTCCCCTGCTGTTGACAGGCCTGGAAACCCGGTCGAAATGCTTCTGGGAAGAAAATGAGTTTGCTCCGTTTCAACCCGGTGCTTCCATAGCCGCGGTGGTGGTTAGCCTGACGAGCTCCAGAACGAAAGGGAAACTCAACGTGAGAATTTCCCTCCAGTTTAGGCCCTGCGTAGCCGGGCGGGAAGGGCGGCATGCAGCAGGTTCCGTGAGTTCTTAGTCACTCTTCGGGTTCATTTTAACGGAATTTCCCATTGGAGGACTCCTAGGCCCCTCGGGTGTGCATCCATTTCCCTTCGGGGTCACTGAGGACCTCCAGGCACCCCCCCCCACCACGCCGTGGTCCGGCCGAGCAACATCGAGGCCCATGGCTCTGCCCCTCGGAGGCCCTGTGTGCGTGCCGGGTGATGGGCAACACTCTGCACGTTCCTTGAGGAGAGCTACATTTCCAGAGCCCTCCAACAGCCTCAGGACCAGATTTCTGGTGCGTCCGAAGCTCCCAGGAAATATCTGTCGTCGCCCTTGTGAGAGCTGCCGTGAGAAAACACTCTGCTTTGCCTGCTTCGCGGGCCTCGTACCTGCAGGCACTCTGCTCGAGGAGAACGTCAGCATCTCGCAATGCTGCGTCGCTAACGGGACAGCCAGATTGAGCACAGGCCTGGAGGGAAGGCCCTGACGTGAGGTGCAGAAGCGGAGCCGCGCGGCAGTTTCCATGAGGCCGTAGCCTCTGCTCTGCGTGTCCTTAACGGCAGTAGAGTTTCCTGGACACCTGGGAGGCTCGCGGGGGCACCCTGTTCCAGGCTGGAACACGGAGCACTCCCAGGCACCCCTGGGTCTGCCGAGCAACATCCAGGCCCGGAGCCCCTTGGAGCCGCTCTCTATACGCCGAGTGTAGGGAAACGCCCTGCACTCTCTCCTGGAGCAGACTCGTTTCCCCCACCAAACCCACACTTTCACCAACAGACTTCTGGCACGTCTCCCATGCCTTTGAGGTCTTACGCCTTGCCCTAGTCTGAGCTGCCCTGAGAGAGCCCTCGGCCTCGCATTCCATCTAGGACACCCCCTGCCGGAAGTCACCCTGCCTCCAAGAGAGAGTCGGCTTGCGTTCTTACTGCGATTTAAGCCCCGTGCTTCCTGTGGCCCCGCAGGCTTTGGAATAGCCACAGGCCCCAGAGGCGTAACTAGGCAGGGCATTCCTTGGTTGAGGCAGTTCACTTGACGCAGAACACCCTACTTCGGGGAGTTGGTTCAGGGAAGCAAACGCCGGGTGACCTGTGTCTCTTTGGACTGGTTAGAAACCACAGGGAGGTAAGCTGAGTGTGCGCGTGGAAACGGGAGCCTGCTGGAACTATCCTTGCTTTCCCACTTGGAAGGCTGCACTCATGCTGCCGTGAAGCTGCCTGACGTCCCCTGCTGTTGACAGGCCTGGAAACCCGGTCGAAATGCTTCTGGGAAGAAAATGAGTTTGCTCCGTTTCAACCCGGTGCTTCCATAGCCGCGGTGGTGGTTAGCCTGACGAGCTCCAGAACGAAAGGGAAACTCAACGTGAGAATTTCCCTCCAGTTTAGGCCCTGCGTAGCCGGGCGGGAAGGGCGGCATGCAGCAGGTTCCGTGAGTTCTTAGTCACTCTTCGGGTTCATTTTAACGGAATTTCCCATTGGAGGACTCCTAGGCCCCTCGGGTGTGCATCCATTTCCCTTCGGGGTCACTGAGGACCTCCAGGCACCCCCCCCCCCACCACCACGCCGTGGTCCGGCCGAGCAACATCGAGGCCCATGGCTCTGCCCCTCGGAGGCCCTGTGTGCGTGCCGGGTGATGGGCAACACTCTGCACGTTCCTTGAGGAGAGCTACATTTCCAGAGCCCTCCAACAGCCTGAGGACCAGATTTCTGGTGCGTCCGAAGCTCCCAGGAAATATCTGTCGTCGCCCTTGTGAGAGCTGCCGTGAGAAAACACTCTGCTTTGCCTGCTTCGCGGGCCTCGTACCTGCAGGCACTCTGCTCGAGGAGAACGTCAGCATCTCGCAATGCTGCGTCGCTAACGGGACAGCCAGATTGAGCACAGGCCTGGAGGGAAGGCCCTGACGTGAGGTGCAGAAGCGGAGCCGCGCGGCAGTTTCCATGAGGCCGTAGCCTCTGCTCTGCGTGTCCTTAACGGCAGTAGAGTTTCCTGGACACCTGGGAGGCTCGCGGGGGCACCCTGTTCCAGGCTGGAACACGGAGCACTCCCAGGCACCCCTGGGTCTGCCGAGCAACATCCAGGCCCGGAGCCCCTTTGGAGCCGCTCTCTATACGCCGAGTGTAGGGAAACGCCCTGCACTCTCTCCTGGAGCAGACTCGTTTCCCCCACCAAACCCACACTTTCACCAACAGACTTCTGGCACGTCTCCCATGCCTTTGAGGTCTTACGCCTTGCCCTAGTCTGAGCTGCCCTGAGAGAGCCCTCGGCCTCGCATTCCATCTAGGACACCCCCTGCCGGAAGTCACCCTGCCTCCAAGAGAGAGTCGGCTTGCGTTCTTACTGCGATTTAAGCCCCGTGCTTCCTGTGGCCCCGCAGGCTTTGGAATAGCCACAGGCCCCAGAGGCGTAACTAGGCAGGGCATTCCTTGGTTGAGGCAGTTCACTTGACGCAGAACACCCTACTTCGGGGAGTTGGTTCAGGGAAGCAAACGCCGGGTGACCTGTGTCTCTTTGGACTGGTTAGAAACCACAGGGAGGTAAGCTGAGTGTGCGCGTGGAAACGGGAGCCTGCTGGAACTATCCTTGCTTTCCCACTTGGAAGGCTGCACTCATGCTGCCGTGAAGCTGCCTGACGTCCCCTGCTGTTGACAGGCCTGGAAACCCGGTCGAAATGCTTCTGGGAAGAAAATGAGTTTGCTCCGTTTCAACCCGGTGCTTCCATAGCCGCGGTGGTGGTTAGCCTGACGAGCTCCAGAACGAAAGGGAAACTCAACGTGAGAATTTCCCTCCAGTTTAGGCCCTGCGTAGCCGGGCGGGAAGGGCGGCATGCAGCAGGTTCCGTGAGTTCTTAAGTCACTGTTCGGGTTCATTTTAACGGAATTTCCCATTGGAGGACTCCTAGGCCCCTCGGGTGTGCATCCATTTCCCTTCGGGGTCACTGAGGACCTCCAGGCACCCCCCCCCCACCACGCCGTGGTCCGGCCGAGCAACATCGAGGCCCATGGCTCTGCCCCTCGGAGGCCCTGTGTGCGTGCCGGGTGATGGGCAACACTCTGCACGTTCCTTGAGGAGAGCTACATTTCCAGAGCCCTCCAACAGCCTGAGGACCAGATTTCTGGTGCGTCCGAAGCTCCCAGGAAATATCTGTCGTCGCCCTTGTGAGAGCTGCCGTGAGAAAACACTCTGCTTTGCCTGCTTCGCGGGCCTCGTACCTGCAGGCACTCTGCTCGAGGAGAACGTCAGCATCTCGCAATGCTGCGTCGCTAACGGGACAGCCAGATTGAGCACAGGCCTGGAGGGAAGGCCCTGACGTGAGGTGCAGAAGCGGAGCCGCGCGGCAGTTTCCATGAGGCCGTAGCCTCTGCTCTGCGTGTCCTTAACGGCAGTAGAGTTTCCTGGACACCTGGGAGGCTCGCGGGGGCACCCTGTTCCAGGCTGGAACACGGAGCACTCCCAGGCACCCCTGGGTCTGCCGAGCAACATCCAGGCCCGGAGCCCCTTTGGAGCCGCTCTCTATACGCCGAGTGTAGGGAAACGCCCTGCACTCTCTCCTGGAGCAGACTCGTTTCCCCCACCAAACCCACACTTTCACCAACAGACTTCTGGCACGTCTCCCATGCCTTTGAGGTCTTACGCCTTGCCCTAGTCTGAGCTGCCCTGAGAGAGCCCTCGGCCTCGCATTCCATCTAGGACACCCCCTGCCGGAAGTCACCCTGCCTCCAAGAGAGAGTCGGCTTGCGTTCTTACTGCGATTTAAGCCCCGTGCTTCCTGTGGCCCCGCAGGCTTTGGAATAGCCACAGGCCCCAGAGGCGTAACTAGGCAGGGCATTCCTTGGTTGAGGCAGTTCACTTGACGCAGAACACCCTACTTCGGGGAGTTGGTTCAGGGAAGCAAACGCCGGGTGACCTGTGTCTCTTTGGACTGGTTAGAAACCACAGGGAGGTAAGCTGAGTGTGCGCGTGGAAACGGGAGCCTGCTGGAACTATCCTCGCTTTCCCACTTGGAAGGCTGCACTCATGCTGCCGTGAAGCTGCCTGACGTCCCCTGCTGTTGACAGGCCTGGAAACCCGGTCGAAATGCTTCTGGGAAGAAAATGAGTTTGCTCCGTTTCAACCCGGTGCTTCCATAGCCGCGGTGGTGGTTAGCCTGACGAGCTCCAGAACGAAAGGGAAACTCAACGTGAGAATTTCCCTCCAGTTTAGGCCCTGCGTAGCCGGGCGGGAAGGGCGGCATGCAGCAGGTTCCGTGAGTTCTTAGTCACTCTTCGGGTTCATTTTAACGGAATTTCCCATTGGAGGACTCCTAGGCCCCTCGGGTGTGCATCCATTTCCCTTCGGGGTCACTGAGGACCTCCAGGCACCCCCCCCCCCACGCCGTGGTCCGGCCGAGCAACATCGAGGCCCATGGCTCTGCCCCTCGGAGGCCCTGTGTGCGTGCCGGGTGATGGGCAACACTCTGCACGTTCCTTGAGGAGAGCTACATTTCCAGAGCCCTCCAACAGCCTCAGGACCAGATTTCTGGTGAGTCCGAAGCTCCCAGGAAATATCTGTCGTCGCCCTTGTGAGAGCTGCCGTGAGAAAACACTCTGCTTTGCCTGCTTCGCGGGCCTCGTACCTGCAGGCACTCTGCTCGAGGAGAACGTCAGCATCTCGCAATGCTGCGTCGCTAACGGGACAGCCAGATTGAGCACAGGCCTGGAGGGAAGGCCCTGACGTGAGGTGCAGAAGCGGAGCCGCGCGGCAGTTTCCATGAGGCCGTAGCCTCTGCTCTGCGTGTCCTTAACGGCAGTAGAGTTTCCTGGACACCTGGGAGGCTCGCGGGGGCACCCTGTTCCAGGCTGGAACACGGAGCACTCCCAGGCACCCCTGGGTCTGCCGAGCAACATCCAGGCCCGGAGCCCCTTTGGAGCCGCTCTCTATACGCCGAGTGTAGGGAAACGCCCTGCACTCTCTCCTGGAGCAGACTCGTTTCCCCCACCAAACCCACACTTTCACCAACAGACTTCTGGCACGTCTCCCATGCCTTTGAGGTCTTACGCCTTGCCCTAGTCTGAGCTGCCCTGAGAGAGCCCTCGGCCTCGCATTCCATCTAGGACACCCCCTGCCGGAAGTCACCCTGCCTCCAAGAGAGAGTCGGCTTGCGTTCTTAC
The DNA here is from genome assembly GCF_949774975.1 of Lagenorhynchus albirostris. Taxonomy (NCBI): domain Eukaryota; kingdom Metazoa; phylum Chordata; class Mammalia; order Artiodactyla; family Delphinidae; genus Lagenorhynchus; species Lagenorhynchus albirostris. Next base: position 43,793,535 of record NC_083112.1, on the reverse strand, counting down.
TGCGATTTAAGCCCCGTGCTTCCTGTGGCCCCGCAGGCTTTGGAATAGCCACAGGCCCCAGAGGCGTAACTAGGCAGGGCATTCCTTGGTTGAGGCAGTTCACTTGACGCAGAACACCCTACTTCGGGGAGTTGGTTCAGGGAAGCAAACGCCGGGTGACCTGTGTCTCTTTGGACTGGTTAGAAACCACAGGGAGGTAAGCTGAGTGTGCGCGTGGAAACGGGAGCCTGCTGGAACTATCCTTGCTTTCCCACTTGGAAGGCTGCACTCATGCTGCCGTGAAGCTGCCTGACGTCCCCTGCTGTTGACAGGCCTGGAAACCCGGTCGAAATGCTTCTGGGAAGAAAATGAGTTTGCTCCGTTTCAACCCGGTGCTTCCATAGCCGCGGTGGTGGTTAGCCTGACGAGCTCCAGAACGAAAGGGAAACTCAACGTGAGAATTTCCCTCCAGTTTAGGCCCTGCGTAGCCGGGCGGGAAGGGCGGCATGCAGCAGGTTCCGTGAGTTCTTAGTCACTCTTCGGGTTCATTTTAACGGAATTTCCCATTGGAGGACTCCTAGGCCCCTCGGGTGTGCATCCATTTCCCTTCGGGGTCACTGAGGACCTCCAGGCACCCCCCCCCACCACGCCGTGGTCCGGCCGAGCAACATCGAGGCCCATGGCTCTGCCCCTCGGAGGCCCTGTGTGCGTGCCGGGTGATGGGCAACACTCTGCACGTTCCTTGAGGAGAGCTACATTTCCAGAGCCCTCCAACAGCCTGAGGACCAGATTTCTGGTGCGTCCGAAGCTCCCAGGAAATATCTGTCGTCGCCCTTGTGAGAGCTGCCGTGAGAAAACACTCTGCTTTGCCTGCTTCGCGGGCCTCGTACCTGCAGGCACTCTGCTCGAGGAGAACGTCAGCATCTCGCAATGCTGCGTCGCTAACGGGACAGCCAGATTGAGCACAGGCCTGGAGGGAAGGCCCTGACGTGAGGTGCAGAAGCGGAGCCGCGCGGCAGTTTCCATGAGGCCGTAGCCTCTGCTCTGCGTGTCCTTAACGGCAGTAGAGTTTCCTGGACACCTGGGAGGCTCGCGGGGGCACCCTGTTCCAGGCTGGAACACGGAGCACTCCCAGGCACCCCTGGGTCTGCCGAGCAACATCCAGGCCCGGAGCCCCTTTGGAGCCGCTCTCTATACGCCGAGTGTAGGGAAACGCCCTGCACTCTCTCCTGGAGCAGACTCGTTTCCCCCACCAAACCCACACTTTCACCAACAGACTTCTGGCACGTCTCCCATGCCTTTGAGGTCTTACGCCTTGCCCTAGTCTGAGCTGCCCTGAGAGAGCCCTCGGCCTCGCATTCCATCTAGGACACCCCCTGCCGGAAGTCACCCTGCCTCCAAGAGAGAGTCGGCTTGCGTTCTTACTGCGATTTAAGCCCCGTGCTTCCTGTGGCCCCGCAGGCTTTGGAATAGCCACAGGCCCCAGAGGCGTAACTAGGCAGGGCATTCCTTGGTTGAGGCAGTTCACTTGACGCAGAACACCCTACTTCGGGGAGTTGGTTCAGGGAAGCAAACGCCGGGTGACCTGTGTCTCTTTGGACTGGTTAGAAACCACAGGGAGGTAAGCTGAGTGTGCGCGTGGAAACGGGAGCCTGCTGGAACTATCCTTGCTTTCCCACTTGGAAGGCTGCACTCATGCTGCCGTGAAGCTGCCTGACGTCCCCTGCTGTTGACAGGCCTGGAAACCCGGTCGAAATGCTTCTGGGAAGAAAATGAGTTTGCTCCGTTTCAACCCGGTGCTTCCATAGCCGCGGTGGTGGTTAGCCTGACGAGCTCCAGAACGAAAGGGAAACTCAACGTGAGAATTTCCCTCCAGTTTAGGCCCTGCGTAGCCGGGCGGGAAGGGCGGCATGCAGCAGGTTCCGTGAGTTCTTAGTCACTCTTCGGGTTCATTTTAACGGAATTTCCCATTGGAGGACTCCTAGGCCCCTCGGGTGTGCATCCATTTCCCTTCGGGGTCACTGAGGACCTCCAGGCACCCCCCCCACCACCACCACGCCGTGGTCCGGCCGAGCAACATCGAGGCCCATGGCTCTGCCCCTCGGAGGCCCTGAGTGCGTGCCGGGTGATGGGCAACACTCTGCACGTTCCTTGAGGAGAGCTACATTTCCAGAGCCCTCCAACAGCCTGAGGACCAGATTTCTGGTGCGTCCGAAGCTCCCAGGAAATATCTGTCGTCGCCCTTGTGAGAGCTGCCGTGAGAAAACACTCTGCTTTGCCTGCTTCGCGGGCCTCGTACCTGCAGGCACTCTGCTCGAGGAGAACGTCAGCATCTCGCAATGCTGCGTCGCTAACGGGACAGCCAGATTGAGCACAGGCCTGGAGGGAAGGCCCTGACGTGAGGTGCAGAAGCGGAGCCGCGCGGCAGTTTCCATGAGGCCGTAGCCTCTGCTCTGCGTGTCCTTAACGGCAGTAGAGTTTCCTGGACACCTGGGAGGCTCGCGGGGGCACCCTGTTCCAGGCTGGAACACGGAGCACTCCCAGGCACCCCTGGGTCTGCCGAGCAACATCCAGGCCCGGAGCCCCTTTGGAGCCGCTCTCTATACGCCGAGTGTAGGGAAACGCCCTGCACTCTCTCCTGGAGCAGACTCGTTTCCCCCACCAAACCCACACTTTCACCAACAGACTTCTGGCACGTCTCCCATGCCTTTGAGGTCTTACGCCTTGCCCTAGTCTGAGCTGCCCTGAGAGAGCCCTCGGCCTCGCATTCCATCTAGGACACCCCCTGCCGGAAGTCACCCTGCCTCCAAGAGAGAGTCGGCTTGCGTTCTTACTGCGATTTAAGCCCCGTGCTTCCTGTGGCCCCGCAGGCTTTGGAATAGCCACAGGCCCCAGAGGCGTAACTAGGCAGGGCATTCCTTGGTTGAGGCAGTTCACTTGACGCAGAACACCCTACTTCGGGGAGTTGGTTCAGGGAAGCAAACGCCGGGTGACCTGTGTCTCTTTGGACTGGTTAGAAACCACAGGGAGGTAAGCTGAGTGTGCGCGTGGAAACGGGAGCCTGCTGGAACTATCCTTGCTTTCCCACTTGGAAGGCTGCACTCATGCTGCCGTGAAGCTGCCTGACGTCCCCTGCTGTTGACAGGCCTGGAAACCCGGTCGAAATGCTTCTGGGAAGAAAATGAGTTTGCTCCGTTTCAACCCGGTGCTTCCATAGCCGCGGTGGTGGTTAGCCTGACGAGCTCCAGAACGAAAGGGAAACTCAACGTGAGAATTTCCCTCCAGTTTAGGCCCTGCGTAGCCGGGCGGGAAGGGCGGCATGCAGCAGGTTCCGTGAGTTCTTAGTCACTCTTCGGGTTCATTTTAACGGAATTTCCCATTGGAGGACTCCTAGGCCCCTCGGGTGTGCATCCATTTCCCTTCGGGGTCACTGAGGACCTCCAGGCACCCCCCCCCACCACGCCGTGGTCCGGCCGAGCAACATCGAGGCCCATGGCTCTGCCCCTCGGAGGCCCTGTGTGCGTGCCGGGTGATGGGCAACACTCTGCACGTTCCTTGAGGAGAGCTACATTTCCAGAGCCCTCCAACAGCCTGAGGACCAGATTTCTGGTGCGTCCAAAGCTCCCAGGAAATATCTGTCGTCGCCCTTGTGAGAGCTGCCGTGAGAAAACACTCTGCTTTGCCTGCTTCGCGGGCCTCGTACCTGCAGGCACTCTGCTCGAGGAGAACGTCAGCATCTCGCAATGCTGCGTCGCTAACGGGACAGCCAGATTGAGCACAGGCCTGGAGGGAAGGCCCTGACGTGAGGTGCAGAAGCGGAGCCGCGCGGCAGTTTCCATGAGGCCGTAGCCTCTGCTCTGCGTGTCCTTAACGGCAGTAGAGTTTCCTGGACACCTGGGAGGCTCGCGGGGGCACCCTGTTCCAGGCTGGAACACGGAGCACTCCCAGGCACCCCTGGGTCTGCCGAGCAACATCCAGGCCCGGAGCCCCTTTGGAGCCGCTCTCTATACGCCGAGTGTAGGGAAACGCCCTGCACTCTCTCCTGGAGCAGACTCGTTTCCCCCACCAAACCCACACTTTCACCAACAGACTTCTGGCACGTCTCCCATGCCTTTGAGGTCTTACGCCTTGCCCTAGTCTGAGCTGCCCTGAGAGAGCCCTCGGCCTCGCATTCCATCTAGGACACCCCCTGCCGGAAGTCACCCTGCCTCCAAGAGAGAGTCGGCTTGCGTTCTTACTGCGATTTAAGCCCCGTGCTTCCTGTGGCCCCGCAGGCTTTGGAATAGCCACAGGCCCCAGAGGCGTAACTAGGCAGGGCATTCCTTGGTTGAGGCAGTTCACTTGACGCAGAACACCCTACTTCGGGGAGTTGGTTCAGGGAAGCAAACGCCGGGTGACCTGTGTCTCTTTGGACTGGTTAGAAACCACAGGGAGGTAAGCTGAGTGTGCGCGTGGAAACGGGAGCCTGCTGGAACTATCCTTGCTTTCCCACTTGGAAGGCTGCACTCATGCTGCCGTGAAGCTGCCTGACGTCCCCTGCTGTTGACAGGCCTGGAAACCCGGTCGAAATGCTTCTGGGAAGAAAATGAGTTTGCTCCGTTTCAACCCGGTGCTTCCATAGCCGCGGTGGTGGTTAGCCTGACGAGCTCCAGAACGAAAGGGAAACTCAACGTGAGAATTTCCCTCCAGTTTAGGCCCTGCGTAGCCGGGCGGGAAGGGCGGCATGCAGCAGGTTCCGTGAGTTCTTAGTCACTGTTCGGGTTCATTTTAACGGAATTTCCCATTGGAGGACTCCTAGGCCCCTCGGGTGTGCATCCATTTCCCTTCGGGGTCACTGAGGACCTCCAGGCACCCCCCCCCCACGCCGTGGTCCGGCCGAGCAACATCGAGGCCCATGGCTCTGCCCCTCGGAGGCCCTGTGTGCGTGCCGGGTGATGGGCAACACTCTGCACGTTCCTTGAGGAGAGCTACATTTCCAGAGCCCTCCAACAGCCTCAGGACCAGATTTCTGGTGAGTCCGAAGCTCCCAGGAAATATCTGTCGTCGCCCTTGTGAGAGCTGCCGTGAGAAAACACTCTGCTTTGCCTGCTTCGCGGGCCTCGTACCTGCAGGCACTCTGCTCGAGGAGAACGTCAGCATCTCGCAATGCTGCGTCGCTAACGGGACAGCCAGATTGAGCACAGGCCTGGAGGGAAGGCCCTGACGTGAGGTGCAGAAGCGGAGCCGCGCGGCAGTTTCCATGAGGCCGTAGCCTCTGCTCTGCGTGTCCTTAACGGCAGTAGAGTTTCCTGGACACCTGGGAGGCTCGCGGGGGCACCCTGTTCCAGGCTGGAACACGGAGCACTCCCAGGCACCCCTGGGTCTGCCGAGCAACATCCAGGCCCGGAGCCCCTTTGGAGCCGCTCTCTATACGCCGAGTGTAGGGAAACGCCCTGCACTCTCTCCTGGAGCAGACTCGTTTCCCCCACCAAACCCACACTTTCACCAACAGACTTCTGGCACGTCTCCCATGCCTTTGAGGTCTTACGCCTTGCCCTAGTCTGAGCTGCCCTGAGAGAGCCCTCGGCCTCGCATTCCATCTAGGACACCCCCTGCCGGAAGTCACCCTGCCTCCAAGAGAGAGTCGGCTTGCGTTCTTACTGCGATTTAAGCCCCGTGCTTCCTGTGGCCCCGCAGGCTTTGGAATAGCCACAGGCCCCAGAGGCGTAACTAGGCAGGGCATTCCTTGGTTGAGGCAGTTCACTTGACGCAGAACACCCTACTTCGGGGAGTTGGTTCAGGGAAGCAAACGCCGGGTGACCTGTGTCTCTTTGGACTGGTTAGAAACCACAGGGAGGTAAGCTGAGTGTGCGCGTGGAAACGGGAGCCTGCTGGAACTATCCTTGCTTTCCCACTTGGAAGGCTGCACTCATGCTGCCGTGAAGCTGCCTGACGTCCCCTGCTGTTGACAGGCCTGGAAACCCGGTCGAAATGCTTCTGGGAAGAAAATGAGTTTGCTCCGTTTCAACCCGGTGCTTCCATAGCCGCGGTGGTGGTTAGCCTGACGAGCTCCAGAACGAAAGGGAAACTCAACGTGAGAATTTCCCTCCAGTTTAGGCCCTGCGTAGCCGGGCGGGAAGGGCGGCATGCAGCAGGTTCCGTGAGTTCTTAGTCACTCTTCGGGTTCATTTTAACGGAATTTCCCATTGGAGGACTCCTAGGCCCCTCGGGTGTGCATCCATTTCCCTTCGGGGTCACTGAGGACCTCCAGGCACCCCCCCCACCACCACCACGCCGTGGTCCGGCCGAGCAACATCGAGGCCCATGGCTCTGCCCCTCGGAGGCCCTGTGTGCGTGCCGGGTGATGGGCAACACTCTGCACGTTCCTTGAGGAGAGCTACATTTCCAGAGCCCTCCAACAGCCTGAGGACCAGATTTCTGGTGCGTCCGAAGCTCCCAGGAAATATCTGTCGTCGCCCTTGTGAGAGCTGCCGTGAGAAAACACTCTGCTTTGCCTGCTTCGCGGGCCTCGTACCTGCAGGCACTCTGCTCGAGGAGAACGTCAGCATCTCGCAATGCTGCGTCGCTAACGGGACAGCCAGATTGAGCACAGGCCTGGAGGGAAGGCCCTGACGTGAGGTGCAGAAGCGGAGCCGCGCGGCAGTTTCCATGAGGCCGTAGCCTCTGCTCTGCGTGTCCTTAACGGCAGTAGAGTTTCCTGGACACCTGGGAGGCTCGCGGGGGCACCCTGTTCCAGGCTGGAACACGGAGCACTCCCAGGCACCCCTGGGTCTGCCGAGCAACATCCAGGCCCGGAGCCCCTTGGAGCCGCTCTCTATATGCCGAGTGTAGGGAAACGCCCTGCACTCTCTCCTGGAGCAGACTCGTTTCCCCCACCAAACCCACACTTTCACCAACAGACTTCTGGCACGTCTCCCATGCCTTTGAGGTCTTACGCCTTGCCCTAGTCTGAGCTGCCCTGAGAGAGCCCTCGGCCTCGCATTCCATCTAGGACACCCCCTGCCGGAAGTCACCCTGCCTCCAAGAGAGAGTCGGCTTGCGTTCTTACTGCGATTTAAGCCCCGTGCTTCCTGTGGCCCCGCAGGCTTTGGAATAGCCACAGGCCCCAGAGGCGTAACTAGGCAGGGCATTCCTTGGTTGAGGCAGTTCACTTGACGCAGAACACCCTACTTCGGGGAGTTGGTTCAGGGAAGCAAACGCCGGGTGACCTGTGTCTCTTTGGACTGGTTAGAAACCACAGGGAGGTAAGCTGAGTGTGCGCGTGGAAACGGGAGCCTGCTGGAACTATCCTTGCTTTCCCACTTGGAAGGCTGCACTCATGCTGCCGTGAAGCTGCCTGACGTCCCCTGCTGTTGACAGGCCTGGAAACCCGGTCGAAATGCTTCTGGGAAGAAAATGAGTTTGCTCCGTTTCAACCCGGTGCTTCCATAGCCGCGGTGGTGGTTAGCCTGACGAGCTCCAGAACGAAAGGGAAACTCAACGTGAGAATTTCCCTCCAGTTTAGGCCCTGCGTAGCCGGGCGGGAAGGGCGGCATGCAGCAGGTTCCGTGAGTTCTTAGTCACTCTTCGGGTTCATTTTAACGGAATTTCCCATTGGAGGACTCCTAGGCCCCTCGGGTGTGCATCCATTTCCCTTCGGGGTCACTGAGGACCTCCAGGCACCCCCCCCCCACCACGCCGTGGTCCGGCCGAGCAACATCGAGGCCCATGGCTCTGCCCCTCGGAGGCCCTGTGTGCGTGCCGGGTGATGGGCAACACTCTGCACGTTCCTTGAGGAGAGCTACATTTCCAGAGCCCTCCAACAGCCTCAGGACCAGATTTCTGGTGCGTCCGAAGCTCCCAGGAAATATCTGTCGTCGCCCTTGTGAGAGCTGCCGTGAGAAAACACTCTGCTTTGCCTGCTTCGCGGGCCTCGTACCTGCAGGCACTCTGCTCGAGGAGAACGTCAGCATCTCGCAATGCTGCGTCGCTAACGGGACAGCCAGATTGAGCACAGGCCTGGAGGGAAGGCCCTGACGTGAGGTGCAGAAGCGGAGCCGCGCGGCAGTTTCCATGAGGCCGTAGCCTCTGCTCTGCGTGTCCTTAACGGCAGTAGAGTTTCCTGGACACCTGGGAGGCTCGCGGGGGCACCCTGTTCCAGGCTGGAACACGGAGCACTCCCAGGCACCCCTGGGTCTGCCGAGCAACATCCAGGCCCGGAGCCCCTTTGGAGCCGCTCTCTATACGCCGAGTGTAGGGAAACGCCCTGCACTCTCTCCTGGAGCAGACTCGTTTCCCCCACCAAACCCACACTTTCACCAACAGACTTCTGGCACGTCTCCCATGCCTTTGAGGTCTTACGCCTTGCCCTAGTCTGAGCTGCCCTGAGAGAGCCCTCGGCCTCGCATTCCATCTAGGACACCCCCTGCCGGAAGTCACCCTGCCTCCAAGAGAGAGTCGGCTTGCGTTCTTACTGCGATTTAAGCCCCGTGCTTCCTGTGGCCCCGCAGGCTTTGGAATAGCCACAGGCCCTAGAGGCGTAACTAGGCAGGGCATTCCTTGGTTGAGGCAGTTCACTTGACGCAGAACACCCTACTTCGGGGAGTTGGTTCAGGGAAGCAAACGCCGGGTGACCTGTGTCTCTTTGGACTGGTTAGAAACCACAGGGAGGTAAGCTGAGTGTGCGCGTGGAAACGGGAGCCTGCTGGAACTATCCTTGCTTTCCCACTTGGAAGGCTGCACTCATGCTGCCGTGAAGCTGCCTGACGTCCCCTGCTGTTGACAGGCCTGGAAACCCGGTCGAAATGCTTCTGGGAAGAAAATGAGTTTGCTCCGTTTCAACCCGGTGCTTCCATAGCCGCGGTGGTGGTTAGCCTGACGAGCTCCAGAACGAAAGGGAAACTCAACGTGAGAATTTCCCTCCAGTTTAGGCCCTGCGTAGCCGGGCGGGAAGGGCGGCATGCAGCAGGTTCCGTGAGTTCTTAAGTCACTGTTCGGGTTCATTTTAACGGAATTTCCCATTGGAGGACTCCTAGGCCCCTCGGGTGTGCATCCATTTCCCTTCGGGGTCACTGAGGACCTCCAGGCACCCCCCCCCACCACGCCGTGGTCCGGCCGAGCAACATCGAGGCCCATGGCTCTGCCCCTCGGAGGCCCTGTGTGCGTGCCGGGTGATGGGCAACACTCTGCACGTTCCTTGAGGAGAGCTACATTTCCAGAGCCCTCCAACAGCCTCAGGACCAGATTTCTGGTGCGTCCGAAGCTCCCAGGAAATATCTGTCGTCGCCCTTGTGAGAGCTGCCGTGAGAAAACACTCTGCTTTGCCTGCTTCGCGGGCCTCGTACCTGCAGGCACTCTGCTCGAGGAGAACGTCAGCATCTCGCAATGCTGCGTCGCTAACGGGACAGCCAGATTGAGCACAGGCCTGGAGGGAAGGCCCTGACGTGAGGTGCAGAAGCGGAGCCGCGCGGCAGTTTCCATGAGGCCGTAGCCTCTGCTCTGCGTGTCCTTAACGGCAGTAGAGTTTCCTGGACACCTGGGAGGCTCGCGGGGGCACCCTGTTCCAGGCTGGAACACGGAGCACTCCCAGGCACCCCTGGGTCTGCCGAGCAACATCCAGGCCCGGAGCCCCTTGGAGCCGCTCTCTATACGCCGAGTGTAGGGAAACGCCCTGAACTCTCTCCTGGAGCAGACTCGTTTCCCCCACCAAACCCACACTTTCACCAACAGACTTCTGGCACGTCTCCCATGCCTTTGAGGTCTTACGCCTTGCCCTAGTCTGAGCTGCCCTGAGAGAGCCCTCGGCCTCGCATTCCATCTAGGACACCCCCTGCCGGAAGTCACCCTGCCTCCAAGAGAGAGTCGGCTTGCGTTCTTACTGCGATTTAAGCCCCGTGCTTCCTGTGGCCCCGCAGGCTTTGGAATAGCCACAGGCCCTAGAGGCGTAACTAGGCAGGGCATTCCTTGGTTGAGGCAGTTCACTTGACGCAGAACACCCTACTTCGGGGAGTTGGTTCAGGGAAGCAAACGCCGGGTGACCTGTGTCTCTTTGGACTGGTTAGAAACCACAGGGAGGTAAGCTGAGTGTGCGCGTGGAAACGGGAGCCTGCTGGAACTATCCTTGCTTTCCCACTTGGAAGGCTGCACTCATGCTGCCGTGAAGCTGCCTGACGTCCCCTGCTGTTGACAGGCCTGGAAACCCGGTCGAAATGCTTCTGGGAAGAAAATGAGTTTGCTCCGTTTCAACCCGGTGCTTCCATAGCCGCGGTGGTGGTTAGCCTGACGAGCTCCAGAACGAAAGGGAAACTCAACGTGAGAATTTCCCTCCAGTTTAGGCCCTGCGTAGCCGGGCGGGAAGGGCGGCATGCAGCAGGTTCCGTGAGTTCTTAGTCACTCTTCGGGTTCATTTTAACGGAATTTCCCATTGGAGGACTCCTAGGCCCCTCGGGTGTGCATCCATTTCCCTTCGGGGTCACTGAGGACCTCCAGGCACCCCCCCCCCCACCACGCCGTGGTCCGGCCGAGCAACATCGAGGCCCATGGCTCTGCCCCTCGGAGGCCCTGTGTGCGTGCCGGGTGATGGGCAACACTCTGCACGTTCCTTGAGGAGAGCTACATTTCCAGAGCCCTCCAACAGCCTCAGGACCAGATTTCTGGTGCGTCCGAAGCTCCCAGGAAATATCTGTCGTCGCCCTTGTGAGAGCTGCCGTGAGAAAACACTCTGCTTTGCCTGCTTCGCGGGCCTCGTACCTGCAGGCACTCTGCTCGAGGAGAACGTCAGCATCTCGCAATGTTGCGTCGCTAACGGGACAGCCAGATTGAGCACAGGCCTGGAGGGAAGGCCCTGACGTGAGGTGCAGAAGCGGAGCCGCGCGGCAGTTTCCATGAGGCCGTAGCCTCTGCTCTGCGTGTCCTTAACGGCAGTAGAGTTTCCTGGACACCTGGGAGGCTCGCGGGGGCACCCTGTTCCAGGCTGGAACACGGAGCACTCCCAGGCACCCCTGGGTCTGCCGAGCAACATCCAGGCCCGGAGCCCCTTGGAGCCGCTCTCTATACGCCGAGTGTAGGGAAACGCCCTGAACTCTCTCCTGGAGCAGACTCGTTTCCCCCACCAAACCCACACTTTCACCAACAGACTTCTGGCACGTCTCCCATGCCTTTGAGGTCTTACGCCTTGCCCTAGTCTGAGCTGCCCTGAGAGAGCCCTCGGCCTCGCATTCCATCTAGGACACCCCCTGCCGGAAGTCACCCTGCCTCCAAGAGAGAGTCGGCTTGCGTTCTTACTGCGATTTAAGCCCCGTGCTTCCTGTGGCCCCGCAGGCTTTGGAATAGCCACAGGCCCCAGAGGCGTAACTAGGCAGGGCATTCCTTGGTTGAGGCAGTTCACTTGACGCAGAACACCCTACTTCGGGGAGTTGGTTCAGGGAAGCAAACGCCGGGTGACCTGTGTCTCTTTGGACTGGTTAGAAACCACAGGGAGGTAAGCTGAGTGTGCGCGTGGAAACGGGAGCCTGCTGGAACTATCCTTGCTTTCCCACTTGGAAGGCTGCACTCATGCTGCCGTGAAGCTGCCTGACGTCCCCTGCTGTTGACAGGCCTGGAAACCCGGTCGAAATGCTTCTGGGAAGAAAATGAGTTTGCTCCGTTTCAACCCGGTGCTTCCATAGCCGCGGTGGTGGTTAGCCTGACGAGCTCCAGAACGAAAGGGAAACTCAACGTGAGAATTTCCCTCCAGTTTAGGCCCTGCGTAGCCGGGCGGGAAGGGCGGCATGCAGCAGGTTCCGTGAGTTCTTAAGTCACTGTTCGGGTTCATTTTAACGGAATTTCCCATTGGAGGACTCCTAGGCCCCTCGGGTGTGCATCCATTTCCCTTCGGGGTCACTGAGGACCTCCAGGCACCCCCCCCCACCACGCCGTGGTCCGGCCGAGCAACATCGAGGCCCATGGCTCTGCCCCTCGGAGGCCCTGTGTGCGTGCCGGGTGATGGGCAACACTCTGCACGTTCCTTGAGGAGAGCTACATTTCCAGAGCCCTCCAACAGCCTGAGGACCAGATTTCTGGTGCGTCCGAAGCTCCCAGGAAATATCTGTCGTCGCCCTTGTGAGAGCTGCCGTGAGAAAACACTCTGCTTTGCCTGCTTCGCGGGCCTCGTACCTGCAGGCACTCTGCTCGAGGAGAACGTCAGCATCTCGCAATGCTGCGTCGCTAACGGGACAGCCAGATTGAGCACAGGCCTGGAGGGAAGGCCCTGACGTGAGGTGCAGAAGCGGAGCCGCGCGGCAGTTTCCATGAGGCCGTAGCCTCTGCTCTGCGTGTCCTTAACGGCAGTAGAGTTTCCTGGACACCTGGGAGGCTCGCGGGGGCACCCTGTTCCAGGCTGGAACACGGAGCACTCCCAGGCACCCCTGGGTCTGCCGAGCAACATCCAGGCCCGGAGCCCCTTTGGAGCCGCTCTCTATACGCCGAGTGTAGGGAAACGCCCTGCACTCTCTCCTGGAGCAGACTCGTTTCCCCCACCAAACCCACACTTTCACCAACAGACTTCTGGCACGTCTCCCATGCCTTTGAGGTCTTACGCCTTGCCCTAGTCTGAGCTGCCCTGAGAGAGCCCTCGGCCTCGCATTCCATCTAGGACACCCCCTGCCGGAAGTCACCCTGCCTCCAAGAGAGAGTCGGCTTGCGTTCTTACTGCGATTTAAGCCCCGTGCTTCCTGTGGCCCCGCAGGCTTTGGAATAGCCACAGGCCCCAGAGGCGTAACTAGGCAGGGCATTCCTTGGTTGAGGCAGTTCACTTGACGCAGAACACCCTACTTCGGGGAGTTGGTTCAGGGAAGCAAACGCCGGGTGACCTGTGTCTCTTTGGACTGGTTAGAAACCACAGGGAGGTAAGCTGAGTGTGCGCGTGGAAACGGGAGCCTGCTGGAACTATCCTCGCTTTCCCACTTGGAAGGCTGCACTCATGCTGCCGTGAAGCTGCCTGACGTCCCCTGCTGTTGACAGGCCTGGAAACCCGGTCGAAATGCTTCTGGGAAGAAAATGAGTTTGCTCCGTTTCAACCCGGTGCTTCCATAGCCGCGGTGGTGGTTAGCCTGACGAGCTCCAGAACGAAAGGGAAACTCAACGTGAGAATTTCCCTCCAGTTTAGGCCCTGCGTAGCCGGGCGGGAAGGGCGGCATGCAGCAGGTTCCGTGAGTTCTTAAGTCACTGTTCGGGTTCATTTTAACGGAATTTCCCATTGGAGGACTCCTAGGCCCCTCGGGTGTGCATCCATTTCCCTTCGGGGTCACTGAGGACCTCCAGGCACCCCCCCCCACCACGCCGTGGTCCGGCCGAGCAACATCGAGGCCCATGGCTCTGCCCCTCGGAGGCCCTGTGTGCGTGCCGGGTGATGGGCAACACTCTGCACGTTCCTTGAGGAGAGCTACATTTCCAGAGCCCTCCAACAGCCTCAGGACCAGATTTCTGGTGCGTCCGAAGCTCCCAGGAAATATCTGTCGTCGCCCTTGTGAGAGCTGCCGTGAGAAAACACTCTGCTTTGCCTGCTTCGCGGGCCTCGTACCTGCAGGCACTCTGCTCGAGGAGAACGTCAGCATCTCGCAATGCTGCGTCGCTAACGGGACAGCCAGATTGAGCACAGGCCTGGAGGGAAGGCCCTGACGTGAGGTGCAGAAGCGGAGCCGCGCGGCAGTTTCCATGAGGCCGTAGCCTCTGCTCTGCGTGTCCTTAACGGCAGTAGAGTTTCCTGGACACCTGGGAGGCTCGCGGGGGCACCCTGTTCCAGGCTGGAACACGGAGCACTCCCAGGCACCCCTGGGTCTGCCGAGCAACATCCAGGCCCGGAGCCCCTTTGGAGCCGCTCTCTATACGCCGAGTGTAGGGAAACGCCCTGCACTCTCTCCTGGAGCAGACTCGTTTCCCCCACCAAACCCACACTTTCACCAACAGACTTCTGGCACGTCTCCCATGCCTTTGAGGTCTTACGCCTTGCCCTAGTCTGAGCTGCCCTGAGAGAGCCCTCGGCCTCGCATTCCATCTAGGACACCCCCTGCCGGAAGTCACCCTGCCTCCAAGAGAGAGTCGGCTTGCGTTCTTACTGCGATTTAAGCCCCGTGCTTCCTGTGGCCCCGCAGGCTTTGGAATAGCCACAGGCCCCAGAGGCGTAACTAGGCAGGGCATTCCTTGGTTGAGGCAGTTCACTTGACGCAGAACACCCTACTTCGGGGAGTTGGTTCAGGGAAGCAAACGCCGGGTGACCTGTGTCTCTTTGGACTGGTTAGAAACCACAGGGAGGTAAGCTGAGTGTGCGCGTGGAAACGGGAGCCTGCTGGAACTATCCTTGCTTTCCCACTTGGAAGGCTGCACTCATGCTGCCGTGAAGCTGCCTGACGTCCCCTGCTGTTGACAGGCCTGGAAACCCGGTCGAAATGCTTCTGGGAAGAAAATGAGTTTGCTCCGTTTCAACCCGGTGCTTCCATAGCCGCGGTGGTGGTTAGCCTGACGAGCTCCAGAACGAAAGGGAAACTCAACGTGAGAATTTCCCTCCAGTTTAGGCCCTGCGTAGCCGGGCGGGAAGGGCGGCATGCAGCAGGTTCCGTGAGTTCTTAAGTCACTGTTCGGGTTCATTTTAACGGAATTTCCCATTGGAGGACTCCTAGGCCCCTCGGGTGTGCATCCATTTCCCTTCGGGGTCACTGAGGACCTCCAGGCACCCCCCCCCACCACGCCGTGGTCCGGCCGAGCAACATCGAGGCCCATGGCTCTGCCCCTCGGAGGCCCTGTGTGCGTGCCGGGTGATGGGCAACACTCTGCACGTTCCTTGAGGAGAGCTACATTTCCAGAGCCCTCCAACAGCCTCAGGACCAGATTTCTGGTGCGTCCGAAGCTCCCAGGAAATATCTGTCGTCGCCCTTGTGAGAGCTGCCGTGAGAAAACACTCTGCTTTGCCTGCTTCGCGGGCCTCGTACCTGCAGGCACTCTGCTCGAGGAGAACGTCAGCATCTCGCAATGCTGCGTCGCTAACGGGACAGCCAGATTGAGCACAGGCCTGGAGGGAAGGCCCTGACGTGAGGTGCAGAAGCGGAGCCGCGCGGCAGTTTCCATGAGGCCGTAGCCTCTGCTCTGCGTGTCCTTAACGGCAGTAGAGTTTCCTGGACACCTGGGAGGCTCGCGGGGGCACCCTGTTCCAGGCTGGAACACGGAGCACTCCCAGGCACCCCTGGGTCTGCCGAGCAACATCCAGGCCCGGAGCCCCTTTGGAGCCGCTCTCTATACGCCGAGTGTAGGGAAACGCCCTGCACTCTCTCCTGGAGCAGACTCGTTTCCCCCACCAAACCCACACTTTCACCAACAGACTTCTGGCACGTCTCCCATGCCTTTGAGGTCTTACGCCTTGCCCTAGTCTGAGCTGCCCTGAGAGAGCCCTCGGCCTCGCATTCCATCTAGGACACCCCCTGCCGGAAGTCACCCTGCCTCCAAGAGAGAGTCGGCTTGCGTTCTTACTGCGATTTAAGCCCCGTGCTTCCTGTGGCCCCGCAGGCTTTGGAATAGCCACAGGCCCCAGAGGCGTAACTAGGCAGGGCATTCCTTGGTTGAGGCAGTTCACTTGACGCAGAACACCCTACTTCGGGGAGTTGGTTCAGGGAAGCAAACGCCGGGTGACCTGTGTCTCTTTGGACTGGTTAGAAACCACAGGGAGGTAAGCTGAGTGTGCGCGTGGAAACGGGAGCCTGCTGGAACTATCCTTGCTTTCCCACTTGGAAGGCTGCACTCATGCTGCCGTGAAGCTGCCTGACGTCCTCTACTGTTGACAGGCCTGGAAACCCGGTCGAAATGCTTCTGGGAAGAAAATGAGTTTGCTCCGTTTCAACCCGGTGCTTCCATAGCCGCGGTGGTGGTTAGCCTGACGAGCTCCAGAACGAAAGGGAAACTCAACGTGAGAATTTCCCTCCAGTTTAGGCCCTGCGTAGCCGGGCGGGAAGGGCGGCATGCAGCAGGTTCCGTGAGTTCTTAGTCACTCTTCGGGTTCATTTTAACGGAATTTCCCATTGGAGGACTCCTAGGCCCCTCGGGTGTGCATCCATTTCCCTTCGGGGTCACTGAGGACCTCCAGGCACCCCCCCCCCACGCCGTGGTCCGGCCGAGCAACATCGAGGCCCATGGCTCTGCCCCTCGGAGGCCCTGTGTGCGTGCCGGGTGATGGGCAACACTCTGCACGTTCCTTGAGGAGAGCTACATTTCCAGAGCCCTCCAACAGCCTCAGGACCAGATTTCTGGTGAGTCCGAAGCTCCCAGGAAATATCTGTCGTCGCCCTTGTGAGAGCTGCCGTGAGAAAACACTCTGCTTTGCCTGCTTCGCGGGCCTCGTACCTGCAGGCACTCTGCTCGAGGAGAACGTCAGCATCTCGCAATGTTGCGTCGCTAACGGGACAGCCAGATTGAGCACAGGCCTGGAGGGAAGGCCCTGACGTGAGGTGCAGAAGCGGAGCCGCGCGGCAGTTTCCATGAGGCCGTAGCCTCTGCTCTGCGTGTCCTTAACGGCAGTAGAGTTTCCTGGACACCTGGGAGGCTCGCGGGGGCACCCTGTTCCAGGCTGGAACACGGAGCACTCCCAGGCACCCCTGGGTCTGCCGAGCAACATCCAGGCCCGGAGCCCCTTTGGAGCCGCTCTCTATACGCCGAGTGTAGGGAAACGCCCTGCACTCTCTCCTGGAGCAGACTCGTTTCCCCCACCAAACCCACACTTTCACCAACAGACTTCTGGCACGTCTCCCATGCCTTTGAGGTCTTACGCCTTGCCCTAGTCTGAGCTGCCCTGAGAGAGCCCTCGGCCTCGCATTCCATCTAGGACACCCCCTGCCGGAAGTCACCCTGCCTCCAAGAGAGAGTCGGCTTGCGTTCTTACTGCGATTTAAGCCCCGTGCTTCCTGTGGCCCCGCAGGCTTTGGAATAGCCACAGGCCCCAGAGGCGTAACTAGGCAGGGCATTCCTTGGTTGAGGCAGTTCACTTGACGCAGAACACCCTACTTCGGGGAGTTGGTTCAGGGAAGCAAACGCCGGGTGACCTGTGTCTCTTTGGACTGGTTAGAAACCACAGGGAGGTAAGCTGAGTGTGCGCGTGGAAACGGGAGCCTGCTGGAACTATCCTTGCTTTCCCACTTGGAAGGCTGCACTCATGCTGCCGTGAAGCTGCCTGACGTCCCCTGCTGTTGACAGGCCTGGAAACCCGGTCGAAATGCTTCTGGGAAGAAAATGAGTTTGCTCCGTTTCAACCCGGTGCTTCCATAGCCGCGGTGGTGGTTAGCCTGACGAGCTCCAGAACGAAAGGGAAACTCAACGTGAGAATTTCCCTCCAGTTTAGGCCCTGCGTAGCCGGGCGGGAAGGGCGGCATGCAGCAGGTTCCGTGAGTTCTTAGTCACTCTTCGGGTTCATTTTAACGGAATTTCCCATTGGAGGACTCCTAGGCCCCTCGGGTGTGCATCCATTTCCCTTCGGGGTCACTGAGGACCTCCAGGCACCCCCCCCCCACGCCGTGGTCCGGCCGAGCAACATCGAGGCCCATGGCTCTGCCCCTCGGAGGCCCTGTGTGCGTGCCGGGTGATGGGCAACACTCTGCACGTTCCTTGAGGAGAGCTACATTTCCAGAGCCCTCCAACAGCCTCAGGACCAGATTTCTGGTGCGTCCGAAGCTCCCAGGAAATATCTGTCGTCGCCCTTGTGAGAGCTGCCGTGAGAAAACACTCTGCTTTGCCTGCTTCGCGGGCCTCGTACCTGCAGGCACTCTGCTCGAGGAGAACGTCAGCATCTCGCAATGCTGCGTCGCTAACGGGACAGCCAGATTGAGCACAGGCCTGGAGGGAAGGCCCTGACGTGAGGTGCAGAAGCGGAGCCGCGCGGCAGTTTCCATGAGGCCGTAGCCTCTGCTCTGCGTGTCCTTAACGGCAGTAGAGTTTCCTGGACACCTGGGAGGCTCGCGGGGGCACCCTGTTCCAGGCTGGAACACGGAGCACTCCCAGGCACCCCTGGGTCTGCCGAGCAACATCCAGGCCCGGAGCCCCTTTGGAGCCGCTCTCTATACGCCGAGTGTAGGGAAACGCCCTGCACTCTCTCCTGGAGCAGACTCGTTTCCCCCACCAAACCCACACTTTCACCAACAGACTTCTGGCACGTCTCCCATGCCTTTGAGGTCTTACGCCTTGCCCTAGTCTGAGCTGCCCTGAGAGAGCCCTCGGCCTCGCATTCCATCTAGGACACCCCCTGCCGGAAGTCACCCTGCCTCCAAGAGAGAGTCGGCTTGCGTTCTTACTGCGATTTAAGCCCCGTGCTTCCTGTGGCCCCGCAGGCTTTGGAATAGCCACAGGCCCCAGAGGCGTAACTAGGCAGGGCATTCCTTGGTTGAGGCAGTTCACTTGACGCAGAACACCCTACTTCGGGGAGTTGGTTCAGGGAAGCAAACGCCGGGTGACCTGTGTCTCTTTGGACTGGTTAGAAACCACAGGGAGGTAAGCTGAGTGTGCGCGTGGAAACGGGAGCCTGCTGGAACTATCCTCGCTTTCCCACTTGGAAGGCTGCACTCATGCTGCCGTGAAGCTGCCTGACGTCCCCTGCTGTTGACAGGCCTGGAAACCCGGTCGAAATGCTTCTGGGAAGAAAATGAGTTTGCTCCGTTTCAACCCGGTGCTTCCATAGCCGCGGTGGTGGTTAGCCTGACGAGCTCCAGAACGAAAGGGAAACTCAACGTGAGAATTTCCCTCCAGTTTAGGCCCTGCGTAGCCGGGCGGGAAGGGCGGCATGCAGCAGGTTCCGTGAGTTCTTAGTCACTCTTCGGGTTCATTTTAACGGAATTTCCCATTGGAGGACTCCTAGGCCCCTCGGGTGTGCATCCATTTCCCTTCGGGGTCACTGAGGACCTCCAGGCACCCCCCCCCCACCACCACGCCGTGGTCCGGCCGAGCAACATCGAGGCCCATGGCTCTGCCCCTCGGAGGCCCTGTGTGCGTGCCGGGTGATGGGCAACACTCTGCACGTTCCTTGAGGAGAGCTACATTTCCAGAGCCCTCCAACAGCCTGAGGACCAGATTTCTGGTGCGTCCGAAGCTCCCAGGAAATATCTGTCGTCGCCCTTGTGAGAGCTGCCGTGAGAAAACACTCTGCTTTGCCTGCTTCGCGGGCCTCGTACCTGCAGGCACTCTGCTCGAGGAGAACGTCAGCATCTCGCAATGCTGCGTCGCTAACGGGACAGCCAGATTGAGCACAGGCCTGGAGGGAAGGCCCTGACGTGAGGTGCAGAAGCGGAGCCGCGCGGCAGTTTCCATGAGGCCGTAGCCTCTGCTCTGCGTGTCCTTAACGGCAGTAGAGTTTCCTGGACACCTGGGAGGCTCGCGGGGGCACCCTGTTCCAGGCTGGAACACGGAGCACTCCCAGGCACCCCTGGGTCTGCCGAGCAACATCCAGGCCCGGAGCCCCTTTGGAGCCGCTCTCTATACGCCGAGTGTAGGGAAACGCCCTGCACTCTCTCCTGGAGCAGACTCGTTTCCCCCACCAAACCCACACTTTCACCAACAGACTTCTGGCACGTCTCCCATGCCTTTGAGGTCTTACGCCTTGCCCTAGTCTGAGCTGCCCTGAGAGAGCCCTCGGCCTCGCATTCCATCTAGGACACCCCCTGCCGGAAGTCACCCTGCCTCCAAGAGAGAGTCGGCTTGCGTTCTTACTGCGATTTAAGCCCCGTGCTTCCTGTGGCCCCGCAGGCTTTGGAATAGCCACAGGCCCCAGAGGCGTAACTAGGCAGGGCATTCCTTGGTTGAGGCAGTTCACTTGACGCAGAACACCCTACTTCGGGGAGTTGGTTCAGGGAAGCAAACGCCGGGTGACCTGTGTCTCTTTGGACTGGTTAGAAACCACAGGGAGGTAAGCTGAGTGTGCGCGTGGAAACGGGAGCCTGCTGGAACTATCCTCGCTTTCCCACTTGGAAGGCTGCACTCATGCTGCCGTGAAGCTGCCTGACGTCCCCTGCTGTTGACAGGCCTGGAAACCCGGTCGAAATGCTTCTGGGAAGAAAATGAGTTTGCTCCGTTTCAACCCGGTGCTTCCATAGCCGCGGTGGTGGTTAGCCTGACGAGCTCCAGAACGAAAGGGAAACTCAACGTGAGAATTTCCCTCCAGTTTAGGCCCTGCGTAGCCGGGCGGGAAGGGCGGCATGCAGCAGGTTCCGTGAGTTCTTAGTCACTCTTCGGGTTCATTTTAACGGAATTTCCCATTGGAGGACTCCTAGGCCCCTCGGGTGTGCATCCATTTCCCTTCGGGGTCACTGAGGACCTCCAGGCACCCCCCCCACCACCACCACGCCGTGGTCCGGCCGAGCAACATCGAGGCCCATGGCTCTGCCCCTCGGAGGCCCTGTGTGCGTGCCGGGTGATGGGCAACACTCTGCACGTTCCTTGAGGAGAGCTACATTTCCAGAGCCCTCCAACAGCCTCAGGACCAGATTTCTGGTGCGTCCGAAGCTCCCAGGAAATATCTGTCGTCGCCCTTGTGAGAGCTGCCGTGAGAAAACACTCTGCTTTGCCTGCTTCGCGGGCCTCGTACCTGCAGGCACTCTGCTCGAGGAGAACGTCAGCATCTCGCAATGCTGCGTCGCTAACGGGACAGCCAGATTGAGCACAGGCCTGGAGGGAAGGCCCTGACGTGAGGTGCAGAAGCGGAGCCGCGCGGCAGTTTCCATGAGGCCGTAGCCTCTGCTCTGCGTGTCCTTAACGGCAGTAGAGTTTCCTGGACACCTGGGAGGCTCGCGGGGGCACCCTGTTCCAGGCTGGAACACGGAGCACTCCCAGGCACCCCTGGGTCTGCCGAGCAACATCCAGGCCCGGAGCCCCTTTGGAGCCGCTCTCTATACGCCGAGTGTAGGGAAACGCCCTGCACTCTCTCCTGGAGCAGACTCGTTTCCCCCACCAAACCCACACTTTCACCAACAGACTTCTGGCACGTCTCCCATGCCTTTGAGGTCTTACGCCTTGCCCTAGTCTGAGCTGCCCTGAGAGAGCCCTCGGCCTCGCATTCCATCTAGGACACCCCCTGCCGGAAGTCACCCTGCCTCCAAGAGAGAGTCGGCTTGCGTTCTTACTGCGATTTAAGCCCCGTGCTTCCTGTGGCCCCGCAGGCTTTGGAATAGCCACAGGCCCCAGAGGCGTAACTAGGCAGGGCATTCCTTGGTTGAGGCAGTTCACTTGACGCAGAACACCCTACTTCGGGGAGTTGGTTCAGGGAAGCAAACGCCGGGTGACCTGTGTCTCTTTGGACTGGTTAGAAACCACAGGGAGGTAAGCTGAGTGTGCGCGTGGAAACGGGAGCCTGCTGGAACTATCCTTGCTTTCCCACTTGGAAGGCTGCACTCATGCTGCCGTGAAGCTGCCTGACGTCCCCTGCTGTTGACAGGCCTGGAAACCCGGTCGAAATGCTTCTGGGAAGAAAATGAGTTTGCTCCGTTTCAACCCGGTGCTTCCATAGCCGCGGTGGTGGTTAGCCTGACGAGCTCCAGAACGAAAGGGAAACTCAACGTGAGAATTTCCCTCCAGTTTAGGCCCTGCGTAGCCGGGCGGGAAGGGCGGCATGCAGCAGGTTCCGTGAGTTCTTAGTCACTCTTCGGGTTCATTTTAACGGAATTTCCCATTGGAGGACTCCTAGGCCCCTCGGGTGTGCATCCATTTCCCTTCGGGGTCACTGAGGACCTCCAGGCACCCCCCCCCCACGCCGTGGTCCGGCCGAGCAACATCGAGGCCCATGGCTCTGCCCCTCGGAGGCCCTGTGTGCGTGCCGGGTGATGGGCAACACTCTGCACGTTCCTTGAGGAGAGCTACATTTCCAGAGCCCTCCAACAGCCTCAGGACCAGATTTCTGGTGCGTCCGAAGCTCCCAGGAAATATCTGTCGTCGCCCTTGTGAGAGCTGCCGTGAGAAAACACTCTGCTTTGCCTGCTTCGCGGGCCTCGTACCTGCAGGCACTCTGCTCGAGGAGAACGTCAGCATCTCGCAATGCTGCGTCGCTAACGGGACAGCCAGATTGAGCACAGGCCTGGAGGGAAGGCCCTGACGTGAGGTGCAGAAGCGGAGCCGCGCGGCAGTTTCCATGAGGCCGTAGCCTCTGCTCTGCGTGTCCTTAACGGCAGTAGAGTTTCCTGGACACCTGGGAGGCTCGCGGGGGCACCCTGTTCCAGGCTGGAACACGGAGCACTCCCAGGCACCCCTGGGTCTGCCGAGCAACATCCAGGCCCGGAGCCCCTTTGGAGCCGCTCTCTATACGCCGAGTGTAGGGAAACGCCCTGCACTCTCTCCTGGAGCAGACTCGTTTCCCCCACCAAACCCACACTTTCACCAACAGACTTCTGGCACGTCTCCCATGCCTTTGAGGTCTTACGCCTTGCCCTAGTCTGAGCTGCCCTGAGAGAGCCCTCGGCCTCGCATTCCATCTAGGACACCCCCTGCCGGAAGTCACCCTGCCTCCAAGAGAGAGTCGGCTTGCGTTCTTACTGCGATTTAAGCCCCGTGCTTCCTGTGGCCCCGCAGGCTTTGGAATAGCCACAGGCCCCAGAGGCGTAACTAGGCAGGGCATTCCTTGGTTGAGGCAGTTCACTTGACGCAGAACACCCTACTTCGGGGAGTTGGTTCAGGGAAGCAAACGCCGGGTGACCTGTGTCTCTTTGGACTGGTTAGAAACCACAGGGAGGTAAGCTGAGTGTGCGCGTGGAAACGGGAGCCTGCTGGAACTATCCTCGCTTTCCCACTTGGAAGGCTGCACTCATGCTGCCGTGAAGCTGCCTGACGTCCCCTGCTGTTGACAGGCCTGGAAACCCGGTCGAAATGCTTCTGGGAAGAAAATGAGTTTGCTCCGTTTCAACCCGGTGCTTCCATAGCCGCGGTGGTGGTTAGCCTGACGAGCTCCAGAACGAAAGGGAAACTCAACGTGAGAATTTCCCTCCAGTTTAGGCCCTGCGTAGCCGGGCGGGAAGGGCGGCATGCAGCAGGTTCCGTGAGTTCTTAGTCACTCTTCGGGTTCATTTTAACGGAATTTCCCATTGGAGGACTCCTAGGCCCCTCGGGTGTGCATCCATTTCCCTTCGGGGTCACTGAGGACCTCCAGGCACCCCCCCCCCACCACCACGCCGTGGTCCGGCCGAGCAACATCGAGGCCCATGGCTCTGCCCCTCGGAGGCCCTGTGTGCGTGCCGGGTGATGGGCAACACTCTGCACGTTCCTTGAGGAGAGCTACATTTCCAGAGCCCTCCAACAGCCTGAGGACCAGATTTCTGGTGCGTCCGAAGCTCCCAGGAAATATCTGTCGTCGCCCTTGTGAGAGCTGCCGTGAGAAAACACTCTGCTTTGCCTGCTTCGCGGGCCTCGTACCTGCAGGCACTCTGCTCGAGGAGAACGTCAGCATCTCGCAATGCTGCGTCGCTAACGGGACAGCCAGATTGAGCACAGGCCTGGAGGGAAGGCCCTGACGTGAGGTGCAGAAGCGGAGCCGCGCGGCAGTTTCCATGAGGCCGTAGCCTCTGCTCTGCGTGTCCTTAACGGCAGTAGAGTTTCCTGGACACCTGGGAGGCTCGCGGGGGCACCCTGTTCCAGGCTGGAACACGGAGCACTCCCAGGCACCCCTGGGTCTGCCGAGCAACATCCAGGCCCGGAGCCCCTTTGGAGCCGCTCTCTATACGCCGAGTGTAGGGAAACGCCCTGCACTCTCTCCTGGAGCAGACTCGTTTCCCCCACCAAACCCACACTTTCACCAACAGACTTCTGGCACGTCTCCCATGCCTTTGAGGTCTTACGCCTTGCCCTAGTCTGAGCTGCCCTGAGAGAGCCCTCGGCCTCGCATTCCATCTAGGACACCCCCTGCCGGAAGTCACCCTGCCTCCAAGAGAGAGTCGGCTTGCGTTCTTACTGCGATTTAAGCCCCGTGCTTCCTGTGGCCCCGCAGGCTTTGGAATAGCCACAGGCCCCAGAGGCGTAACTAGGCAGGGCATTCCTTGGTTGAGGCAGTTCACTTGACGCAGAACACCCTACTTCGGGGAGTTGGTTCAGGGAAGCAAACGCCGGGTGACCTGTGTCTCTTTGGACTGGTTAGAAACCACAGGGAGGTAAGCTGAGTGTGCGCGTGGAAACGGGAGCCTGCTGGAACTATCCTCGCTTTCCCACTTGGAAGGCTGCACTCATGCTGCCGTGAAGCTGCCTGACGTCCCCTGCTGTTGACAGGCCTGGAAACCCGGTCGAAATGCTTCTGGGAAGAAAATGAGTTTGCTCCGTTTCAACCCGGTGCTTCCATAGCCGCGGTGGTGGTTAGCCTGACGAGCTCCAGAACGAAAGGGAAACTCAACGTGAGAATTTCCCTCCAGTTTAGGCCCTGCGTAGCCGGGCGGGAAGGGCGGCATGCAGCAGGTTCCGTGAGTTCTTAGTCACTCTTCGGGTTCATTTTAACGGAATTTCCCATTGGAGGACTCCTAGGCCCCTCGGGTGTGCATCCATTTCCCTTCGGGGTCACTGAGGACCTCCAGGCACCCCCCCCACCACCACCACGCCGTGGTCCGGCCGAGCAACATCGAGGCCCATGGCTCTGCCCCTCGGAGGCCCTGTGTGCGTGCCGGGTGATGGGCAACACTCTGCACGTTCCTTGAGGAGAGCTACATTTCCAGAGCCCTCCAACAGCCTCAGGACCAGATTTCTGGTGCGTCCGAAGCTCCCAGGAAATATCTGTCGTCGCCCTTGTGAGAGCTGCCGTGAGAAAACACTCTGCTTTGCCTGCTTCGCGGGCCTCGTACCTGCAGGCACTCTGCTCGAGGAGAACGTCAGCATCTCGCAATGCTGCGTCGCTAACGGGACAGCCAGATTGAGCACAGGCCTGGAGGGAAGGCCCTGACGTGAGGTGCAGAAGCGGAGCCGCGCGGCAGTTTCCATGAGGCCGTAGCCTCTGCTCTGCGTGTCCTTAACGGCAGTAGAGTTTCCTGGACACCTGGGAGGCTCGCGGGGGCACCCTGTTCCAGGCTGGAACACGGAGCACTCCCAGGCACCCCTGGGTCTGCCGAGCAACATCCAGGCCCGGAGCCCCTTTGGAGCCGCTCTCTATACGCCGAGTGTAGGGAAACGCCCTGCACTCTCTCCTGGAGCAGACTCGTTTCCCCCACCAAACCCACACTTTCACCAACAGACTTCTGGCACGTCTCCCATGCCTTTGAGGTCTTACGCCTTGCCCTAGTCTGAGCTGCCCTGAGAGAGCCCTCGGCCTCGCATTCCATCTAGGACACCCCCTGCCGGAAGTCACCCTGCCTCCAAGAGAGAGTCGGCTTGCGTTCTTACTGCGATTTAAGCCCCGTGCTTCCTGTGGCCCCGCAGGCTTTGGAATAGCCACAGGCCCCAGAGGCGTAACTAGGCAGGGCATTCCTTGGTTGAGGCAGTTCACTTGACGCAGAACACCCTACTTCGGGGAGTTGGTTCAGGGAAGCAAACGCCGGGTGACCTGTGTCTCTTTGGACTGGTTAGAAACCACAGGGAGGTAAGCTGAGTGTGCGCGTGGAAACGGGAGCCTGCTGGAACTATCCTCGCTTTCCCACTTGGAAGGCTGCACTCATGCTGCCGTGAAGCTGCCTGACGTCCCCTGCTGTTGACAGGCCTGGAAACCCGGTCGAAATGCTTCTGGGAAGAAAATGAGTTTGCTCCGTTTCAACCCGGTGCTTCCATAGCCGCGGTGGTGGTTAGCCTGACGAGCTCCAGAACGAAAGGGAAACTCAACGTGAGAATTTCCCTCCAGTTTAGGCCCTGCGTAGCCGGGCGGGAAGGGCGGCATGCAGCAGGTTCCGTGAGTTCTTAGTCACTCTTTGGGTTCATTTTAACGGAATTTCCCATTGGAGGACTCCTAGGCCCCTCGGGTGTGCATCCATTTCCCTTCGGGGTCACTGAGGACCTCCAGGCACCCCCCCCCCACCACCACGCCGTGGTCCGGCCGAGCAACATCGAGGCCCATGGCTCTGCCCCTCGGAGGCCCTGTGTGCGTGCCGGGTGATGGGCAACACTCTGCACGTTCCTTGAGGAGAGCTACATTTCCAGAGCCCTCCAACAGCCTGAGGACCAGATTTCTGGTGCGTCCGAAGCTCCCAGGAAATATCTGTCGTCGCCCTTGTGAGAGCTGCCGTGAGAAAACACTCTGCTTTGCCTGCTTCGCGGGCCTCGTACCTGCAGGCACTCTGCTCGAGGAGAACGTCAGCATCTCGCAATGCTGCGTCGCTAACGGGACAGCCAGATTGAGCACAGGCCTGGAGGGAAGGCCCTGACGTGAGGTGCAGAAGCGGAGCCGCGCGGCAGTTTCCATGAGGCCGTAGCCTCTGCTCTGCGTGTCCTTAACGGCAGTAGAGTTTCCTGGACACCTGGGAGGCTCGCGGGGGCACCCTGTTCCAGGCTGGAACACGGAGCACTCCCAGGCACCCCTGGGTCTGCCGAGCAACATCCAGGCCCGGAGCCCCTTTGGAGCCGCTCTCTATACGCCGAGTGTAGGGAAACGCCCTGCACTCTCTCCTGGAGCAGACTCGTTTCCCCCACCAAACCCACACTTTCACCAACAGACTTCTGGCACGTCTCCCATGCCTTTGAGGTCTTACGCCTTGCCCTAGTCTGAGCTGCCCTGAGAGAGCCCTCGGCCTCGCATTCCATCTAGGACACCCCCTGCCGGAAGTCACCCTGCCTCCAAGAGAGAGTCGGCTTGCGTTCTTACTGCGATTTAAGCCCCGTGCTTCCTGTGGCCCCGCAGGCTTTGGAATAGCCACAGGCCCCAGAGGCGTAACTAGGCAGGGCATTCCTTGGTTGAGGCAGTTCACTTGACGCAGAACACCCTACTTCGGGGAGTTGGTTCAGGGAAGCAAACGCCGGGTGACCTGTGTCTCTTTGGACTGGTTAGAAACCACAGGGAGGTAAGCTGAGTGTGCGCGTGGAAACGGGAGCCTGCTGGAACTATCCTCGCTTTCCCACTTGGAAGGCTGCACTCATGCTGCCGTGAAGCTGCCTGACGTCCCCTGCTGTTGACAGGCCTGGAAACCCGGTCGAAATGCTTCTGGGAAGAAAATGAGTTTGCTCCGTTTCAACCCGGTGCTTCCATAGCCGCGGTGGTGGTTAGCCTGACGAGCTCCAGAACGAAAGGGAAACTCAACGTGAGAATTTCCCTCCAGTTTAGGCCCTGCGTAGCCGGGCGGGAAGGGCGGCATGCAGCAGGTTCCGTGAGTTCTTAGTCACTCTTCGGGTTCATTTTAACGGAATTTCCCATTGGAGGACTCCTAGGCCCCTCGGGTGTGCATCCATTTCCCTTCGGGGTCACTGAGGACCTCCAGGCACCCCCCCCCCCACCACAACGCCGTGGTCCGGCCGAGCAACATCGAGGCCCATGGCTCTGCCCCTCGGAGGCCCTGTGTGCGTGCCGGGTGATGGGCAACACTCTGCACGTTCCTTGAGGAGAGCTACATTTCCAGAGCCCTCCAACAGCCTGAGGACCAGATTTCTGGTGCGTCCGAAGCTCCCAGGAAATATCTGTCGTCGCCCTTGTGAGAGCTGCCGTGAGAAAACACTCTGCTTTGCCTGCTTCGCGGGCCTCGTACCTGCAGGCACTCTGCTCGAGGAGAACGTCAGCATCTCGCAATGCTGCGTCGCTAACGGGACAGCCAGATTGAGCACAGGCCTGGAGGGAAGGCCCTGACGTGAGGTGCAGAAGCGGAGCCGCGCGGCAGTTTCCATGAGGCCGTAGCCTCTGCTCTGCGTGTCCTTAACGGCAGTAGAGTTTCCTGGACACCTGGGAGGCTCGCGGGGGCACCCTGTTCCAGGCTGGAACACGGAGCACTCCCAGGCACCCCTGGGTCTGCCGAGCAACATCCAGGCCCGGAGCCCCTTTGGAGCCGCTCTCTATACGCCGAGTGTAGGGAAACGCCCTGCACTCTCTCCTGGAGCAGACTCGTTTCCCCCACCAAACCCACACTTTCACCAACAGACTTCTGGCACGTCTCCCATGCCTTTGAGGTCTTACGCCTTGCCCTAGTCTGAGCTGCCCTGAGAGAGCCCTCGGCCTCGCATTCCATCTAGGACACCCCCTGCCGGAAGTCACCCTGCCTCCAAGAGAGAGTCGGCTTGCGTTCTTACTGCGATTTAAGCCCCGTGCTTCCTGTGGCCCCGCAGGCTTTGGAATAGCCACAGGCCCCAGAGGCGTAACTAGGCAGGGCATTCCTTGGTTGAGGCAGTTCACTTGACGCAGAACACCCTACTTCGGGGAGTTGGTTCAGGGAAGCAAACGCCGGGTGACCTGTGTCTCTTTGGACTGGTTAGAAACCACAGGGAGGTAAGCTGAGTGTGCGCGTGGAAACGGGAGCCTGCTGGAACTATCCTCGCTTTCCCACTTGGAAGGCTGCACTCATGCTGCCGTGAAGCTGCCTGACGTCCCCTGCTGTTGACAGGCCTGGAAACCCGGTCGAAATGCTTCTGGGAAGAAAATGAGTTTGCTCCGTTTCAACCCGGTGCTTCCATAGCCGCGGTGGTGGTTAGCCTGACGAGCTCCAGAACGAAAGGGAAACTCAACGTGAGAATTTCCCTCCAGTTTAGGCCCTGCGTAGCCGGGCGGGAAGGGCGGCATGCAGCAGGTTCCGTGAGTTCTTAGTCACTCTTCGGGTTCATTTTAACGGAATTTCCCATTGGAGGACTCCTAGGCCCCTCGGGTGTGCATCCATTTCCCTTCGGGGTCACTGAGGACCTCCAGGCACCCCCCCCACCACCACCACGCCGTGGTCCGGCCGAGCAACATCGAGGCCCATGGCTCTGCCCCTCGGAGGCCCTGTGTGCGTGCCGGGTGATGGGCAACACTCTGCACGTTCCTTGAGGAGAGCTACATTTCCAGAGCCCTCCAACAGCCTGAGGACCAGATTTCTGGTGCGTCCGAAGCTCCCAGGAAATATCTGTCGTCGCCCTTGTGAGAGCTGCCGTGAGAAAACACTCTGCTTTGCCTGCTTCGCGGGCCTCGTACCTGCAGGCACTCTGCTCGAGGAGAACGTCAGCATCTCGCAATGCTGCGTCGCTAACGGGACAGCCAGATTGAGCACAGGCCTGGAGGGAAGGCCCTGACGTGAGGTGCAGAAGCGGAGCCGCGCGGCAGTTTCCATGAGGCCGTAGCCTCTGCTCTGCGTGTCCTTAACGGCAGTAGAGTTTCCTGGACACCTGGGAGGCTCGCGGGGGCACCCTGTTCCAGGCTGGAACACGGAGCACTCCCAGGCACCCCTGGGTCTGCCGAGCAACATCCAGGCCCGGAGCCCCTTTGGAGCCGCTCTCTATACGCCGAGTGTAGGGAAACGCCCTGCACTCTCTCCTGGAGCAGACTCGTTTCCCCCACCAAACCCACACTTTCACCAACAGACTTCTGGCACGTCTCCCATGCCTTTGAGGTCTTACGCCTTGCCCTAGTCTGAGCTGCCCTGAGAGAGCCCTCGGCCTCGCATTCCATCTAGGACACCCCCTGCCGGAAGTCACCCTGCCTCCAAGAGAGAGTCGGCTTGCGTTCTTACTGCGATTTAAGCCCCGTGCTTCCTGTGGCCCCGCAGGCTTTGGAATAGCCACAGGCCCCAGAGGCGTAACTAGGCAGGGCATTCCTTGGTTGAGGCAGTTCACTTGACGCAGAACACCCTACTTCGGGGAGTTGGTTCAGGGAAGCAAACGCCGGGTGACCTGTGTCTCTTTGGACTGGTTAGAAACCACAGGGAGGTAAGCTGAGTGTGCGCGTGGAAACGGGAGCCTGCTGGAACTATCCTCGCTTTCCCACTTGGAAGGCTGCACTCATGCTGCCGTGAAGCTGCCTGACGTCCCCTGCTGTTGACAGGCCTGGAAACCCGGTCGAAATGCTTCTGGGAAGAAAATGAGTTTGCTCCGTTTCAACCCGGTGCTTCCATAGCCGCGGTGGTGGTTAGCCTGACGAGCTCCAGAACGAAAGGGAAACTCAACGTGAGAATTTCCCTCCAGTTTAGGCCCTGCGTAGCCGGGCGGGAAGGGCGGCATGCAGCAGGTTCCGTGAGTTCTTAGTCACTGTTCGGGTTCATTTTAACGGAATTTCCCATTGGAGGACTCCTAGGCCCCTCGGGTGTGCATCCATTTCCCTTCGGGGTCACTGAGGACCTCCAGGCACCCCCCCCCCACCACCACGCCGTGGTCCGGCCGAGCAACATCGAGGCCCATGGCTCTGCCCCTCGGAGGCCCTGTGTGCGTGCCGGGTGATGGGCAACACTCTGCACGTTCCTTGAGGAGAGCTACATTTCCAGAGCCCTCCAACAGCCTGAGGACCAGATTTCTGGTGCGTCCGAAGCTCCCAGGAAATATCTGTCGTCGCCCTTGTGAGAGCTGCCGTGAGAAAACACTCTGCTTTGCCTGCTTCGCGGGCCTCGTACCTGCAGGCACTCTGCTCGAGGAGAACGTCAGCATCTCGCAATGCTGCGTCGCTAACGGGACAGCCAGATTGAGCACAGGCCTGGAGGGAAGGCCCTGACGTGAGGTGCAGAAGCGGAGCCGCGCGGCAGTTTCCATGAGGCCGTAGCCTCTGCTCTGCGTGTCCTTAACGGCAGTAGAGTTTCCTGGACACCTGGGAGGCTCGCGGGGGCACCCTGTTCCAGGCTGGAACACGGAGCACTCCCAGGCACCCCTGGGTCTGCCGAGCAACATCCAGGCCCGGAGCCCCTTTGGAGCCGCTCTCTATACGCCGAGTGTAGGGAAACGCCCTGCACTCTCTCCTGGAGCAGACTCGTTTCCCCCACCAAACCCACACTTTCACCAACAGACTTCTGGCACGTCTCCCATGCCTTTGAGGTCTTACGCCTTGCCCTAGTCTGAGCTGCCCTGAGAGAGCCCTCGGCCTCGCATTCCATCTAGGACACCCCCTGCCGGAAGTCACCCTGCCTCCAAGAGAGAGTCGGCTTGCGTTCTTACTGCGATTTAAGCCCCGTGCTTCCTGTGGCCCCGCAGGCTTTGGAATAGCCACAGGCCCCAGAGGCGTAACTAGGCAGGGCATTCCTTGGTTGAGGCAGTTCACTTGACGCAGAACACCCTACTTCGGGGAGTTGGTTCAGGGAAGCAAACGCCGGGTGACCTGTGTCTCTTTGGACTGGTTAGAAACCACAGGGAGGTAAGCTGAGTGTGCGCGTGGAAACGGGAGCCTGCTGGAACTATCCTCGCTTTCCCACTTGGAAGGCTGCACTCATGCTGCCGTGAAGCTGCCTGACGTCCCCTGCTGTTGACAGGCCTGGAAACCCGGTCGAAATGCTTCTGGGAAGAAAATGAGTTTGCTCCGTTTCAACCCGGTGCTTCCATAGCCGCGGTGGTGGTTAGCCTGACGAGCTCCAGAACGAAAGGGAAACTCAACGTGAGAATTTCCCTCCAGTTTAGGCCCTGCGTAGCCGGGCGGGAAGGGCGGCATGCAGCAGGTTCCGTGAGTTCTTAGTCACTCTTCGGGTTCATTTTAACGGAATTTCCCATTGGAGGACTCCTAGGCCCCTCGGGTGTGCATCCATTTCCCTTCGGGGTCACTGAGGACCTCCAGGCACCCCCCCCCCCACGCCGTGGTCCGGCCGAGCAACATCGAGGCCCATGGCTCTGCCCCTCGGAGGCCCTGTGTGCGTGCCGGGTGATGGGCAACACTCTGCACGTTCCTTGAGGAGAGCTACATTTCCAGAGCCCTCCAACAGCCTGAGGACCAGATTTCTGGTGCGTCCGAAGCTCCCAGGAAATATCTGTCGTCGCCCTTGTGAGAGCTGCCGTGAGAAAACACTCTGCTTTGCCTGCTTCGCGGGCCTCGTACCTGCAGGCACTCTGCTCGAGGAGAACGTCAGCATCTCGCAATGCTGCGTCGCTAACGGGACAGCCAGATTGAGCACAGGCCTGGAGGGAAGGCCCTGACGTGAGGTGCAGAAGCGGAGCCGCGCGGCAGTTTCCATGAGGCCGTAGCCTCTGCTCTGCGTGTCCTTAACGGCAGTAGAGTTTCCTGGACACCTGGGAGGCTCGCGGGGGCACCCTGTTCCAGGCTGGAACACGGAGCACTCCCAGGCACCCCTGGGTCTGCCGAGCAACATCCAGGCCCGGAGCCCCTTTGGAGCCGCTCTCTATACGCCGAGTGTAGGGAAACGCCCTGCACTCTCTCCTGGAGCAGACTCGTTTCCCCCACCAAACCCACACTTTCACCAACAGACTTCTGGCACGTCTCCCATGCCTTTGAGGTCTTACGCCTTGCCCTAGTCTGAGCTGCCCTGAGAGAGCCCTCGGCCTCGCATTCCATCTAGGACACCCCCTGCCGGAAGTCACCCTGCCTCCAAGAGAGAGTCGGCTTGCGTTCTTACTGCGATTTAAGCCCCGTGCTTCCTGTGGCCCCGCAGGCTTTGGAATAGCCACAGGCCCCAGAGGCGTAACTAGGCAGGGCATTCCTTGGTTGAGGCAGTTCACTTGACGCAGAACACCCTACTTCGGGGAGTTGGTTCAGGGAAGCAAACGCCGGGTGACCTGTGTCTCTTTGGACTGGTTAGAAACCACAGGGAGGTAAGCTGAGTGTGCGCGTGGAAACGGGAGCCTGCTGGAACTATCCTTGCTTTCCCACTTGGAAGGCTGCACTCATGCTGCCGTGAAGCTGCCTGACGTCCCCTGCTGTTGACAGGCCTGGAAACCCGGTCGAAATGCTTCTGGGAAGAAAATGAGTTTGCTCCGTTTCAACCCGGTGCTTCCATAGCCGCGGTGGTGGTTAGCCTGACGAGCTCCAGAACGAAAGGGAAACTCAACGTGAGAATTTCCCTCCAGTTTAGGCCCTGCGTAGCCGGGCGGGAAGGGCGGCATGCAGCAGGTTCCGTGAGTTCTTAGTCACTGTTCGGGTTCATTTTAACGGAATTTCCCATTGGAGGACTCCTAGGCCCCTCGGGTGTGCATCCATTTCCCTTCGGGGTCACTGAGGACCTCCAGGCACCCCCCCCCCCACCACCACGCCGTGGTCCGGCCGAGCAACATCGAGGCCCATGGCTCTGCCCCTCGGAGGCCCTGTGTGCGTGCCGGGTGATGGGCAACACTCTGCACGTTCCTTGAGGAGAGCTACATTTCCAGAGCCCTCCAACAGCCTGAGGACCAGATTTCTGGTGCGTCCGAAGCTCCCAGGAAATATCTGTCGTCGCCCTTGTGAGAGCTGCCGTGAGAAAACACTCTGCTTTGCCTGCTTCGCGGGCCTCGTACCTGCAGGCACTCTGCTCGAGGAGAACGTCAGCATCTCGCAATGCTGCGTCGCTAACGGGACAGCCAGATTGAGCACAGGCCTGGAGGGAAGGCCCTGACGTGAGGTGCAGAAGCGGAGCCGCGCGGCAGTTTCCATGAGGCCGTAGCCTCTGCTCTGCGTGTCCTTAACGGCAGTAGAGTTTCCTGGACACCTGGGAGGCTCGCGGGGGCACCCTGTTCCAGGCTGGAACACGGAGCACTCCCAGGCACCCCTGGGTCTGCCGAGCAACATCCAGGCCCGGAGCCCCTTTGGAGCCGCTCTCTATACGCCGAGTGTAGGGAAACGCCCTGCACTCTCTCCTGGAGCAGACTCGTTTCCCCCACCAAACCCACACTTTCACCAACAGACTTCTGGCACGTCTCCCATGCCTTTGAGGTCTTACGCCTTGCCCTAGTCTGAGCTGCCCTGAGAGAGCCCTCGGCCTCGCATTCCATCTAGGACACCCCCTGCCGGAAGTCACCCTGCCTCCAAGAGAGAGTCGGCTTGCGTTCTTACTGCGATTTAAGCCCCGTGCTTCCTGTGGCCCCGCAGGCTTTGGAATAGCCACAGGCCCCAGAGGCGTAACTAGGCAGGGCATTCCTTGGTTGAGGCAGTTCACTTGACGCAGAACACCCTACTTCGGGGAGTTGGTTCAGGGAAGCAAACGCCGGGTGACCTGTGTCTCTTTGGACTGGTTAGAAACCACAGGGAGGTAAGCTGAGTGTGCGCGTGGAAACGGGAGCCTGCTGGAACTATCCTTGCTTTCCCACTTGGAAGGCTGCACTCATGCTGCCGTGAAGCTGCCTGACGTCCCCTGCTGTTGACAGGCCTGGAAACCCGGTCGAAATGCTTCTGGGAAGAAAATGAGTTTGCTCCGTTTCAACCCGGTGCTTCCATAGCCGCGGTGGTGGTTAGCCTGACGAGCTCCAGAACGAAAGGGAAACTCAACGTGAGAATTTCCCTCCAGTTTAGGCCCTGCGTAGCCGGGCGGGAAGGGCGGCATGCAGCAGGTTCCGTGAGTTCTTAGTCACTGTTCGGGTTCATTTTAACGGAATTTCCCATTGGAGGACTCCTAGGCCCCTCGGGTGTGCATCCATTTCCCTTCGGGGTCACTGAGGACCTCCAGGCACCCCCCCCCCACCACCACGCCGTGGTCCGGCCGAGCAACATCGAGGCCCATGGCTCTGCCCCTCGGAGGCCCTGTGTGCGTGCCGGGTGATGGGCAACACTCTGCACGTTCCTTGAGGAGAGCTACATTTCCAGAGCCCTCCAACAGCCTGAGGACCAGATTTCTGGTGCGTCCGAAGCTCCCAGGAAATATCTGTCGTCGCCCTTGTGAGAGCTGCCGTGAGAAAACACTCTGCTTTGCCTGCTTCGCGGGCCTCGTACCTGCAGGCACTCTGCTCGAGGAGAACGTCAGCATCTCGCAATGCTGCGTCGCTAACGGGACAGCCAGATTGAGCACAGGCCTGGAGGGAAGGCCCTGACGTGAGGTGCAGAAGCGGAGCCGCGCGGCAGTTTCCATGAGGCCGTAGCCTCTGCTCTGCGTGTCCTTAACGGCAGTAGAGTTTCCTGGACACCTGGGAGGCTCGCGGGGGCACCCTGTTCCAGGCTGGAACACGGAGCACTCCCAGGCACCCCTGGGTCTGCCGAGCAACATCCAGGCCCGGAGCCCCTTTGGAGCCGCTCTCTATACGCCGAGTGTAGGGAAACGCCCTGCACTCTCTCCTGGAGCAGACTCGTTTCCCCCACCAAACCCACACTTTCACCAACAGACTTCTGGCACGTCTCCCATGCCTTTGAGGTCTTACGCCTTGCCCTAGTCTGAGCTGCCCTGAGAGAGCCCTCGGCCTCGCATTCCATCTAGGACACCCCCTGCCGGAAGTCACCCTGCCTCCAAGAGAGAGTCGGCTTGCGTTCTTACTGCAATTTAAGCCCCGTGCTTCCTGTGGCCCCGCAGGCTTTGGAATAGCCACAGGCCCCAGAGGCGTAACTAGGCAGGGCATTCCTTGGTTGAGGCAGTTCACTTGACGCAGAACACCCTACTTCGGGGAGTTGGTTCAGGGAAGCAAACGCCGGGTGACCTGTGTCTCTTTGGACTGGTTAGAAACCACAGGGAGGTAAGCTGAGTGTGCGCGTGGAAACGGGAGCCTGCTGGAACTATCCTTGCTTTCCCACTTGGAAGGCTGCACTCATGCTGCCGTGAAGCTGCCTGACGTCCCCTGCTGTTGACAGGCCTGGAAACCCGGTCGAAATGCTTCTGGGAAGAAAATGAGTTTGCTCCGTTTCAACCCGGTGCTTCCATAGCCGCGGTGGTGGTTAGCCTGACGAGCTCCAGAACGAAAGGGAAACTCAACGTGAGAATTTCCCTCCAGTTTAGGCCCTGCGTAGCCGGGCGGGAAGGGCGGCATGCAGCAGGTTCCGTGAGTTCTTAGTCACTCTTCGGGTTCATTTTAACGGAATTTCCCATTGGAGGACTCCTAGGCCCCTCGGGTGTGCATCCATTTCCCTTCGGGGTCACTGAGGACCTCCAGGCACCCCCCCCCCCACCACCACGCCGTGGTCCGGCCGAGCAACATCGAGGCCCATGGCTCTGCCCCTCGGAGGCCCTGTGTGCGTGCCGGGTGATGGGCAACACTCTGCACGTTCCTTGAGGAGAGCTACATTTCCAGAGCCCTCCAACAGCCTGAGGACCAGATTTCTGGTGCGTCCGAAGCTCCCAGGAAATATCTGTCGTCGCCCTTGTGAGAGCTGCCGTGAGAAAACACTCTGCTTTGCCTGCTTCGCGGGCCTCGTACCTGCAGGCACTCTGCTCGAGGAGAACGTCAGCATCTCGCAATGCTGCGTCGCTAACGGGACAGCCAGATTGAGCACAGGCCTGGAGGGAAGGCCCTGACGTGAGGTGCAGAAGCGGAGCCGCGCGGCAGTTTCCATGAGGCCGTAGCCTCTGCTCTGCGTGTCCTTAACGGCAGTAGAGTTTCCTGGACACCTGGGAGGCTCGCGGGGGCACCCTGTTCCAGGCTGGAACACGGAGCACTCCCAGGCACCCCTGGGTCTGCCGAGCAACATCCAGGCCCGGAGCCCCTTTGGAGCCGCTCTCTATACGCCGAGTGTAGGGAAACGCCCTGCACTCTCTCCTGGAGCAGACTCGTTTCCCCCACCAAACCCACACTTTCACCAACAGACTTCTGGCACGTCTCCCATGCCTTTGAGGTCTTACGCCTTGCCCTAGTCTGAGCTGCCCTGAGAGAGCCCTCGGCCTCGCATTCCATCTAGGACACCCCCTGCCGGAAGTCACCCTGCCTCCAAGAGAGAGTCGGCTTGCGTTCTTACTGCGATTTAAGCCCCGTGCTTCCTGTGGCCCCGCAGGCTTTGGAATAGCCACAGGCCCCAGAGGCGTAACTAGGCAGGGCATTCCTTGGTTGAGGCAGTTCACTTGACGCAGAACACCCTACTTCGGGGAGTTGGTTCAGGGAAGCAAACGCCGGGTGACCTGTGTCTCTTTGGACTGGTTAGAAACCACAGGGAGGTAAGCTGAGTGTGCGCGTGGAAACGGGAGCCTGCTGGAACTATCCTTGCTTTCCCACTTGGAAGGCTGCACTCATGCTGCCGTGAAGCTGCCTGACGTCCCCTGCTGTTGACAGGCCTGGAAACCCGGTCGAAATGCTTCTGGGAAGAAAATGAGTTTGCTCCGTTTCAACCCGGTGCTTCCATAGCCGCGGTGGTGGTTAGCCTGACGAGCTCCAGAACGAAAGGGAAACTCAACGTGAGAATTTCCCTCCAGTTTAGGCCCTGCGTAGCCGGGCGGGAAGGGCGGCATGCAGCAGGTTCCGTGAGTTCTTAGTCACTCTTCGGGTTCATTTTAACGGAATTTCCCATTGGAGGACTCCTAGGCCCCTCGGGTGTGCATCCATTTCCCTTCGGGGTCACTGAGGACCTCCAGGCACCCCCCCCCCCACCACCACGCCGTGGTCCGGCCGAGCAACATCGAGGCCCATGGCTCTGCCCCTCGGAGGCCCTGTGTGCGTGCCGGGTGATGGGCAACACTCTGCACGTTCCTTGAGGAGAGCTACATTTCCAGAGCCCTCCAACAGCCTCAGGACCAGATTTCTGGTGCGTCCGAAGCTCCCAGGAAATATCTGTCGTCGCCCTTGTGAGAGCTGCCGTGAGAAAACACTCTGCTTTGCCTGCTTCGCGGGCCTCGTACCTGCAGGCACTCTGCTCGAGGAGAACGTCAGCATCTCGCAATGCTGCGTCGCTAACGGGACAGCCAGATTGAGCACAGGCCTGGAGGGAAGGCCCTGACGTGAGGTGCAGAAGCGGAGCCGCGCGGCAGTTTCCATGAGGCCGTAGCCTCTGCTCTGCGTGTCCTTAACGGCAGTAGAGTTTCCTGGACACCTGGGAGGCTCGCGGGGGCACCCTGTTCCAGGCTGGAACACGGAGCACTCCCAGGCACCCCTGGGTCTGCCGAGCAACATCCAGGCCCGGAGCCCCTTTGGAGCCGCTCTCTATACGCCGAGTGTAGGGAAACGCCCTGCACTCTCTCCTGGAGCAGACTCGTTTCCCCCACCAAACCCACACTTTCACCAACAGACTTCTGGCACGTCTCCCATGCCTTTGAGGTCTTACGCCTTGCCCTAGTCTGAGCTGCCCTGAGAGAGCCCTCGGCCTCGCATTCCATCTAGGACACCCCCTGCCGGAAGTCACCCTGCCTCCAAGAGAGAGTCGGCTTGCGTTCTTACTGCGATTTAAGCCCCGTGCTTCCTGTGGCCCCGCAGGCTTTGGAATAGCCACAGGCCCCAGAGGCGTAACTAGGCAGGGCATTCCTTGGTTGAGGCAGTTCACTTGACGCAGAACACCCTACTTCGGGGAGTTGGTTCAGGGAAGCAAACGCCGGGTGACCTGTGTCTCTTTGGACTGGTTAGAAACCACAGGGAGGTAAGCTGAGTGTGCGCGTGGAAACGGGAGCCTGCTGGAACTATCCTTGCTTTCCCACTTGGAAGGCTGCACTCATGCTGCCGTGAAGCTGCCTGACGTCCCCTGCTGTTGACAGGCCTGGAAACCCGGTCGAAATGCTTCTGGGAAGAAAATGAGTTTGCTCCGTTTCAACCCGGTGCTTCCATAGCCGCGGTGGTGGTTAGCCTGACGAGCTCCAGAACGAAAGGGAAACTCAACGTGAGAATTTCCCTCCAGTTTAGGCCCTGCGTAGCCGGGCGGGAAGGGCGGCATGCAGCAGGTTCCGTGAGTTCTTAGTCACTCTTCGGGTTCATTTTAACGGAATTTCCCATTGGAGGACTCCTAGGCCCCTCGGGTGTGCATCCATTTCCCTTCGGGGTCACTGAGGACCTCCAGGCACCCCCCCCCCCACCACCACGCCGTGGTCCGGCCGAGCAACATCGAGGCCCATGGCTCTGCCCCTCGGAGGCCCTGTGTGCGTGCCGGGTGATGGGCAACACTCTGCACGTTCCTTGAGGAGAGCTACATTTCCAGAGCCCTCCAACAGCCTGAGGACCAGATTTCTGGTGCGTCCGAAGCTCCCAGGAAATATCTGTCGTCGCCCTTGTGAGAGCTGCCGTGAGAAAACACTCTGCTTTGCCTGCTTCGCGGGCCTCGTACCTGCAGGCACTCTGCTCGAGGAGAACGTCAGCATCTCGCAATGCTGCGTCGCTAACGGGACAGCCAGATTGAGCACAGGCCTGGAGGGAAGGCCCTGACGTGAGGTGCAGAAGCGGAGCCGCGCGGCAGTTTCCATGAGGCCGTAGCCTCTGCTCTGCGTGTCCTTAACGGCAGTAGAGTTTCCTGGACACCTGGGAGGCTCGCGGGGGCACCCTGTTCCAGGCTGGAACACGGAGCACTCCCAGGCACCCCTGGGTCTGCCGAGCAACATCCAGGCCCGGAGCCCCTTGGAGCCGCTCTCTATATGCCGAGTGTAGGGAAACGCCCTGCACTCTCTCCTGGAGCAGACTCGTTTCCCCCACCAAACCCACACTTTCACCAACAGACTTCTGGCACGTCTCCCATGCCTTTGAGGTCTTACGCCTTGCCCTAGTCTGAGCTGCCCTGAGAGAGCCCTCGGCCTCGCATTCCATCTAGGACACCCCCTGCCGGAAGTCACCCTGCCTCCAAGAGAGAGTCGGCTTGCGTTCTTACTGCGATTTAAGCCCCGTGCTTCCTGTGGCCCCGCAGGCTTTGGAATAGCCACAGGCCCCAGAGGCGTAACTAGGCAGGGCATTCCTTGGTTGAGGCAGTTCACTTGACGCAGAACACCCTACTTCGGGGAGTTGGTTCAGGGAAGCAAACGCCGGGTGACCTGTGTCTCTTTGGACTGGTTAGAAACCACAGGGAGGTAAGCTGAGTGTGCGCGTGGAAACGGGAGCCTGCTGGAACTATCCTTGCTTTCCCACTTGGAAGGCTGCACTCATGCTGCCGTGAAGCTGCCTGACGTCCCCTGCTGTTGACAGGCCTGGAAACCCGGTCGAAATGCTTCTGGGAAGAAAATGAGTTTGCTCCGTTTCAACCCGGTGCTTCCATAGCCGCGGTGGTGGTTAGCCTGACGAGCTCCAGAACGAAAGGGAAACTCAACGTGAGAATTTCCCTCCAGTTTAGGCCCTGCGTAGCCGGGCGGGAAGGGCGGCATGCAGCAGGTTCCGTGAGTTCTTAGTCACTCTTCGGGTTCATTTTAACGGAATTTCCCATTGGAGGACTCCTAGGCCCCTCGGGTGTGCATCCATTTCCCTTCGGGGTCACTGAGGACCTCCAGACACCCCCCCCCCACGCCGTGGTCCGGCCGAGCAACATCGAGGCCCATGGCTCTGCCCCTCGGAGGCCCTGTGTGCGTGCCGGGTGATGGGCAACACTCTGCACGTTCCTTGAGGAGAGCTACATTTCCAGAGCCCTCCAACAGCCTGAGGACCAGATTTCTGGTGCGTCCGAAGCTCCCAGGAAATATCTGTCGTCGCCCTTGTGAGAGCTGCCGTGAGAAAACACTCTGCTTTGCCTGCTTCGCGGGCCTCGTACCTGCAGGCACTCTGCTCGAGGAGAACGTCAGCATCTCGCAATGCTGCGTCGCTAACGGGACAGCCAGATTGAGCACAGGCCTGGAGGGAAGGCCCTGACGTGAGGTGCAGAAGCGGAGCCGCGCGGCAGTTTCCATGAGGCCGTAGCCTCTGCTCTGCGTGTCCTTAACGGCAGTAGAGTTTCCTGGACACCTGGGAGGCTCGCGGGGGCACCCTGTTCCAGGCTGGAACACGGAGCACTCCCAGGCACCCCTGGGTCTGCCGAGCAACATCCAGGCCCGGAGCCCCTTTGGAGCCGCTCTCTATACGCCGAGTGTAGGGAAACGCCCTGCACTCTCTCCTGGAGCAGACTCGTTTCCCCCACCAAACCCACACTTTCACCAACAGACTTCTGGCACGTCTCCCATGCCTTTGAGGTCTTACGCCTTGCCCTAGTCTGAGCTGCCCTGAGAGAGCCCTCGGCCTCGCATTCCATCTAGGACACCCCCTGCCGGAAGTCACCCTGCCTCCAAGAGAGAGTCGGCTTGCGTTCTTACTGCGATTTAAGCCCCGTGCTTCCTGTGGCCCCGCAGGCTTTGGAATAGCCACAGGCCCCAGAGGCGTAACTAGGCAGGGCATTCCTTGGTTGAGGCAGTTCACTTGACGCAGAACACCCTACTTCGGGGAGTTGGTTCAGGGAAGCAAACGCCGGGTGACCTGTGTCTCTTTGGACTGGTTAGAAACCACAGGGAGGTAAGCTGAGTGTGCGCGTGGAAACGGGAGCCTGCTGGAACTATCCTCGCTTTCCCACTTGGAAGGCTGCACTCATGCTGCCGTGAAGCTGCCTGACGTCCCCTGCTGTTGACAGGCCTGGAAACCCGGTCGAAATGCTTCTGGGAAGAAAATGAGTTTGCTCCGTTTCAACCCGGTGCTTCCATAGCCGCGGTGGTGGTTAGCCTGACGAGCTCCAGAACGAAAGGGAAACTCAACGTGAGAATTTCCCTCCAGTTTAGGCCCTGCGTAGCCGGGCGGGAAGGGCGGCATGCAGCAGGTTCCGTGAGTTCTTAAGTCACTGTTCGGGTTCATTTTAACGGAATTTCCCATTGGAGGACTCCTAGGCCCCTCGGGTGTGCATCCATTTCCCTTCGGGGTCACTGAGGACCTCCAGGCACCCCCCCCCCCACCACGCCGTGGTCCGGCCGAGCAACATCGAGGCCCATGGCTCTGCCCCTCGGAGGCCCTGTGTGCGTGCCGGGTGATGGGCAACACTCTGCACGTTCCTTGAGGAGAGCTACATTTCCAGAGCCCTCCAACAGCCTCAGGACCAGATTTCTGGTGCGTCCGAAGCTCCCAGGAAATATCTGTCGTCGCCCTTGTGAGAGCTGCCGTGAGAAAACACTCTGCTTTGCCTGCTTCGCGGGCCTCGTACCTGCAGGCACTCTGCTCGAGGAGAACGTCAGCATCTCGCAATGCTGCGTCGCTAACGGGACAGCCAGATTGAGCACAGGCCTGGAGGGAAGGCCCTGACGTGAGGTGCAGAAGCGGAGCCGCGCGGCAGTTTCCATGAGGCCGTAGCCTCTGCTCTGCGTGTCCTTAACGGCAGTAGAGTTTCCTGGACACCTGGGAGGCTCGCGGGGGCACCCTGTTCCAGGCTGGAACACGGAGCACTCCCAGGCACCCCTGGGTCTGCCGAGCAACATCCAGGCCCGGAGCCCCTTTGGAGCCGCTCTCTATACGCCGAGTGTAGGGAAACGCCCTGCACTCTCTCCTGGAGCAGACTCGTTTCCCCCACCAAACCCACACTTTCACCAACAGACTTCTGGCACGTCTCCCATGCCTTTGAGGTCTTACGCCTTGCCCTAGTCTGAGCTGCCCTGAGAGAGCCCTCGGCCTCGCATTCCATCTAGGACACCCCCTGCCGGAAGTCACCCTGCCTCCAAGAGAGAGTCGGCTTGCGTTCTTACTGCGATTTAAGCCCCGTGCTTCCTGTGGCCCCGCAGGCTTTGGAATAGCCACAGGCCCCAGAGGCGTAACTAGGCAGGGCATTCCTTGGTTGAGGCAGTTCACTTGACGCAGAACACCCTACTTCGGGGAGTTGGTTCAGGGAAGCAAACGCCGGGTGACCTGTGTCTCTTTGGACTGGTTAGAAACCACAGGGAGGTAAGCTGAGTGTGCGCGTGGAAACGGGAGCCTGCTGGAACTATCCTCGCTTTCCCACTTGGAAGGCTGCACTCATGCTGCCGTGAAGCTGCCTGACGTCCCCTGCTGTTGACAGGCCTGGAAACCCGGTCGAAATGCTTCTGGGAAGAAAATGAGTTTGCTCCGTTTCAACCCGGTGCTTCCATAGCCGCGGTGGTGGTTAGCCTGACGAGCTCCAGAACGAAAGGGAAACTCAACGTGAGAATTTCCCTCCAGTTTAGGCCCTGCGTAGCCGGGCGGGAAGGGCGGCATGCAGCAGGTTCCGTGAGTTCTTAGTCACTCTTCGGGTTCATTTTAACGGAATTTCCCATTGGAGGACTCCTAGGCCCCTCGGGTGTGCATCCATTTCCCTTCGGGGTCACTGAGGACCTCCAGGCACCCCCCCCCCACCACCACGCCGTGGTCCGGCCGAGCAACATCGAGGCCCATGGCTCTGCCCCTCGGAGGCCCTGTGTGCGTGCCGGGTGATGGGCAACACTCTGCACGTTCCTTGAGGAGAGCTACATTTCCAGAGCCCTCCAACAGCCTCAGGACCAGAATTCTGGTGCGTCCGAAGCTCCCAGGAAATATCTGTCGTCGCCCTTGTGAGAGCTGCCGTGAGAAAACACTCTGCTTTGCCTGCTTCGCGGGCCTCGTACCTGCAGGCACTCTGCTCGAGGAGAACGTCAGCATCTCGCAATGCTGCGTCGCTAACGGGACAGCCAGATTGAGCACAGGCCTGGAGGGAAGGCCCTGACGTGAGGTGCAGAAGCGGAGCCGCGCGGCAGTTTCCATGAGGCCGTAGCCTCTGCTCTGCGTGTCCTTAACGGCAGTAGAGTTTCCTGGACACCTGGGAGGCTCGCGGGGGCACCCTGTTCCAGGCTGGAACACGGAGCACTCCCAGGCACCCCTGGGTCTGCCGAGCAACATCCAGGCCCGGAGCCCCTTTGGAGCCGCTCTCTATACGCCGAGTGTAGGGAAACGCCCTGCACTCTCTCCTGGAGCAGACTCGTTTCCCCCACCAAACCCACACTTTCACCAACAGACTTCTGGCACGTCTCCCATGCCTTTGAGGTCTTACGCCTTGCCCTAGTCTGAGCTGCCCTGAGAGAGCCCTCGGCCTCGCATTCCATCTAGGACACCCCCTGCCGGAAGTCACCCTGCCTCCAAGAGAGAGTCGGCTTGCGTTCTTACTGCGATTTAAGCCCCGTGCTTCCTGTGGCCCCGCAGGCTTTGGAATAGCCACAGGCCCCAGAGGCGTAACTAGGCAGGGCATTCCTTGGTTGAGGCAGTTCACTTGACGCAGAACACCCTACTTCGGGGAGTTGGTTCAGGGAAGCAAACGCCGGGTGACCTGTGTCTCTTTGGACTGGTTAGAAACCACAGGGAGGTAAGCTGAGTGTGCGCGTGGAAACGGGAGCCTGCTGGAACTATCCTTGCTTTCCCACTTGGAAGGCTGCACTCATGCTGCCGTGAAGCTGCCTGACGTCCCCTGCTGTTGACAGGCCTGGAAACCCGGTCGAAATGCTTCTGGGAAGAAAATGAGTTTGCTCCGTTTCAACCCGGTGCTTCCATAGCCGCGGTGGTGGTTAGCCTGACGAGCTCCAGAACGAAAGGGAAACTCAACGTGAGAATTTCCCTCCAGTTTAGGCCCTGCGTAGCCGGGCGGGAAGGGCGGCATGCAGCAGGTTCCGTGAGTTCTTAGTCACTCTTCGGGTTCATTTTAACGGAATTTCCCATTGGAGGACTCCTAGGCCCCTCGGGTGTGCATCCATTTCCCTTCGGGGTCACTGAGGACCTCCAGGCACCCCCCCCCCACCACCACGCCGTGGTCCGGCCGAGCAACATCGAGGCCCATGGCTCTGCCCCTCGGAGGCCCTGTGTGCGTGCCGGGTGATGGGCAACACTCTGCACGTTCCTTGAGGAGAGCTACATTTCCAGAGCCCTCCAACAGCCTGAGGACCAGATTTCTGGTGCGTCCGAAGCTCCCAGGAAATATCTGTCGTCGCCCTTGTGAGAGCTGCCGTGAGAAAACACTCTGCTTTGCCTGCTTCGCGGGCCTCGTACCTG
This sequence comes from Lagenorhynchus albirostris, assembly GCF_949774975.1. NCBI lineage: Eukaryota > Metazoa > Chordata > Mammalia > Artiodactyla > Delphinidae > Lagenorhynchus > Lagenorhynchus albirostris. Next base: position 43,749,066 of record NC_083112.1, on the reverse strand, counting down.
CAGGCACTCTGCTCGAGGAGAACGTCAGCATCTCGCAATGCTGCGTCGCTAACGGGACAGCCAGATTGAGCACAGGCCTGGAGGGAAGGCCCTGACGTGAGGTGCAGAAGCGGAGCCGCGCGGCAGTTTCCATGAGGCCGTAGCCTCTGCTCTGCGTGTCCTTAACGGCAGTAGAGTTTCCTGGACACCTGGGAGGCTCGCGGGGGCACCCTGTTCCAGGCTGGAACACGGAGCACTCCCAGGCACCCCTGGGTCTGCCGAGCAACATCCAGGCCCGGAGCCCCTTTGGAGCCGCTCTCTATACGCCGAGTGTAGGGAAACGCCCTGCACTCTCTCCTGGAGCAGACTCGTTTCCCCCACCAAACCCACACTTTCACCAACAGACTTCTGGCACGTCTCCCATGCCTTTGAGGTCTTACGCCTTGCCCTAGTCTGAGCTGCCCTGAGAGAGCCCTCGGCCTCGCATTCCATCTAGGACACCCCCTGCCGGAAGTCACCCTGCCTCCAAGAGAGAGTCGGCTTGCGTTCTTACTGCGATTTAAGCCCCGTGCTTCCTGTGGCCCCGCAGGCTTTGGAATAGCCACAGGCCCCAGAGGCGTAACTAGGCAGGGCATTCCTTGGTTGAGGCAGTTCACTTGACGCAGAACACCCTACTTCGGGGAGTTGGTTCAGGGAAGCAAACGCCGGGTGACCTGTGTCTCTTTGGACTGGTTAGAAACCACAGGGAGGTAAGCTGAGTGTGCGCGTGGAAACGGGAGCCTGCTGGAACTATCCTTGCTTTCCCACTTGGAAGGCTGCACTCATGCTGCCGTGAAGCTGCCTGACGTCCCCTGCTGTTGACAGGCCTGGAAACCCGGTCGAAATGCTTCTGGGAAGAAAATGAGTTTGCTCCGTTTCAACCCGGTGCTTCCATAGCCGCGGTGGTGGTTAGCCTGACGAGCTCCAGAACGAAAGGGAAACTCAACGTGAGAATTTCCCTCCAGTTTAGGCCCTGCGTAGCCGGGCGGGAAGGGCGGCATGCAGCAGGTTCCGTGAGTTCTTAAGTCACTCTTCGGGTTCATTTTAACGGAATTTCCCATTGGAGGACTCCTAGGCCCCTCGGGTGTGCATCCATTTCCCTTCGGGGTCACTGAGGACCTCCAGGCACCCCCCCCCCACCACGCCGTGGTCCGGCCGAGCAACATCGAGGCCCATGGCTCTGCCCCTCGGAGGCCCTGTGTGCGTGCCGGGTGATGGGCAACACTCTGCACGTTCCTTGAGGAGAGCTACATTTCCAGAGCCCTCCAACAGCCTGAGGACCAGATTTCTGGTGCGTCCGAAGCTCCCAGGAAATATCTGTCGTCGCCCTTGTGAGAGCTGCCGTGAGAAAACACTCTGCTTTGCCTGCTTCGCGGGCCTCGTACCTGCAGGCACTCTGCTCGAGGAGAACGTCAGCATCTCGCAATGCTGCGTCGCTAACGGGACAGCCAGATTGAGCACAGGCCTGGAGGGAAGGCCCTGACGTGAGGTGCAGAAGCGGAGCCGCGCGGCAGTTTCCATGAGGCCGTAGCCTCTGCTCTGCGTGTCCTTAACGGCAGTAGAGTTTCCTGGACACCTGGGAGGCTCGCGGGGGCACCCTGTTCCAGGCTGGAACACGGAGCACTCCCAGGCACCCCTGGGTCTGCCGAGCAACATCCAGGCCCGGAGCCCCTTTGGAGCCGCTCTCTATACGCCGAGTGTAGGGAAACGCCCTGCACTCTCTCCTGGAGCAGACTCGTTTCCCCCACCAAACCCACACTTTCACCAACAGACTTCTGGCACGTCTCCCATGCCTTTGAGGTCTTACGCCTTGCCCTAGTCTGAGCTGCCCTGAGAGAGCCCTCGGCCTCGCATTCCATCTAGGACACCCCCTGCCGGAAGTCACCCTGCCTCCAAGAGAGAGTCGGCTTGCGTTCTTACTGCGATTTAAGCCCCGTGCTTCCTGTGGCCCCGCAGGCTTTGGAATAGCCACAGGCCCCAGAGGCGTAACTAGGCAGGGCATTCCTTGGTTGAGGCAGTTCACTTGACGCAGAACACCCTACTTCGGGGAGTTGGTTCAGGGAAGCAAACGCCGGGTGACCTGTGTCTCTTTGGACTGGTTAGAAACCACAGGGAGGTAAGCTGAGTGTGCGCGTGGAAACGGGAGCCTGCTGGAACTATCCTTGCTTTCCCACTTGGAAGGCTGCACTCATGCTGCCGTGAAGCTGCCTGACGTCCCCTGCTGTTGACAGGCCTGGAAACCCGGTCGAAATGCTTCTGGGAAGAAAATGAGTTTGCTCCGTTTCAACCCGGTGCTTCCATAGCCGCGGTGGTGGTTAGCCTGACGAGCTCCAGAACGAAAGGGAAACTCAACGTGAGAATTTCCCTCCAGTTTAGGCCCTGCGTAGCCGGGCGGGAAGGGCGGCATGCAGCAGGTTCCGTGAGTTCTTAAGTCACTGTTCGGGTTCATTTTAACGGAATTTCCCATTGGAGGACTCCTAGGCCCCTCGGGTGTGCATCCATTTCCCTTCGGGGTCACTGAGGACCTCCAGGCACCCCCCCCCCACCACGCCGTGGTCCGGCCGAGCAACATCGAGGCCCATGGCTCTGCCCCTCGGAGGCCCTGTGTGCGTGCCGGGTGATGGGCAACACTCTGCACGTTCCTTGAGGAGAGCTACATTTCCAGAGCCCTCCAACAGCCTGAGGACCAGATTTCTGGTGCGTCCGAAGCTCCCAGGAAATATCTGTCGTCGCCCTTGTGAGAGCTGCCGTGAGAAAACACTCTGCTTTGCCTGCTTCGCGGGCCTCGTACCTGCAGGCACTCTGCTCGAGGAGAACGTCAGCATCTCGCAATGCTGCGTCGCTAACGGGACAGCCAGATTGAGCACAGGCCTGGAGGGAAGGCCCTGACGTGAGGTGCAGAAGCGGAGCCGCGCGGCAGTTTCCATGAGGCCGTAGCCTCTGCTCTGCGTGTCCTTAACGGCAGTAGAGTTTCCTGGACACCTGGGAGGCTCGCGGGGGCACCCTGTTCCAGGCTGGAACACGGAGCACTCCCAGGCACCCCTGGGTCTGCCGAGCAACATCCAGGCCCGGAGCCCCTTTGGAGCCGCTCTCTATACGCCGAGTGTAGGGAAACGCCCTGCACTCTCTCCTGGAGCAGACTCGTTTCCCCCACCAAACCCACACTTTCACCAACAGACTTCTGGCACGTCTCCCATGCCTTTGAGGTCTTACGCCTTGCCCTAGTCTGAGCTGCCCTGAGAGAGCCCTCGGCCTCGCATTCCATCTAGGACACCCCCTGCCGGAAGTCACCCTGCCTCCAAGAGAGAGTCGGCTTGCGTTCTTACTGCGGTTGAAGCCCCGTGCTTCCTGTGGCCCCGCAGGCTTTGGAATAGCCACAGGCCCCAGAGGCGTAACTAGGCAGGGCATTCCTTGGTTGAGGCAGTTCACTTGACGCAGAACACCCTACTTCGGGGAGTTGGTTCAGGGAAGCAAACGCCGGGTGACCTGTGTCTCTTTGGACTGGTTAGAAACCACAGGGAGGTAAGCTGAGTGTGCGCGTGGAAACGGGAGCCTGCTGGAACTATCCTTGCTTTCCCACTTGGAAGGCTGCACTCATGCTGCCGTGAAGCTGCCTGACGTCCCCTGCTGTTGACAGGCCTGGAAACCCGGTCGAAATGCTTCTGGGAAGAAAATGAGTTTGCTCCGTTTCAACCCGGTGCTTCCATAGCCGCGGTGGTGGTTAGCCTGACGAGCTCCAGAACGAAAGGGAAACTCAACGTGAGAATTTCCCTCCAGTTTAGGCCCTGCGTAGCCGGGCGGGAAGGGCGGCATGCAGCAGGTTCCGTGAGTTCTTAGTCACTGTTCGGGTTCATTTTAACGGAATTTCCCATTGGAGGACTCCTAGGCCCCTCGGGTGTGCATCCATTTCCCTTCCGGGTCACTGAGGACCTCCAGACACCCCCCCCCCACGCCGTGGTCCGGCCGAGCAACATCGAGGCCCATGGCTCTGCCCCTCGGAGGCCCTGTGTGCGTGCCGGGTGATGGGCAACACTCTGCACGTTCCTTGAGGAGAGCTACATTTCCAGAGCCCTCCAACAGCCTCAGGACCAGATTTCTGGTGAGTCCGAAGCTCCCAGGAAATATCTGTCGTCGCCCTTGTGAGAGCTGCCGTGAGAAAACACTCTGCTTTGCCTGCTTCGCGGGCCTCGTACCTGCAGGCACTCTGCTCGAGGAGAACGTCAGCATCTCGCAATGTTGCGTCGCTAACAGGACAGCCAGATTGAGCACAGGCCTGGAGGGAAGGCCCTGACGTGAGGTGCAGAAGCGGAGCCGCGCGGCAGTTTCCATGAGGCCGTAGCCTCTGCTCTGCGTGTCCTTAACGGCAGTAGAGTTTCCTGGACACCTGGGAGGCTCGCGGGGGCACCCTGTTCCAGGCTGGAACACGGAGCACTCCCAGGCACCCCTGGGTCTGCCGAGCAACATCCAGGCCCGGAGCCCCTTGGAGCCGCTCTCTATATGCCGAGTGTAGGGAAACGCCCTGCACTCTCTCCTGGAGCAGACTCGTTTCCCCCACCAAACCCACACTTTCACCAACAGACTTCTGGCACGTCTCCCATGCCTTTGAGGTCTTACGCCTTGCCCTAGTCTGAGCTGCCCTGAGAGAGCCCTCGGCCTCGCATTCCATCTAGGACACCCCCTGCCGGAAGTCACCCTGCCTCCAAGAGAGAGTCGGCTTGCGTTCTTACTGCGATTTAAGCCCCGTGCTTCCTGTGGCCCCGCAGGCTTTGGAATAGCCACAGGCCCCAGAGGCGTAACTAGGCAGGGCATTCCTTGGTTGAGGCAGTTCACTTGACGCAGAACACCCTACTTCGGGGAGTTGGTTCAGGGAAGCAAACGCCGGGTGACCTGTGTCTCTTTGGACTGGTTAGAAACCACAGGGAGGTAAGCTGAGTGTGCGCGTGGAAACGGGAGCCTGCTGGAACTATCCTTGCTTTCCCACTTGGAAGGCTGCACTCATGCTGCCGTGAAGCTGCCTGACGTCCCCTGCTGTTGACAGGCCTGGAAACCCGGTCGAAATGCTTCTGGGAAGAAAATGAGTTTGCTCCGTTTCAACCCGGTGCTTCCATAGCCGCGGTGGTGGTTAGCCTGACGAGCTCCAGAACGAAAGGGAAACTCAACGTGAGAATTTCCCTCCAGTTTAGGCCCTGCGTAGCCGGGCGGGAAGGGCGGCATGCAGCAGGTTCCGTGAGTTCTTAGTCACTCTTCGGGTTCATTTTAACGGAATTTCCCATTGGAGGACTCCTAGGACCCTCGGGTGTGCATCCATTTCCCTTCGGGGTCACTGAGGACCTCCAGACACCCCCCCCCCACGCCGTGGTCCGGCCGAGCAACATCGAGGCCCATGGCTCTGCCCCTCGGAGGCCCTGTGTGCGTGCCGGGTGATGGGCAACACTCTGCACGTTCCTTGAGGAGAGCTACATTTCCAGAGCCCTCCAACAGCCTCAGGACCAGATTTCTGGTGAGTCCGAAGCTCCCAGGAAATATCTGTCGTCGCCCTTGTGAGAGCTGCCGTGAGAAAACACTCTGCTTTGCCTGCTTCGCGGGCCTCGTACCTGCAGGCACTCTGCTCGAGGAGAACGTCAGCATCTCGCAATGCTGCGTCGCTAACGGGACAGCCAGATTGAGCACAGGCCTGGAGGGAAGGCCCTGACGTGAGGTGCAGAAGCGGAGCCGCGCGGCAGTTTCCATGAGGCCGTAGCCTCTGCTCTGCGTGTCCTTAACGGCAGTAGAGTTTCCTGGACACCTGGGAGGCTCGCGGGGGCACCCTGTTCCAGGCTGGAACACGGAGCACTCCCAGGCACCCCTGGGTCTGCCGAGCAACATCCAGGCCCGGAGCCCCTTTGGAGCCGCTCTCTATACGCCGAGTGTAGGGAAACGCCCTGCACTCTCTCCTGGAGCAGACTCGTTTCCCCCACCAAACCCACACTTTCACCAACAGACTTCTGGCACGTCTCCCATGCCTTTGAGGTCTTACGCCTTGCCCTAGTCTGAGCTGCCCTGAGAGAGCCCTCGGCCTCGCATTCCATCTAGGACACCCCCTGCCGGAAGTCACCCTGCCTCCAAGAGAGAGTCGGCTTGCGTTCTTACTGCGATTTAAGCCCCGTGCTTCCTGTGGCCCCGCAGGCTTTGGAATAGCCACAGGCCCCAGAGGCGTAACTAGGCAGGGCATTCCTTGGTTGAGGCAGTTCACTTGACGCAGAACACCCTACTTCGGGGAGTTGGTTCAGGGAAGCAAACGCCGGGTGACCTGTGTCTCTTTGGACTGGTTAGAAACCACAGGGAGGTAAGCTGAGTGTGCGCGTGGAAACGGGAGCCTGCTGGAACTATCCTCGCTTTCCCACTTGGAAGGCTGCACTCATGCTGCCGTGAAGCTGCCTGACGTCCCCTGCTGTTGACAGGCCTGGAAACCCGGTCGAAATGCTTCTGGGAAGAAAATGAGTTTGCTCCGTTTCAACCCGGTGCTTCCATAGCCGCGGTGGTGGTTAGCCTGACGAGCTCCAGAACGAAAGGGAAACTCAACGTGAGAATTTCCCTCCAGTTTAGGCCCTGCGTAGCCGGGCGGGAAGGGCGGCATGCAGCAGGTTCCGTGAGTTCTTAGTCACTGTTCGGGTTCATTTTAACGGAATTTCCCATTGGAGGACTCCTAGGCCCCTCGGGTGTGCATCCATTTCCCTTCGGGGTCACTGAGGACCTCCAGGCACCCCCCCCCACCACCACGCCGTGGTCCGGCCGAGCAACATCGAGGCCCATGGCTCTGCCCCTCGGAGGCCCTGTGTGCGTGCCGGGTGATGGGCAACACTCTGCACGTTCCTTGAGGAGAGCTACATTTCCAGAGCCCTCCAACAGCCTCAGGACCAGATTTCTGGTGAGTCCGAAGCTCCCAGGAAATATCTGTCGTCGCCCTTGTGAGAGCTGCCGTGAGAAAACACTCTGCTTTGCCTGCTTCGCGGGCCTCGTACCTGCAGGCACTCTGCTCGAGGAGAACGTCAGCATCTCGCAATGTTGCGTCGCTAACGGGACAGCCAGATTGAGCACAGGCCTGGAGGGAAGGCCCTGACGTGAGGTGCAGAAGCGGAGCCGCGCGGCAGTTTCCATGAGGCCGTAGCCTCTGCTCTGCGTGTCCTTAACGGCAGTAGAGTTTCCTGGACACCTGGGAGGCTCGCGGGGGCACCCTGTTCCAGGCTGGAACACGGAGCACTCCCAGGCACCCCTGGGTCTGCCGAGCAACATCCAGGCCCGGAGCCCCTTGGAGCCGCTCTCTATATGCCGAGTGTAGGGAAACGCCCTGCACTCTCTCCTGGAGCAGACTCGTTTCCCCCACCAAACCCACACTTTCACCAACAGACTTCTGGCACGTCTCCCATGCCTTTGAGGTCTTACGCCTTGCCCTAGTCTGAGCTGCCCTGAGAGAGCCCTCGGCCTCGCATTCCATCTAGGACACCCCCTGCCGGAAGTCACCCTGCCTCCAAGAGAGAGTCAGCTTGCGTTCTTACTGCGATTTAAGCCCCGTGCTTCCTGTGGCCCCGCAGGCTTTGGAATAGCCACAGGCCCCAGAGGCGTAACTAGGCAGGGCATTCCTTGGTTGAGGCAGTTCACTTGACGCAGAACACCCTACTTCGGGGAGTTGGTTCAGGGAAGCAAACGCCGGGTGACCTGTGTCTCTTTGGACTGGTTAGAAACCACAGGGAGGTAAGCTGAGTGTGCGCGTGGAAACGGGAGCCTGCTGGAACTATCCTTGCTTTCCCACTTGGAAGGCTGCACTCATGCTGCCGTGAAGCTGCCTGACGTCCCCTGCTGTTGACAGGCCTGGAAACCCGGTCGAAATGCTTCTGGGAAGAAAATGAGTTTGCTCCGTTTCAACCCGGTGCTTCCATAGCCGCGGTGGTGGTTAGCCTGACGAGCTCCAGAACGAAAGGGAAACTCAACGTGAGAATTTCCCTCCAGTTTAGGCCCTGCGTAGCCGGGCGGGAAGGGCGGCATGCAGCAGGTTCCGTGAGTTCTTAAGTCACTGTTCGGGTTCATTTTAACGGAATTTCCCATTGGAGGACTCCTAGGCCCCTCGGGTGTGCATCCATTTCCCTTCGGGGTCACTGAGGACCTCCAGGCACCCCCCCCCCACCACGCCGTGGTCCGGCCGAGCAACATCGAGGCCCATGGCTCTGCCCCTCGGAGGCCCTGTGTGCGTGCCGGGTGATGGGCAACACTCTGCACGTTCCTTGAGGAGAGCTACATTTCCAGAGCCCTCCAACAGCCTGAGGACCAGATTTCTGGTGCGTCCGAAGCTCCCAGGAAATATCTGTCGTCGCCCTTGTGAGAGCTGCCGTGAGAAAACACTCTGCTTTGCCTGCTTCGCGGGCCTCGTACCTGCAGGCACTCTGCTCGAGGAGAACGTCAGCATCTCGCAATGCTGCGTCGCTAACGGGACAGCCAGATTGAGCACAGGCCTGGAGGGAAGGCCCTGACGTGAGGTGCAGAAGCGGAGCCGCGCGGCAGTTTCCATGAGGCCGTAGCCTCTGCTCTGCGTGTCCTTAACGGCAGTAGAGTTTCCTGGACACCTGGGAGGCTCGCGGGGGCACCCTGTTCCAGGCTGGAACACGGAGCACTCCCAGGCACCCCTGGGTCTGCCGAGCAACATCCAGGCCCGGAGCCCCTTTGGAGCCGCTCTCTATACGCCGAGTGTAGGGAAACGCCCTGCACTCTCTCCTGGAGCAGACTCGTTTCCCCCACCAAACCCACACTTTCACCAACAGACTTCTGGCACGTCTCCCATGCCTTTGAGGTCTTACGCCTTGCCCTAGTCTGAGCTGCCCTGAGAGAGCCCTCGGCCTCGCATTCCATCTAGGACACCCCCTGCCGGAAGTCACCCTGCCTCCAAGAGAGAGTCGGCTTGCGTTCTTACTGCGATTTAAGCCCCGTGCTTCCTGTGGCCCCGCAGGCTTTGGAATAGCCACAGGCCCCAGAGGCGTAACTAGGCAGGGCATTCCTTGGTTGAGGCAGTTCACTTGACGCAGAACACCCTACTTCGGGGAGTTGGTTCAGGGAAGCAAACGCCGGGTGACCTGTGTCTCTTTGGACTGGTTAGAAACCACAGGGAGGTAAGCTGAGTGTGCGCGTGGAAACGGGAGCCTGCTGGAACTATCCTTGCTTTCCCACTTGGAAGGCTGCACTCATGCTGCCGTGAAGCTGCCTGACGTCCCCTGCTGTTGACAGGCCTGGAAACCCGGTCGAAATGCTTCTGGGAAGAAAATGAGTTTGCTCCGTTTCAACCCGGTGCTTCCATAGCCGCGGTGGTGGTTAGCCTGACGAGCTCCAGAACGAAAGGGAAACTCAACGTGAGAATTTCCCTCCAGTTTAGGCCCTGCGTAGCCGGGCGGGAAGGGCGGCATGCAGCAGGTTCCGTGAGTTCTTAGTCACTGTTCGGGTTCATTTTAACGGAATTTCCCATTGGAGGACTCCTAGGCCCCTCGGGTGTGCATCCATTTCCCTTCCGGGTCACTGAGGACCTCCAGACACCCCCCCCCCCACGCCGTGGTCCGGCCGAGCAACATCGAGGCCCATGGCTCTGCCCCTCGGAGGCCCTGTGTGCGTGCCGGGTGATGGGCAACACTCTGCACGTTCCTTGAGGAGAGCTACATTTCCAGAGCCCTCCAACAGCCTCAGGACCAGATTTCTGGTGAGTCCGAAGCTCCCAGGAAATATCTGTCGTCGCCCTTGTGAGAGCTGCCGTGAGAAAACACTCTGCTTTGCCTGCTTCGCGGGCCTCGTACCTGCAGGCACTCTGCTCGAGGAGAACGTCAGCATCTCGCAATGTTGCGTCGCTAACGGGACAGCCAGATTGAGCACAGGCCTGGAGGGAAGGCCCTGACGTGAGGTGCAGAAGCGGAGCCGCGCGGCAGTTTCCATGAGGCCGTAGCCTCTGCTCTGCGTGTCCTTAACGGCAGTAGAGTTTCCTGGACACCTGGGAGGCTCGCGGGGGCACCCTGTTCCAGGCTGGAACACGGAGCACTCCCAGGCACCCCTGGGTCTGCCGAGCAACATCCAGGCCCGGAGCCCCTTGGAGCCGCTCTCTATATGCCGAGTGTAGGGAAACGCCCTGCACTCTCTCCTGGAGCAGACTCGTTTCCCCCACCAAACCCACACTTTCACCAACAGACTTCTGGCACGTCTCCCATGCCTTTGAGGTCTTACGCCTTGCCCTAGTCTGAGCTGCCCTGAGAGAGCCCTCGGCCTCGCATTCCATCTAGGACACCCCCTGCCGGAAGTCACCCTGCCTCCAAGAGAGAGTCGGCTTGCGTTCTTACTGCGATTTAAGCCCCGTGCTTCCTGTGGCCCCGCAGGCTTTGGAATAGCCACAGGCCCCAGAGGCGTAACTAGGCAGGGCATTCCTTGGTTGAGGCAGTTCACTTGACGCAGAACACCCTACTTCGGGGAGTTGGTTCAGGGAAGCAAACGCCGGGTGACCTGTGTCTCTTTGGACTGGTTAGAAACCACAGGGAGGTAAGCTGAGTGTGCGCGTGGAAACGGGAGCCTGCTGGAACTATCCTTGCTTTCCCACTTGGAAGGCTGCACTCATGCTGCCGTGAAGCTGCCTGACGTCCCCTGCTGTTGACAGGCCTGGAAACCCGGTCGAAATGCTTCTGGGAAGAAAATGAGTTTGCTCCGTTTCAACCCGGTGCTTCCATAGCCGCGGTGGTGGTTAGCCTGACGAGCTCCAGAACGAAAGGGAAACTCAACGTGAGAATTTCCCTCCAGTTTAGGCCCTGCGTAGCCGGGCGGGAAGGGCGGCATGCAGCAGGTTCCGTGAGTTCTTAGTCACTCTTCGGGTTCATTTTAACGGAATTTCCCATTGGAGGACTCCTAGGACCCTCGGGTGTGCATCCATTTCCCTTCGGGGTCACTGAGGACCTCCAGACACCCCCCCCCCACGCCGTGGTCCGGCCGAGCAACATCGAGGCCCATGGCTCTGCCCCTCGGAGGCCCTGTGTGCGTGCCGGGTGATGGGCAACACTCTGCACGTTCCTTGAGGAGAGCTACATTTCCAGAGCCCTCCAACAGCCTCAGGACCAGATTTCTGGTGAGTCCGAAGCTCCCAGGAAATATCTGTCGTCGCCCTTGTGAGAGCTGCCGTGAGAAAACACTCTGCTTTGCCTGCTTCGCGGGCCTCGTACCTGCAGGCACTCTGCTCGAGGAGAACGTCAGCATCTCGCAATGCTGCGTCGCTAACGGGACAGCCAGATTGAGCACAGGCCTGGAGGGAAGGCCCTGACGTGAGGTGCAGAAGCGGAGCCGCGCGGCAGTTTCCATGAGGCCGTAGCCTCTGCTCTGCGTGTCCTTAACGGCAGTAGAGTTTCCTGGACACCTGGGAGGCTCGCGGGGGCACCCTGTTCCAGGCTGGAACACGGAGCACTCCCAGGCACCCCTGGGTCTGCCGAGCAACATCCAGGCCCGGAGCCCCTTTGGAGCCGCTCTCTATACGCCGAGTGTAGGGAAACGCCCTGCACTCTCTCCTGGAGCAGACTCGTTTCCCCCACCAAACCCACACTTTCACCAACAGACTTCTGGCACGTCTCCCATGCCTTTGAGGTCTTACGCCTTGCCCTAGTCTGAGCTGCCCTGAGAGAGCCCTCGGCCTCGCATTCCATCTAGGACACCCCCTGCCGGAAGTCACCCTGCCTCCAAGAGAGAGTCGGCTTGCGTTCTTACTGCGATTTAAGCCCCGTGCTTCCTGTGGCCCCGCAGGCTTTGGAATAGCCACAGGCCCCAGAGGCGTAACTAGGCAGGGCATTCCTTGGTTGAGGCAGTTCACTTGACGCAGAACACCCTACTTCGGGGAGTTGGTTCAGGGAAGCAAACGCCGGGTGACCTGTGTCTCTTTGGACTGGTTAGAAACCACAGGGAGGTAAGCTGAGTGTGCGCGTGGAAACGGGAGCCTGCTGGAACTATCCTCGCTTTCCCACTTGGAAGGCTGCACTCATGCTGCCGTGAAGCTGCCTGACGTCCCCTGCTGTTGACAGGCCTGGAAACCCGGTCGAAATGCTTCTGGGAAGAAAATGAGTTTGCTCCGTTTCAACCCGGTGCTTCCATAGCCGCGGTGGTGGTTAGCCTGACGAGCTCCAGAACGAAAGGGAAACTCAACGTGAGAATTTCCCTCCAGTTTAGGCCCTGCGTAGCCGGGCGGGAAGGGCGGCATGCAGCAGGTTCCGTGAGTTCTTAGTCACTGTTCGGGTTCATTTTAACGGAATTTCCCATTGGAGGACTCCTAGGCCCCTCGGGTGTGCATCCATTTCCCTTCGGGGTCACTGAGGACCTCCAGGCACCCCCCCCCACCACCACGCCGTGGTCCGGCCGAGCAACATCGAGGCCCATGGCTCTGCCCCTCGGAGGCCCTGTGTGCGTGCCGGGTGATGGGCAACACTCTGCACGTTCCTTGAGGAGAGCTACATTTCCAGAGCCCTCCAACAGCCTCAGGACCAGATTTCTGGTGAGTCCGAAGCTCCCAGGAAATATCTGTCGTCGCCCTTGTGAGAGCTGCCGTGAGAAAACACTCTGCTTTGCCTGCTTCGCGGGCCTCGTACCTGCAGGCACTCTGCTCGAGGAGAACGTCAGCATCTCGCAATGTTGCGTCGCTAACGGGACAGCCAGATTGAGCACAGGCCTGGAGGGAAGGCCCTGACGTGAGGTGCAGAAGCGGAGCCGCGCGGCAGTTTCCATGAGGCCGTAGCCTCTGCTCTGCGTGTCCTTAACGGCAGTAGAGTTTCCTGGACACCTGGGAGGCTCGCGGGGGCACCCTGTTCCAGGCTGGAACACGGAGCACTCCCAGGCACCCCTGGGTCTGCCGAGCAACATCCAGGCCCGGAGCCCCTTGGAGCCGCTCTCTATATGCCGAGTGTAGGGAAACGCCCTGCACTCTCTCCTGGAGCAGACTCGTTTCCCCCACCAAACCCACACTTTCACCAACAGACTTCTGGCACGTCTCCCATGCCTTTGAGGTCTTACGCCTTGCCCTAGTCTGAGCTGCCCTGAGAGAGCCCTCGGCCTCGCATTCCATCTAGGACACCCCCTGCCGGAAGTCACCCTGCCTCCAAGAGAGAGTCGGCTTGCGTTCTTACTGCGATTTAAGCCCCGTGCTTCCTGTGGCCCCGCAGGCTTTGGAATAGCCACAGGCCCCAGAGGCGTAACTAGGCAGGGCATTCCTTGGTTGAGGCAGTTCACTTGACGCAGAACACCCTACTTCGGGGAGTTGGTTCAGGGAAGCAAACGCCGGGTGACCTGTGTCTCTTTGGACTGGTTAGAAACCACAGGGAGGTAAGCTGAGTGTGCGCGTGGAAACGGGAGCCTGCTGGAACTATCCTTGCTTTCCCACTTGGAAGGCTGCACTCATGCTGCCGTGAAGCTGCCTGACGTCCCCTGCTGTTGACAGGCCTGGAAACCCGGTCGAAATGCTTCTGGGAAGAAAATGAGTTTGCTCCGTTTCAACCCGGTGCTTCCATAGCCGCGGTGGTGGTTAGCCTGACGAGCTCCAGAACGAAAGGGAAACTCAACGTGAGAATTTCCCTCCAGTTTAGGCCCTGCGTAGCCGGGCGGGAAGGGCGGCATGCAGCAGGTTCCGTGAGTTCTTAGTCACTCTTCGGGTTCATTTTAACGGAATTTCCCATTGGAGGACTCCTAGGCCCCTCGGGTGTGCATCCATTTCCCTTCGGGGTCACTGAGGACCTCCAGGCACCCCCCCCCCCACGCCGTGGTCCGGCCGAGCAACATCGAGGCCCATGGCTCTGCCCCTCGGAGGCCCTGTGTGCGTGCCGGGTGATGGGCAACACTCTGCACGTTCCTTGAGGAGAGCTACATTTCCAGAGCCCTCCAACAGCCTCAGGACCAGATTTCTGGTGAGTCCGAAGCTCCCAGGAAATATCTGTCGTCGCCCTTGTGAGAGCTGCCGTGAGAAAACACTCTGCTTTGCCTGCTTCGCGGGCCTCGTACCTGCAGGCACTCTGCTCGAGGAGAACGTCAGCATCTCGCAATGTTGCGTCGCTAACGGGACAGCCAGATTGAGCACAGGCCTGGAGGGAAGGCCCTGACGTGAGGTGCAGAAGCGGAGCCGCGCGGCAGTTTCCATGAGGCCGTAGCCTCTGCTCTGCGTGTCCTTAACGGCAGTAGAGTTTCCTGGACACCTGGGAGGCTCGCGGGGGCACCCTGTTCCAGGCTGGAACACGGAGCACTCCCAGGCACCCCTGGGTCTGCCGAGCAACATCCAGGCCCGGAGCCCCTTTGGAGCCGCTCTCTATACGCCGAGTGTAGGGAAACGCCCTGCACTCTCTCCTGGAGCAGACTCGTTTCCCCCACCAAACCCACACTTTCACCAACAGACTTCTGGCACGTCTCCCATGCCTTTGAGGTCTTACGCCTTGCCCTAGTCTGAGCTGCCCTGAGAGAGCCCTCGGCCTCGCATTCCATCTAGGACACCCCCTGCCGGAAGTCACCCTGCCTCCAAGAGAGAGTCGGCTTGCGTTCTTACTGCGATTTAAGCCCCGTGCTTCCTGTGGCCCCGCAGGCTTTGGAATAGCCACAGGCCCCAGAGGCGTAACTAGGCAGGGCATTCCTTGGTTGAGGCAGTTCACTTGACGCAGAACACCCTACTTCGGGGAGTTGGTTCAGGGAAGCAAACGCCGGGTGACCTGTGTCTCTTTGGACTGGTTAGAAACCACAGGGAGGTAAGCTGAGTGTGCGCGTGGAAACGGGAGCCTGCTGGAACTATCCTTGCTTTCCCACTTGGAAGGCTGCACTCATGCTGCCGTGAAGCTGCCTGACGTCCCCTGCTGTTGACAGGCCTGGAAACCCGGTCGAAATGCTTCTGGGAAGAAAATGAGTTTGCTCCGTTTCAACCCGGTGCTTCCATAGCCGCGGTGGTGGTTAGCCTGACGAGCTCCAGAACGAAAGGGAAACTCAACGTGAGAATTTCCCTCCAGTTTAGGCCCTGCGTAGCCGGGCGGGAAGGGCGGCATGCAGCAGGTTCCGTGAGTTCTTAAGTCACTGTTCGGGTTCATTTTAACGGAATTTCCCATTGGAGGACTCCTAGGCCCCTCGGGTGTGCATCCATTTCCCTTCGGGGTCACTGAGGACCTCCAGGCACCCCCCCCCCACCACGCCGTGGTCCGGCCGAGCAACATCGAGGCCCATGGCTCTGCCCCTCGGAGGCCCTGTGTGCGTGCCGGGTGATGGGCAACACTCTGCACGTTCCTTGAGGAGAGCTACATTTCCAGAGCCCTCCAACAGCCTGAGGACCAGATTTCTGGTGCGTCCGAAGCTCCCAGGAAATATCTGTCGTCGCCCTTGTGAGAGCTGCCGTGAGAAAACACTCTGCTTTGCCTGCTTCGCGGGCCTCGTACCTGCAGGCACTCTGCTCGAGGAGAACGTCAGCATCTCGCAATGCTGCGTCGCTAACGGGACAGCCAGATTGAGCACAGGCCTGGAGGGAAGGCCCTGACGTGAGGTGCAGAAGCGGAGCCGCGCGGCAGTTTCCATGAGGCCGTAGCCTCTGCTCTGCGTGTCCTTAACGGCAGTAGAGTTTCCTGGACACCTGGGAGGCTCGCGGGGGCACCCTGTTCCAGGCTGGAACACGGAGCACTCCCAGGCACCCCTGGGTCTGCCGAGCAACATCCAGGCCCGGAGCCCCTTTGGAGCCGCTCTCTATACGCCGAGTGTAGGGAAACGCCCTGCACTCTCTCCTGGAGCAGACTCGTTTCCCCCACCAAACCCACACTTTCACCAACAGACTTCTGGCACGTCTCCCATGCCTTTGAGGTCTTACGCCTTGCCCTAGTCTGAGCTGCCCTGAGAGAGCCCTCGGCCTCGCATTCCATCTAGGACACCCCCTGCCGGAAGTCACCCTGCCTCCAAGAGAGAGTCGGCTTGCGTTCTTACTGCGATTTAAGCCCCGTGCTTCCTGTGGCCCCGCAGGCTTTGGAATAGCCACAGGCCCCAGAGGCGTAACTAGGCAGGGCATTCCTTGGTTGAGGCAGTTCACTTGACGCAGAACACCCTACTTCGGGGAGTTGGTTCAGGGAAGCAAACGCCGGGTGACCTGTGTCTCTTTGGACTGGTTAGAAACCACAGGGAGGTAAGCTGAGTGTGCGCGTGGAAACGGGAGCCTGCTGGAACTATCCTTGCTTTCCCACTTGGAAGGCTGCACTCATGCTGCCGTGAAGCTGCCTGACGTCCCCTGCTGTTGACAGGCCTGGAAACCCGGTCGAAATGCTTCTGGGAAGAAAATGAGTTTGCTCCGTTTCAACCCGGTGCTTCCATAGCCGCGGTGGTGGTTAGCCTGACGAGCTCCAGAACGAAAGGGAAACTCAACGTGAGAATTTCCCTCCAGTTTAGGCCCTGCGTAGCCGGGCGGGAAGGGCGGCATGCAGCAGGTTCCGTGAGTTCTTAGTCACTCTTCGGGTTCATTTTAACGGAATTTCCCATTGGAGGACTCCTAGGCCCCTCGGGTGTGCATCCATTTCCCTTCGGGGTCACTGAGGACCTCCAGACACCCCCCCCCCACGCCGTGGTCCGGCCGAGCAACATCGAGGCCCATGGCTCTGCCCCTCGGAGGCCCTGTGTGCGTGCCGGGTGATGGGCAACACTCTGCACGTTCCTTGAGGAGAGCTACATTTCCAGAGCCCTCCAACAGCCTCAGGACCAGATTTCTGGTGAGTCCGAAGCTCCCAGGAAATATCTGTCGTCGCCCTTGTGAGAGCTGCCGTGAGAAAACACTCTGCTTTGCCTGCTTCGCGGGCCTCGTACCTGCAGGCACTCTGCTCGAGGAGAACGTCAGCATCTCGCAATGTTGCGTCGCTAACGGGACAGCCAGATTGAGCACAGGCCTGGAGGGAAGGCCCTGACGTGAGGTGCAGAAGCGGAGCCGCGCGGCAGTTTCCATGAGGCCGTAGCCTCTGCTCTGCGTGTCCTTAACGGCAGTAGAGTTTCCTGGACACCTGGGAGGCTCGCGGGGGCACCCTGTTCCAGGCTGGAACACGGAGCACTCCCAGGCACCCCTGGGTCTGCCGAGCAACATCCAGGCCCGGAGCCCCTTTGGAGCCGCTCTCTATACGCCGAGTGTAGGGAAACGCCCTGCACTCTCTCCTGGAGCAGACTCGTTTCCCCCACCAAACCCACACTTTCACCAACAGACTTCTGGCACGTCTCCCATGCCTTTGAGGTCTTACGCCTTGCCCTAGTCTGAGCTGCCCTGAGAGAGCCCTCGGCCTCGCATTCCATCTAGGACACCCCCTGCCGGAAGTCACCCTGCCTCCAAGAGAGAGTCGGCTTGCGTTCTTACTGCGATTTAAGCCCCGTGCTTCCTGTGGCCCCGCAGGCTTTGGAATAGCCACAGGCCCCAGAGGCGTAACTAGGCAGGGCATTCCTTGGTTGAGGCAGTTCACTTGACGCAGAACACCCTACTTCGGGGAGTTGGTTCAGGGAAGCAAACGCCGGGTGACCTGTGTCTCTTTGGACTGGTTAGAAACCACAGGGAGGTAAGCTGAGTGTGCGCGTGGAAACGGGAGCCTGCTGGAACTATCCTTGCTTTCCCACTTGGAAGGCTGCACTCATGCTGCCGTGAAGCTGCCTGACGTCCCCTGCTGTTGACAGGCCTGGAAACCCGGTCGAAATGCTTCTGGGAAGAAAATGAGTTTGCTCCGTTTCAACCCGGTGCTTCCATAGCCGCGGTGGTGGTTAGCCTGACGAGCTCCAGAACGAAAGGGAAACTCAACGTGAGAATTTCCCTCCAGTTTAGGCCCTGCGTAGCCGGGCGGGAAGGGCGGCATGCAGCAGGTTCCGTGAGTTCTTAAGTCACTGTTCGGGTTCATTTTAACGGAATTTCCCATTGGAGGACTCCTAGGCCCCTCGGGTGTGCATCCATTTCCCTTCGGGGTCACTGAGGACCTCCAGGCACCCCCCCCCCACCACGCCGTGGTCCGGCCGAGCAACATCGAGGCCCATGGCTCTGCCCCTCGGAGGCCCTGTGTGCGTGCCGGGTGATGGGCAACACTCTGCACGTTCCTTGAGGAGAGCTACATTTCCAGAGCCCTCCAACAGCCTCAGGACCAGATTTCTGGTGCGTCCGAAGCTCCCAGGAAATATCTGTCGTCGCCCTTGTGAGAGCTGCCGTGAGAAAACACTCTGCTTTGCCTGCTTCGCGGGCCTCGTACCTGCAGGCACTCTGCTCGAGGAGAACGTCAGCATCTCGCAATGCTGCGTTGCTAACGGGACAGCCAGATTGAGCACAGGCCTGGAGGGAAGGCCCTGACGTGAGGTGCAGAAGCGGAGCCGCGCGGCAGTTTCCATGAGGCCGTAGCCTCTGCTCTGCGTGTCCTTAACGGCAGTAGAGTTTCCTGGACACCTGGGAGGCTCGCGGGGGCACCCTGTTCCAGGCTGGAACACGGAGCACTCCCAGGCACCCCTGGGTCTGCCGAGCAACATCCAGGCCCGGAGCCCCTTTGGAGCCGCTCTCTATACGCCGAGTGTAGGGAAACGCCCTGCACTCTCTCCTGGAGCAGACTCGTTTCCCCCACCAAACCCACACTTTCACCAACAGACTTCTGGCACGTCTCCCATGCCTTTGAGGTCTTACGCCTTGCCCTAGTCTGAGCTGCCCTGAGAGAGCCCTCGGCCTCGCATTCCATCTAGGACACCCCCTGCCGGAAGTCACCCTGCCTCCAAGAGAGAGTCGGCTTGCGTTCTTACTGCGATTTAAGCCCCGTGCTTCCTGTGGCCCCGCAGGCTTTGGAATAGCCACAGGCCCCAGAGGCGTAACTAGGCAGGGCATTCCTTGGTTGAGGCAGTTCACTTGACGCAGAACACCCTACTTCGGGGAGTTGGTTCAGGGAAGCAAACGCCGGGTGACCTGTGTCTCTTTGGACTGGTTAGAAACCACAGGGAGGTAAGCTGAGTGTGCGCGTGGAAACGGGAGCCTGCTGGAACTATCCTTGCTTTCCCACTTGGAAGGCTGCACTCATGCTGCCGTGAAGCTGCCTGACGTCCCCTGCTGTTGACAGGCCTGGAAACCCGGTCGAAATGCTTCTGGGAAGAAAATGAGTTTGCTCCGTTTCAACCCGGTGCTTCCATAGCCGCGGTGGTGGTTAGCCTGACGAGCTCCAGAACGAAAGGGAAACTCAACGTGAGAATTTCCCTCCAGTTTAGGCCCTGCGTAGCCGGGCGGGAAGGGCGGCATGCAGCAGGTTCCGTGAGTTCTTAGTCACTGTTCGGGTTCATTTTAACGGAATTTCCCATTGGAGGACTCCTAGGCCCCTCGGGTGTGCATCCATTTCCCTTCGGGGTCACTGAGGACATCCAGACACCCCCCCCCCACGCCGTGGTCCGGCCGAGCAACATCGAGGCCCATGGCTCTGCCCCTCGGAGGCCCTGTGTGCGTGCCGGGTGATGGGCAACACTCTGCACGTTCCTTGAGGAGAGCTACATTTCCAGAGCCCTCCAACAGCCTCAGGACCAGATTTCTGGTGAGTCCGAAGCTCCCAGGAAATATCTGTCGTCGCCCTTGTGAGAGCTGCCGTGAGAAAACACTCTGCTTTGCCTGCTTCGCGGGCCTCGTACCTGCAGGCACTCTGCTCGAGGAGAACGTCAGCATCTCACAATGTTGCGTCGCTAACGGGACAGCCAGATTGAGCACAGGCCTGGAGGGAAGGCCCTGACGTGAGGTGCAGAAGCGGAGCCGCGCGGCAGTTTCCATGAGGCCGTAGCCTCTGCTCTGCGTGTCCTTAACGGCAGTAGAGTTTCCTGGACACCTGGGAGGCTCGCGGGGGCACCCTGTTCCAGGCTGGAACACGGAGCACTCCCAGGCACCCCTGGGTCTGCCGAGCAACATCCAGGCCCGGAGCCCCTTGGAGCCGCTCTCTATATGCCGAGTGTAGGGAAACGCCCTGCACTCTCTCCTGGAGCAGACTCGTTTCCCCCACCAAACCCACACTTTCACCAACAGACTTCTGGCACGTCTCCCATGCCTTTGAGGTCTTACGCCTTGCCCTAGTCTGAGCTGCCCTGAGAGAGCCCTCGGCCTCGCATTCCATCTAGGACACCCCCTGCCGGAAGTCACCCTGCCTCCAAGAGAGAGTCGGCTTGCGTTCTTACTGCGATTTAAGCCCCGTGCTTCCTGTGGCCCCGCAGGCTTTGGAATAGCCACAGGCCCCAGAGGCGTAACTAGGCAGGGCATTCCTTGGTTGAGGCAGTTCACTTGACGCAGAACACCCTACTTCGGGGAGTTGGTTCAGGGAAGCAAACGCCGGGTGACCTGTGTCTCTTTGGACTGGTTAGAAACCACAGGGAGGTAAGCTGAGTGTGCGCGTGGAAACGGGAGCCTGCTGGAACTATCCTTGCTTTCCCACTTGGAAGGCTGCACTCATGCTGCCGTGAAGCTGCCTGACGTCCCCTGCTGTTGACAGGCCTGGAAACCCGGTCGAAATGCTTCTGGGAAGAAAATGAGTTTGCTCCGTTTCAACCCGGTGCTTCCATAGCCGCGGTGGTGGTTAGCCTGACGAGCTCCAGAACGAAAGGGAAACTCAACGTGAGAATTTCCCTCCAGTTTAGGCCCTGCGTAGCCGGGCGGGAAGGGCGGCATGCAGCAGGTTCCGTGAGTTCTTAGTCACTCTTCGGGTTCATTTTAACGGAATTTCCCATTGGAGGACTCCTAGGCCCCTCGGGTGTGCATCCATTTCCCTTCGGGGTCACTGAGGACCTCCAGGCACCCCCCCCCACCACGCCGTGGTCCGGCCGAGCAACATCGAGGCCCATGGCTCTGCCCCTCGGAGGCCCTGTGTGCGTGCCGGGTGATGGGCAACACTCTGCACGTTCCTTGAGGAGAGCTACATTTCCAGAGCCCTCCAACAGCCTCAGGACCAGATTTCTGGTGCGTCCGAAGCTCCCAGGAAATATCTGTCGTCGCCCTTGTGAGAGCTGCCGTGAGAAAACACTCTGCTTTGCCTGCTTCGCGGGCCTCGTACCTGCAGGCACTCTGCTCGAGGAGAACGTCAGCATCTCGCAATGCTGCGTCGCTAACGGGACAGCCAGATTGAGCACAGGCCTGGAGGGAAGGCCCTGACGTGAGGTGCAGAAGCGGAGCCGCGCGGCAGTTTCCATGAGGCCGTAGCCTCTGCTCTGCGTGTCCTTAACGGCAGTAGAGTTTCCTGGACACCTGGGAGGCTCGCGGGGGCACCCTGTTCCAGGCTGGAACACGGAGCACTCCCAGGCACCCCTGGGTCTGCCGAGCAACATCCAGGCCCGGAGCCCCTTTGGAGCCGCTCTCTATACGCCGAGTGTAGGGAAACGCCCTGCACTCTCTCCTGGAGCAGACTCGTTTCCCCCACCAAACCCACACTTTCACCAACAGACTTCTGGCACGTCTCCCATGCCTTTGAGGTCTTACGCCTTGCCCTAGTCTGAGCTGCCCTGAGAGAGCCCTCGGCCTCGCATTCCATCTAGGACACCCCCTGCCGGAAGTCACCCTGCCTCCAAGAGAGAGTCGGCTTGCGTTCTTACTGCGATTTAAGCCCCGTGCTTCCTGTGGCCCCGCAGGCTTTGGAATAGCCACAGGCCCCAGAGGCGTAACTAGGCAGGGCATTCCTTGGTTGAGGCAGTTCACTTGACGCAGAACACCCTACTTCGGGGAGTTGGTTCAGGGAAGCAAACGCCGGGTGACCTGTGTCTCTTTGGACTGGTTAGAAACCACAGGGAGGTAAGCTGAGTGTGCGCGTGGAAACGGGAGCCTGCTGGAACTATCCTTGCTTTCCCACTTGGAAGGCTGCACTCATGCTGCCGTGAAGCTGCCTGACGTCCCCTGCTGTTGACAGGCCTGGAAACCCGGTCGAAATGCTTCTGGGAAGAAAATGAGTTTGCTCCGTTTCAACCCGGTGCTTCCATAGCCGCGGTGGTGGTTAGCCTGACGAGCTCCAGAACGAAAGGGAAACTCAACGTGAGAATTTCCCTCCAGTTTAGGCCCTGCGTAGCCGGGCGGGAAGGGCGGCATGCAGCAGGTTCCGTGAGTTCTTAGTCACTCTTCGGGTTCATTTTAACGGAATTTCCCATTGGAGGACTCCTAGGCCCCTCGGGTGTGCATCCATTTCCCTTCGGGGTCACTGAGGACCTCCAGACACCCCCCCCCACGCCGTGGTCCGGCCGAGCAACATCGAGGCCCATGGCTCTGCCCCTCGGAGGCCCTGTGTGCGTGCCGGGTGATGGGCAACACTCTGCACGTTCCTTGAGGAGAGCTACATTTCCAGAGCCCTCCAACAGCCTCAGGACCAGATTTCTGGTGAGTCCGAAGCTCCCAGGAAATATCTGTCGTCGCCCTTGTGAGAGCTGCCGTGAGAAAACACTCTGCTTTGCCTGCTTCGCGGGCCTCGTACCTGCAGGCACTCTGCTCGAGGAGAACGTCAGCATCTCGCAATGTTGCGTCGCTAACGGGACAGCCAGATTGAGCACAGGCCTGGAGGGAAGGCCCTGACGTGAGGTGCAGAAGCGGAGCCGCGCGGCAGTTTCCATGAGGCCGTAGCCTCTGCTCTGCGTGTCCTTAACGGCAGTAGAGTTTCCTGGACACCTGGGAGGCTCGCGGGGGCACCCTGTTCCAGGCTGGAACACGGAGCACTCCCAGGCACCCCTGGGTCTGCCGAGCAACATCCAGGCCCGGAGCCCCTTTGGAGCCGCTCTCTATACGCCGAGTGTAGGGAAACGCCCTGCACTCTCTCCTGGAGCAGACTCGTTTCCCCCACCAAACCCACACTTTCACCAACAGACTTCTGGCACGTCTCCCATGCCTTTGAGGTCTTACGCCTTGCCCTAGTCTGAGCTGCCCTGAGAGAGCCCTCGGCCTCGCATTCCATCTAGGACACCCCCTGCCGGAAGTCACCCTGCCTCCAAGAGAGAGTCGGCTTGCGTTCTTACTGCGATTTAAGCCCCGTGCTTCCTGTGGCCCCGCAGGCTTTGGAATAGCCACAGGCCCCAGAGGCGTAACTAGGCAGGGCATTCCTTGGTTGAGGCAGTTCACTTGACGCAGAACACCCTACTTCGGGGAGTTGGTTCAGGGAAGCAAACGCCGGGTGACCTGTGTCTCTTTGGACTGGTTAGAAACCACAGGGAGGTAAGCTGAGTGTGCGCGTGGAAACGGGAGCCTGCTGGAACTATCCTTGCTTTCCCACTTGGAAGGCTGCACTCATGCTGCCGTGAAGCTGCCTGACGTCCCCTGCTGTTGACAGGCCTGGAAACCCGGTCGAAATGCTTCTGGGAAGAAAATGAGTTTGCTCCGTTTCAACCCGGTGCTTCCATAGCCGCGGTGGTGGTTAGCCTGACGAGCTCCAGAACGAAAGGGAAACTCAACGTGAGAATTTCCCTCCAGTTTAGGCCCTGCGTAGCCGGGCGGGAAGGGCGGCATGCAGCAGGTTCCGTGAGTTCTTAGTCACTCTTCGGGTTCATTTTAACGGAATTTCCCATTGGAGGACTCCTAGGCCCCTCGGGTGTGCATCCATTTCCCTTCGGGGTCACTGAGGACCTCCAGGCACCCCCCGCCCCCACCACGCCGTGGTCCGGCCGAGCAACATCGAGGCCCATGGCTCTGCCCCTCGGAGGCCCTGTGTGCGTGCCGGGTGATGGGCAACACTCTGCACGTTCCTTGAGGAGAGCTACATTTCCAGAGCCCTCCAACAGCCTCAGGACCAGAATTCTGGTGCGTCCGAAGCTCCCAGGAAATATCTGTCGTCGCCCTTGTGAGAGCTGCCGTGAGAAAACACTCTGCTTTGCCTGCTTCGCGGGCCTCGTACCTGCAGGCACTCTGCTCGAGGAGAACGTCAGCATCTCGCAATGCTGCGTCGCTAACGGGACAGCCAGATTGAGCACAGGCCTGGAGGGAAGGCCCTGACGTGAGGTGCAGAAGCGGAGCCGCGCGGCAGTTTCCATGAGGCCGTAGCCTCTGCTCTGCGTGTCCTTAACGGCAGTAGAGTTTCCTGGACACCTGGGAGGCTCGCGGGGGCACCCTGTTCCAGGCTGGAACACGGAGCACTCCCAGGCACCCCTGGGTCTGCCGAGCAACATCCAGGCCCGGAGCCCCTTTGGAGCCGCTCTCTATACGCCGAGTGTAGGGAAACGCCCTGCACTCTCTCCTGGAGCAGACTCGTTTCCCCCACCAAACCCGCACTTTCACCAACAGACTTCTGGCACGTCTCCCATGCCTTTGAGGTCTTACGCCTTGCCCTAGTCTGAGCTGCCCTGAGAGAGCCCTCGGCCTCGCATTCCATCTAGGATACCCCCTGCCGGAAGTCACCCTGCCTCCAAGAGAGAGTCGGCTTGCGTTCTTACTGCGATTTAAGCCCCGTGCTTCCTGTGGCCCCGCAGGCTTTGGAATAGCCACAGGCCCCAGAGGCGTAACTAGGCAGGGCATTCCTTGGTTGAGGCAGTTCACTTGACGCAGAACACCCTACTTCGGGGAGTTGGTTCAGGGAAGCAAACGCCGGGTGACCTGTGTCTCTTTGGACTGGTTAGAAACCACAGGAAGGTAAACTGAGTGTGCGCGTGGAAACGGGAGCCTGCTGGAACTATCCTTGCTTTCCCACTTGGAAGGCTGCACTCATGCTGCCGTGAAGCTGCCTGACGTCCCCTGCTGTTGACAGGCCTGGAAACCCGGTCGAAATGCTTCTGGGAAGAAAATGAGTTTGCTCCGTTTCAACCCGGTGCTTCCATAGCCGCGGTGGTGGTTAGCCTGATGAGCTCCAGAACGAAAGGGAAACTCAACGTGAGAATTTCCCTCCAGTTTAGGCCCTGCGTAGCCGGGCGGGAAGGGCGGCATGCAGCAGGTTCCGTGAGTTCTTAGTCACTCTTCGGGTTCATTTTAACGGAATTTCCCATTGGAGGACTCCTAGGCCCCTCGGGTGTGCATCCATTTCCCTTCGGGGTCACTGAGGACCTCCAGGCACCCCCCCCCCACCACGCCGTGGTCCGGCCGAGCAACATCGAGGCCCATGGCTCTGCCCCTCGGAGGCCCTGTGTGCGTGCCGGGTGATGGGCAACACTCTGCACGTTCCTTGAGGAGAGCTACATTTCCAGAGCCCTCCAACAGCCTCAGGACCAGATTTCTGGTGCGTCCGAAGCTCCCAGGAAATATCTGTCGTCGCCCTTGTGAGAGCTGCCGTGAGAAAACACTCTGCTTTGCCTGCTTCGCGGGCCTCGTACCTGCAGGCACTCTGCTCGAGGAGAACGTCAGCATCTCGCAATGCTGCGTCGCTAACGGGACAGCCAGATTGAGCACAGGCCTGGAGGGAAGGCCCTGACGTGAGGTGCAGAAGCGGAGCCGCGCGGCAGTTTCCATGAGGCCGTAGCCTCTGCTCTGCGTGTCCTTAACGGCAGTAGAGTTTCCTGGACACCTGGGAGGCTCGCGGGGGCACCCTGTTCCAGGCTGGAACACGGAGCACTCCCAGGCACCCCTGGGTCTGCCGAGCAACATCCAGGCCCGGAGCCCCTTTGGAGCCGCTCTCTATACGCCGAGTGTAGGGAAACGCCCTGCACTCTCTCCTGGAGCAGACTCGTTTCCCCCACCAAACCCACACTTTCACCAACAGACTTCTGGCACGTCTCCCATGCCTTTGAGGTCTTACGCCTTGCCCTAGTCTGAGCTGCCCTGAGAGAGCCCTCGGCCTCGCATTCCATCTAGGATACCCCCTGCCGGAAGTCACCCTGCCTCCAAGAGAGAGTCGGCTTGCGTTCTTACTGCGATTTAAGCCCCGTGCTTCCTGTGGCCCCGCAGGCTTTGGAATAGCCACAGGCCCCAGAGGCGTAACTAGGCAGGGCATTCCTTGGTTGAGGCAGTTCACTTGACGCAGAACACCCTACTTCGGGGAGTTGGTTCAGGGAAGCAAACGCCGGGTGACCTGTGTCTCTTTGGACTGGTTAGAAACCACAGGGAGGTAAGCTGAGTGTGCGCGTGGAAACGGGAGCCTGCTGGAACTATCCTTGCTTTCCCACTTGGAAGGCTGCACTCATGCTGCCGTGAAGCTGCCTGACGTCCCCTGCTGTTGACAGGCCTGGAAACCCGGTCGAAATGCTTCTGGGAAGAAAATGAGTTTGCTCCGTTTCAACCCGGTGCTTCCATAGCCGCGGTGGTGGTTAGCCTGACGAGCTCCAGAACGAAAGGGAAACTCAACGTGAGAATTTCCCTCCAGTTTAGGCCCTGCGTAGCCGGGCGGGAAGGGCGGCATGCAGCAGGTTCCGTGAGTTCTTAGTCACTCTTCGGGTTCATTTTAACGGAATTTCCCATTGGAGGACTCCTAGGCCCCTCGGGTGTGCATCCATTTCCCTTCGGGGTCACTGAGGACCTCCAGACACCCCCCCCCACGCCGTGGTCCGGCCGAGCAACATCGAGGCCCATGGCTCTGCCCCTCGGAGGCCCTGTGTGCGTGCCGGGTGATGGGCAACACTCTGCACGTTCCTTGAGGAGAGCTACATTTCCAGAGCCCTCCAACAGCCTCAGGACCAGATTTCTGGTGAGTCCGAAGCTCCCAGGAAATATCTGTCGTCGCCCTTGTGAGAGCTGCCGTGAGAAAACACTCTGCTTTGCCTGCTTCGCGGGCCTCGTACCTGCAGGCACTCTGCTCGAGGAGAACGTCAGCATCTCGCAATGTTGCGTCGCTAACGGGACAGCCAGATTGAGCACAGGCCTGGAGGGAAGGCCCTGACGTGAGGTGCAGAAGCGGAGCCGCGCGGCAGTTTCCATGAGGCCGTAGCCTCTGCTCTGCGTGTCCTTAACGGCAGTAGAGTTTCCTGGACACCTGGGAGGCTCGCGGGGGCACCCTGTTCCAGGCTGGAACACGGAGCACTCCCAGGCACCCCTGGGTCTGCCGAGCAACATCCAGGCCCGGAGCCCCTTTGGAGCCGCTCTCTATACGCCGAGTGTAGGGAAACGCCCTGCACTCTCTCCTGGAGCAGACTCGTTTCCCCCACCAAACCCACACTTTCACCAACAGACTTCTGGCACGTCTCCCATGCCTTTGAGGTCTTACGCCTTGCCCTAGTCTGAGCTGCCCTGAGAGAGCCCTCGGCCTCGCATTCCATCTAGGACACCCCCTGCCGGAAGTCACCCTGCCTCCAAGAGAGAGTCGGCTTGCGTTCTTACTGCGATTTAAGCCCCGTGCTTCCTGTGGCCCCGCAGGCTTTGGAATAGCCACAGGCCCCAGAGGCGTAACTAGGCAGGGCATTCCTTGGTTGAGGCAGTTCACTTGACGCAGAACACCCTACTTCGGGGAGTTGGTTCAGGGAAGCAAACGCCGGGTGACCTGTGTCTCTTTGGACTGGTTAGAAACCACAGGGAGGTAAGCTGAGTGTGCGCGTGGAAACGGGAGCCTGCTGGAACTATCCTTGCTTTCCCACTTGGAAGGCTGCACTCATGCTGCCGTGAAGCTGCCTGACGTCCCCTGCTGTTGACAGGCCTGGAAACCCGGTCGAAATGCTTCTGGGAAGAAAATGAGTTTGCTCCGTTTCAACCCGGTGCTTCCATAGCCGCGGTGGTGGTTAGCCTGACGAGCTCCAGAACGAAAGGGAAACTCAACGTGAGAATTTCCCTCCAGTTTAGGCCCTGCGTAGCCGGGCGGGAAGGGCGGCATGCAGCAGGTTCCGTGAGTTCTTAAGTCACTGTTCGGGTTCATTTTAACGGAATTTCCCATTGGAGGACTCCTAGGCCCCTCGGGTGTGCATCCATTTCCCTTCGGGGTCACTGAGGACCTCCAGGCACCCCCCCCCCCACCACGCCGTGGTCCGGCCGAGCAACATCGAGGCCCATGGCTCTGCCCCTCGGAGGCCCTGTGTGCGTGCCGGGTGATGGGCAACACTCTGCACGTTCCTTGAGGAGAGCTACATTTCCAGAGCCCTCCAACAGCCTCAGGACCAGATTTCTGGTGCGTCCGAAGCTCCCAGGAAATATCTGTCGTCGCCCTTGTGAGAGCTGCCGTGAGAAAACACTCTGCTTTGCCTGCTTCGCGGGCCTCGTACCTGCAGGCACTCTGCTCGAGGAGAACGTCAGCATCTCGCAATGCTGCGTCGCTAACGGGACAGCCAGATTGAGCACAGGCCTGGAGGGAAGGCCCTGACGTGAGGTGCAGAAGCGGAGCCGCGCGGCAGTTTCCATGAGGCCGTAGCCTCTGCTCTGCGTGTCCTTAACGGCAGTAGAGTTTCCTGGACACCTGGGAGGCTCGCGGGGGCACCCTGTTCCAGGCTGGAACACGGAGCACTCCCAGGCACCCCTGGGTCTGCCGAGCAACATCCAGGCCCGGAGCCCCTTTGGAGCCGCTCTCTATACGCCGAGTGTAGGGAAACGCCCTGCACTCTCTCCTGGAGCAGACTCGTTTCCCCCACCAAACCCACACTTTCACCAACAGACTTCTGGCACGTCTCCCATGCCTTTGAGGTCTTACGCCTTGCCCTAGTCTGAGCTGCCCTGAGAGAGCCCTCGGCCTCGCATTCCATCTAGGACACCCCCTGCCGGAAGTCACCCTGCCTCCAAGAGAGAGTCGGCTTGCGTTCTTACTGCGATTTAAGCCCCGTGCTTCCTGTGGCCCCGCAGGCTTTGGAATAGCCACAGGCCCCAGAGGCGTAACTAGGCAGGGCATTCCTTGGTTGAGGCAGTTCACTTGACGCAGAACACCCTACTTCGGGGAGTTGGTTCAGGGAAGCAAACGCCGGGTGACCTGTGTCTCTTTGGACTGGTTAGAAACCACAGGGAGGTAAGCTGAGTGTGCGCGTGGAAACGGGAGCCTGCTGGAACTATCCTTGCTTTCCCACTTGGAAGGCTGCACTCATGCTGCCGTGAAGCTGCCTGACGTCCCCTGCTGTTGACAGGCCTGGAAACCCGGTCGAAATGCTTCTGGGAAGAAAATGAGTTTGCTCCGTTTCAACCCGGTGCTTCCATAGCCGCGGTGGTGGTTAGCCTGACGAGCTCCAGAACGAAAGGGAAACTCAACGTGAGAATTTCCCTCCAGTTTAGGCCCTGCGTAGCCGGGCGGGAAGGGCGGCATGCAGCAGGTTCCGTGAGTTCTTAGTCACTGTTCGGGTTCATTTTAACGGAATTTCCCATTGGAGGACTCCTAGGCCCCTCGGGTGTGCATCCATTTCCCTTCGGGGTCACTGAGGACCTCCAGACACCCCCCCCCCCACGCCGTGGTCCGGCCGAGCAACATCGAGGCCCATGGCTCTGCCCCTCGGAGGCCCTGTGTGCGTGCCGGGTGATGGGCAACACTCTGCACGTTCCTTGAGGAGAGCTACATTTCCAGAGCCCTCCAACAGCCTCAGGACCAGATTTCTGGTGAGTCCGAAGCTCCCAGGAAATATCTGTCGTCGCCCTTGTGAGAGCTGCCGTGAGAAAACACTCTGCTTTGCCTGCTTCGCGGGCCTCGTACCTGCAGGCACTCTGCTCGAGGAGAACGTCAGCATCTCGCAATGTTGCGTCGCTAACGGGACAGCCAGATTGAGCACAGGCCTGGAGGGAAGGCCCTGACGTGAGGTGCAGAAGCGGAGCCGCGCGGCAGTTTCCATGAGGCCGTAGCCTCTGCTCTGCGTGTCCTTAACGGCAGTAGAGTTTCCTGGACACCTGGGAGGCTCGCGGGGGCACCCTGTTCCAGGCTGGAACACGGAGCACTCCCAGGCACCCCTGGGTCTGCCGAGCAACATCCAGGCCCGGAGCCCCTTGGAGCCGCTCTCTATATGCCGAGTGTAGGGAAACGCCCTGCACTCTCTCCTGGAGCAGACTCGTTTCCCCCACCAAACCCACACTTTCACCAACAGACTTCTGGCACGTCTCCCATGCCTTTGAGGTCTTACGCCTTGCCCTAGTCTGAGCTGCCCTGAGAGAGCCCTCGGCCTCGCATTCCATCTAGGACACCCCCTGCCGGAAGTCACCCTGCCTCCAAGAGAGAGTCGGCTTGCGTTCTTACTGCGATTTAAGCCCCGTGCTTCCTGTGGCCCCGCAGGCTTTGGAATAGCCACAGGCCCCAGAGGCGTAACTAGGCAGGGCATTCCTTGGTTGAGGCAGTTCACTTGACGCAGAACACCCTACTTCGGGGAGTTGGTTCAGGGAAGCAAACGCCGGGTGACCTGTGTCTCTTTGGACTGGTTAGAAACCACAGGGAGGTAAGCTGAGTGTGCGCGTGGAAACGGGAGCCTGCTGGAACTATCCTTGCTTTCCCACTTGGAAGGCTGCACTCATGCTGCCGTGAAGCTGCCTGACGTCCCCTGCTGTTGACAGGCCTGGAAACCCGGTCGAAATGCTTCTGGGAAGAAAATGAGTTTGCTCCGTTTCAACCCGGTGCTTCCATAGCCGCGGTGGTGGTTAGCCTGACGAGCTCCAGAACGAAAGGGAAACTCAACGTGAGAATTTCCCTCCAGTTTAGGCCCTGCGTAGCCGGGCGGGAAGGGCGGCATGCAGCAGGTTCCGTGAGTTCTTAGTCACTGTTCGGGTTCATTTTAACGGAATTTCCCATTGGAGGACTCCTAGGCCCCTCGGGTGTGCATCCATTTCCCTTCGGGGTCACTGAGGACCTCCAGGCACCCCCCCCCCACGCCGTGGTCCGGCCGAGCAACATCGAGGCCCATGGCTCTGCCCCTCGGAGGCCCTGTGTGCGTGCCGGGTGATGGGCAACACTCTGCACGTTCCTTGAGGAGAGCTACATTTCCAGAGCCCTCCAACAGCCTGAGGACCAGATTTCTGGTGCGTCCGAAGCTCCCAGGAAATATCTGTCGTCGCCCTTGTGAGAGCTGCCGTGAGAAAACACTCTGCTTTGCCTGCTTCGCGGGCCTCGTACCTGCAGGCACTCTGCTCGAGGAGAACGTCAGCATCTCGCAATGCTGCGTCGCTAACGGGACAGCCAGATTGAGCACAGGCCTGGAGGGAAGGCCCTGACGTGAGGTGCAGAAGCGGAGCCGCGCGGCAGTTTCCATGAGGCCGTAGCCTCTGCTCTGCGTGTCCTTAACGGCAGTAGAGTTTCCTGGACACCTGGGAGGCTCGCGGGGGCACCCTGTTCCAGGCTGGAACACGGAGCACTCCCAGGCACCCCTGGGTCTGCCGAGCAACATCCAGGCCCGGAGCCCCTTTGGAGCCGCTCTCTATACGCCGAGTGTAGGGAAACGCCCTGCACTCTCTCCTGGAGCAGACTCGTTTCCCCCACCAAACCCACACTTTCACCAACAGACTTCTGGCACGTCTCCCATGCCTTTGAGGTCTTACGCCTTGCCCTAGTCTGAGCTGCCCTGAGAGAGCCCTCGGCCTCGCATTCCATCTAGGACACCCCCTGCCGGAAGTCACCCTGCCTCCAAGAGAGAGTCGGCTTGCGTTCTTACTGCGATTTAAGCCCCGTGCTTCCTGTGGCCCCGCAGGCTTTGGAATAGCCACAGGCCCCAGAGGCGTAACTAGGCAGGGCATTCCTTGGTTGAGGCAGTTCACTTGACGCAGAACACCCTACTTCGGGGAGTTGGTTCAGGGAAGCAAACGCCGGGTGACCTGTGTCTCTTTGGACTGGTTAGAAACCACAGGAAGGTAAACTGAGTGTGCGCGTGGAAACGGGAGCCTGCTGGAACTATCCTCGCTTTCCCACTTGGAAGGCTGCACTCATGCTGCCGTGAAGCTGCCTGACGTCCCCTGCTGTTGACAGGCCTGGAAACCCGGTCGAAATGCTTCTGGGAAGAAAATGAGTTTGCTCCGTTTCAACCCGGTGCTTCCATAGCCGCGGTGGTGGTTAGCCTGACGAGCTCCAGAACGAAAGGGAAACTCAACGTGAGAATTTCCCTCCAGTTTAGGCCCTGCGTAGCCGGGCGGGAAGGGCGGCATGCAGCAGGTTCCGTGAGTTCTTAGTCACTCTTCGGGTTCATTTTAACGGAATTTCCCATTGGAGGACTCCTAGGCCCCTCGGGTGTGCATCCATTTCCCTTCGGGGTCACTGAGGACCTCCAGGCACCCCCCCCCCACCACGCCGTGGTCCGGCCGAGCAACATCGAGGCCCATGGCTCTGCCCCTCGGAGGCCCTGTGTGCGTGCCGGGTGATGGGCAACACTCTGCACGTTCCTTGAGGAGAGCTACATTTCCAGAGCCCTCCAACAGCCTCAGGACCAGATTTCTGGTGCGTCCGAAGCTCCCAGGAAATATCTGTCGTCGCCCTTGTGAGAGCTGCCGTGAGAAAACACTCTGCTTTGCCTGCTTCGCGGGCCTCGTACCTGCAGGCACTCTGCTCGAGGAGAACGTCAGCATCTCGCAATGCTGCGTCGCTAACGGGACAGCCAGATTGAGCACAGGCCTGGAGGGAAGGCCCTGACGTGAGGTGCAGAAGCGGAGCCGCGCGGCAGTTTCCATGAGGCCGTAGCCTCTGCTCTGCGTGTCCTTAACGGCAGTAGAGTTTCCTGGACACCTGGGAGGCTCGCGGGGGCACCCTGTTCCAGGCTGGAACACGGAGCACTCCCAGGCACCCCTGGGTCTGCCGAGCAACATCCAGGCCCGGAGCCCCTTTGGAGCCGCTCTCTATACGCCGAGTGTAGGGAAACGCCCTGCACTCTCTCCTGGAGCAGACTCGTTTCCCCCACCAAACCCGCACTTTCACCAACAGACTTCTGGCACGTCTCCCATGCCTTTGAGGTCTTACGCCTTGCCCTAGTCTGAGCTGCCCTGAGAGAGCCCTCGGCCTCGCATTCCATCTAGGATACCCCCTGCCGGAAGTCACCCTGCCTCCAAGAGAGAGTCGGCTTGCGTTCTTACTGCGATTTAAGCCCCGTGCTTCCTGTGGCCCCGCAGGCTTTGGAATAGCCACAGGCCCCAGAGGCGTAACTAGGCAGGGCATTCCTTGGTTGAGGCAGTTCACTTGACGCAGAACACCCTACTTCGGGGAGTTGGTTCAGGGAAGCAAACGCCGGGTGACCTGTGTCTCTTTGGACTGGTTAGAAACCACAGGGAGGTAAGCTGAGTGTGCGCGTGGAAACGGGAGCCTGCTGGAACTATCCTTGCTTTCCCACTTGGAAGGCTGCACTCATGCTGCCGTGAAGCTGCCTGACGTCCCCTGCTGTTGACAGGCCTGGAAACCCGGTCGAAATGCTTCTGGGAAGAAAATGAGTTTGCTCCGTTTCAACCCGGTGCTTCCATAGCCGCGGTGGTGGTTAGCCTGACGAGCTCCAGAACGAAAGGGAAACTCAACGTGAGAATTTCCCTCCAGTTTAGGCCCTGCGTAGCCGGGCGGGAAGGGCGGCATGCAGCAGGTTCCGTGAGTTCTTAGTCACTGTTCGGGTTCATTTTAACGGAATTTCCCATTGGAGGACTCCTAGGCCCCTCGGGTGTGCATTCATTTCCCTTCGGGGTCACTGAGGACCTCCAGGCACCCCCCCCCCACCACGCCGTGGTCCGGCCGAGCAACATCGAGGCCCATGGCTCTGCCCCTCGGAGGCCCTGTGTGCGTGCCGGGTGATGGGCAACACTCTGCACGTTCCTTGAGGAGAGCTACATTTCCAGAGCCCTCCAACAGCCTCAGGACCAGATTTCTGGTGCGTCCGAAGCTCCCAGGAAATATCTGTCGTCGCCCTTGTGAGAGCTGCCGTGAGAAAACACTCTGCTTTGCCTGCTTCGCGGGCCTCGTACCTGCAGGCACTCTGCTCGAGGAGAACGTCAGCATCTCGCAATGCTGCGTCGCTAACGGGACAGCCAGATTGAGCACAGGCCTGGAGGGAAGGCCCTGACGTGAGGTGCAGAAGCGGAGCCGCGCGGCAGTTTCCATGAGGCCGTAGCCTCTGCTCTGCGTGTCCTTAACGGCAGTAGAGTTTCCTGGACACCTGGGAGGCTCGCGGGGGCACCCTGTTCCAGGCTGGAACACGGAGCACTCCCAGGCACCCCTGGGTCTGCCGAGCAACATCCAGGCCCGGAGCCCCTTTGGAGCCGCTCTCTATACGCCGAGTGTAGGGAAACGCCCTGCACTCTCTCCTGGAGCAGACTCGTTTCCCCCACCAAACCCACACTTTCACCAACAGACTTCTGGCACGTCTCCCATGCCTTTGAGGTCTTACGCCTTGCCCTAGTCTGAGCTGCCCTGAGAGAGCCCTCGGCCTCGCATTCCATCTAGGACACCCCCTGCCGGAAGTCACCCTGCCTCCAAGAGAGAGTCGGCTTGCGTTCTTACTGCGGTTGAAGCCCCGTGCTTCCTGTGGCCCCGCAGGCTTTGGAATAGCCACAGGCCCCAGAGGCGTAACTAGGCAGGGCATTCCTTGGTTGAGGCAGTTCACTTGACGCAGAACACCCTACTTCGGGGAGTTGGTTCAGGGAAGCAAACGCCGGGTGACCTGTGTCTCTTTGGACTGGTTAGAAACCACAGGGAGGTAAACTGAGTGTGCGCGTGGAAACG
Organism: Lagenorhynchus albirostris; assembly: GCF_949774975.1. Classification (NCBI taxonomy): domain Eukaryota; kingdom Metazoa; phylum Chordata; class Mammalia; order Artiodactyla; family Delphinidae; genus Lagenorhynchus; species Lagenorhynchus albirostris. The sequence goes on along the minus strand of NC_083112.1, from coordinate 43,714,618 downwards.
GGAGCCTGCTGGAACTATCCTTGCTTTCCCACTTGGAAGGCTGCACTCATGCTGCCGTGAAGCTGCCTGACGTCCCCTGCTGTTGACAGGCCTGGAAACCCGGTCGAAATGCTTCTGGGAAGAAAATGAGTTTGCTCCGTTTCAACCCGGTGCTTCCATAGCCGCGGTGGTGGTTAGCCTGACGAGCTCCAGAACGAAAGGGAAACTCAACGTGAGAATTTCCCTCCAGTTTAGGCCCTGCGTAGCCGGGCGGGAAGGGCGGCATGCAGCAGGTTCCGTGAGTTCTTAGTCACTCTTCGGGTTCATTTTAACGGAATTTCCCATTGGAGGACTCCTAGGCCCCTCGGGTGTGCATCCATTTCCCTTCGGGGTCACTGAGGACCTCCAGGCACCCCCCCCCCCACCACGCCGTGGTCCGGCCGAGCAACATCGAGGCCCATGGCTCTGCCCCTCGGAGGCCCTGTGTGCGTGCCGGGTGATGGGCAACACTCTGCACGTTCCTTGAGGAGAGCTACATTTCCAGAGCCCTCCAACAGCCTCAGGACCAGATTTCTGGTGCGTCCGAAGCTCCCAGGAAATATCTGTCGTCGCCCTTGTGAGAGCTGCCGTGAGAAAACACTCTGCTTTGCCTGCTTCGCGGGCCTCGTACCTGCAGGCACTCTGCTCGAGGAGAACGTCAGCATCTCGCAATGCTGCGTCGCTAACGGGACAGCCAGATTGAGCACAGGCCTGGAGGGAAGGCCCTGACGTGAGGTGCAGAAGCGGAGCCGCGCGGCAGTTTCCATGAGGCCGTAGCCTCTGCTCTGCGTGTCCTTAACGGCAGTAGAGTTTCCTGGACACCTGGGAGGCTCGCGGGGGCACCCTGTTCCAGGCTGGAACACGGAGCACTCCCAGGCACCCCTGGGTCTGCCGAGCAACATCCAGGCCCGGAGCCCCTTTGGAGCCGCTCTCTATACGCCGAGTGTAGGGAAACGCCCTGCACTCTCTCCTGGAGCAGACTCGTTTCCCCCACCAAACCCACACTTTCACCAACAGACTTCTGGCACGTCTCCCATGCCTTTGAGGTCTTACGCCTTGCCCTAGTCTGAGCTGCCCTGAGAGAGCCCTCGGCCTCGCATTCCATCTAGGACACCCCCTGCCGGAAGTCACCCTGCCTCCAAGAGAGAGTCGGCTTGCGTTCTTACTGCGATTTAAGCCCCGTGCTTCCTGTGGCCCCGCAGGCTTTGGAATAGCCACAGGCCCCAGAGGCGTAACTAGGCAGGGCATTCCTTGGTTGAGGCAGTTCACTTGACGCAGAACACCCTACTTCGGGGAGTTGGTTCAGGGAAGCAAACGCCGGGTGACCTGTGTCTCTTTGGACTGGTTAGAAACCACAGGGAGGTAAGCTGAGTGTGCGCGTGGAAACGGGAGCCTGCTGGAACTATCCTTGCTTTCCCACTTGGAAGGCTGCACTCATGCTGCCGTGAAGCTGCCTGACGTCCCCTGCTGTTGACAGGCCTGGAAACCCGGTCGAAATGCTTCTGGGAAGAAAATGAGTTTGCTCCGTTTCAACCCGGTGCTTCCATAGCCGCGGTGGTGGTTAGCCTGACGAGCTCCAGAACGAAAGGGAAACTCAACGTGAGAATTTCCCTCCAGTTTAGGCCCTGCGTAGCCGGGCGGGAAGGGCGGCATGCAGCAGGTTCCGTGAGTTCTTAAGTCACTGTTCGGGTTCATTTTAACGGAATTTCCCATTGGAGGACTCCTAGGCCCCTCGGGTGTGCATCCATTTCCCTTCGGGGTCACTGAGGACCTCCAGGCACCCCCCCCCCACGCCGTGGTCCGGCCGAGCAACATCGAGGCCCATGGCTCTGCCCCTCGGAGGCCCTGTGTGCGTGCCGGGTGATGGGCAACACTCTGCACGTTCCTTGAGGAGAGCTACATTTCCAGAGCCCTCCAACAGCCTCAGGACCAGATTTCTGGTGAGTCCGAAGCTCCCAGGAAATATCTGTCGTCGCCCTTGTGAGAGCTGCCGTGAGAAAACACTCTGCTTTGCCTGCTTCGCGGGCCTCGTACCTGCAGGCACTCTGCTCGAGGAGAACGTCAGCATCTCGCAATGTTGCGTCGCTAACGGGACAGCCAGATTGAGCACAGGCCTGGAGGGAAGGCCCTGACGTGAGGTGCAGAAGCGGAGCCGCGCGGCAGTTTCCATGAGGCCGTAGCCTCTGCTCTGCGTGTCCTTAACGGCAGTAGAGTTTCCTGGACACCTGGGAGGCTCGCGGGGGCACCCTGTTCCAGGCTGGAACACGGAGCACTCCCAGGCACCCCTGGGTCTGCCGAGCAACATCCAGGCCCGGAGCCCCTTTGGAGCCGCTCTCTATACGCCGAGTGTAGGGAAACGCCCTGCACTCTCTCCTGGAGCAGACTCGTTTCCCCCACCAAACCCACACTTTCACCAACAGACTTCTGGCACGTCTCCCATGCCTTTGAGGTCTTACGCCTTGCCCTAGTCTGAGCTGCCCTGAGAGAGCCCTCGGCCTCGCATTCCATCTAGGACACCCCCTGCCGGAAGTCACCCTGCCTCCAAGAGAGAGTCGGCTTGCGTTCTTACTGCGATTTAAGCCCCGTGCTTCCTGTGGCCCCGCAGGCTTTGGAATAGCCACAGGCCCCAGAGGCGTAACTAGGCAGGGCATTCCTTGGTTGAGGCAGTTCACTTGACGCAGAACACCCTACTTCGGGGAGTTGGTTCAGGGAAGCAAACGCCGGGTGACCTGTGTCTCTTTGGACTGGTTAGAAACCACAGGGAGGTAAGCTGAGTGTGCGCGTGGAAACGGGAGCCTGCTGGAACTATCCTTGCTTTCCCACTTGGAAGGCTGCACTCATGCTGCCGTGAAGCTGCCTGACGTCCCCTGCTGTTGACAGGCCTGGAAACCCGGTCGAAATGCTTCTGGGAAGAAAATGAGTTTGCTCCGTTTCAACCCGGTGCTTCCATAGCCGCGGTGGTGGTTAGCCTGACGAGCTCCAGAACGAAAGGGAAACTCAACGTGAGAATTTCCCTCCAGTTTAGGCCCTGCGTAGCCGGGCGGGAAGGGCGGCATGCAGCAGGTTCCGTGAGTTCTTAGTCACTCTTCGGGTTCATTTTAACGGAATTTCCCATTGGAGGACTCCTAGGCCCCTCGGGTGTGCATCCATTTCCCTTCGGGGTCACTGAGGACCTCCAGGCACCCCCCCCCACCACGCCGTGGTCCGGCCGAGCAACATCGAGGCCCATGGCTCTGCCCCTCGGAGGCCCTGTGTGCGTGCCGGGTGATGGGCAACACTCTGCACGTTCCTTGAGGAGAGCTACATTTCCAGAGCCCTCCAACAGCCTCAGGACCAGAATTCTGGTGCGTCCGAAGCTCCCAGGAAATATCTGTCGTCGCCCTTGTGAGAGCTGCCGTGAGAAAACACTCTGCTTTGCCTGCTTCGCGGGCCTCGTACCTGCAGGCACTCTGCTCGAGGAGAACGTCAGCATCTCGCAATGCTGCGTCGCTAACGGGACAGCCAGATTGAGCACAGGCCTGGAGGGAAGGCCCTGACGTGAGGTGCAGAAGCGGAGCCGCGCGGCAGTTTCCATGAGGCCGTAGCCTCTGCTCTGCGTGTCCTTAACGGCAGTAGAGTTTCCTGGACACCTGGGAGGCTCGCGGGGGCACCCTGTTCCAGGCTGGAACACGGAGCACTCCCAGGCACCCCTGGGTCTGCCGAGCAACATCCAGGCCCGGAGCCCCTTTGGAGCCGCTCTCTATACGCCGAGTGTAGGGAAACGCCCTGCACTCTCTCCTGGAGCAGACTCGTTTCCCCCACCAAACCCACACTTTCACCAACAGACTTCTGGCACGTCTCCCATGCCTTTGAGGTCTTACGCCTTGCCCTAGTCTGAGCTGCCCTGAGAGAGCCCTCGGCCTCGCATTCCATCTAGGACACCCCCTGCCGGAAGTCACCCTGCCTCCAAGAGAGAGTCGGCTTGCGTTCTTACTGCGATTTAAGCCCCGTGCTTCCTGTGGCCCCGCAGGCTTTGGAATAGCCACAGGCCCCAGAGGCGTAACTAGGCAGGGCATTCCTTGGTTGAGGCAGTTCACTTGACGCAGAACACCCTACTTCGGGGAGTTGGTTCAGGGAAGCAAACGCCGGGTGACCTGTGTCTCTTTGGACTGGTTAGAAACCACAGGGAGGTAAGCTGAGTGTGCGCGTGGAAACGGGAGCCTGCTGGAACTATCCTCGCTTTCCCACTTGGAAGGCTGCACTCATGCTGCCGTGAAGCTGCCTGACGTCCCCTGCTGTTGACAGGCCTGGAAACCCGGTCGAAATGCTTCTGGGAAGAAAATGAGTTTGCTCCGTTTCAACCCGGTGCTTCCATAGCCGCGGTGGTGGTTAGCCTGACGAGCTCCAGAACGAAAGGGAAACTCAACGTGAGAATTTCCCTCCAGTTTAGGCCCTGCGTAGCCGGGCGGGAAGGGCGGCATGCAGCAGGTTCCGTGAGTTCTTAGTCACTCTTCGGGTTCATTTTAACGGAATTTCCCATTGGAGGACTCCTAGGCCCCTCGGGTGTGCATCCATTTCCCTTCGGGGTCACTGAGGACCTCCAGGCACCCCCCCCCCACCACGCCGTGGTCCGGCCGAGCAACATCGAGGCCCATGGCTCTGCCCCTCGGAGGCCCTGTGTGCGTGCCGGGTGATGGGCAACACTCTGCACGTTCCTTGAGGAGAGCTACATTTCCAGAGCCCTCCAACAGCCTCAGGACCAGATTTCTGGTGCGTCCGAAGCTCCCAGGAAATATCTGTCGTCGCCCTTGTGAGAGCTGCCGTGAGAAAACACTCTGCTTTGCCTGCTTCGCGGGCCTCGTACCTGCAGGCACTCTGCTCGAGGAGAACGTCAGCATCTCGCAATGCTGCGTCGCTAACGGGACAGCCAGATTGAGCACAGGCCTGGAGGGAAGGCCCTGACGTGAGGTGCAGAAGCGGAGCCGCGCGGCAGTTTCCATGAGGCCGTAGCCTCTGCTCTGCGTGTCCTTAACGGCAGTAGAGTTTCCTGGACACCTGGGAGGCTCGCGGGGGCACCCTGTTCCAGGCTGGAACACGGAGCACTCCCAGGCACCCCTGGGTCTGCCGAGCAACATCCAGGCCCGGAGCCCCTTTGGAGCCGCTCTCTATACGCCGAGTGTAGGGAAACGCCCTGCACTCTCTCCTGGAGCAGACTCGTTTCCCCCACCAAACCCACACTTTCACCAACAGACTTCTGGCACGTCTCCCATGCCTTTGAGGTCTTACGCCTTGCCCTAGTCTGAGCTGCCCTGAGAGAGCCCTCGGCCTCGCATTCCATCTAGGACACCCCCTGCCGGAAGTCACCCTGCCTCCAAGAGAGAGTCGGCTTGCGTTCTTACTGCGATTTAAGCCCCGTGCTTCCTGTGGCCCCGCAGGCTTTGGAATAGCCACAGGCCCCAGAGGCGTAACTAGGCAGGGCATTCCTTGGTTGAGGCAGTTCACTTGACGCAGAACACCCTACTTCGGGGAGTTGGTTCAGGGAAGCAAACGCCGGGTGACCTGTGTCTCTTTGGACTGGTTAGAAACCACAGGGAGGTAAGCTGAGTGTGCGCGTGGAAACGGGAGCCTGCTGGAACTATCCTCGCTTTCCCACTTGGAAGGCTGCACTCATGCTGCCGTGAAGCTGCCTGACGTCCCCTGCTGTTGACAGGCCTGGAAACCCGGTCGAAATGCTTCTGGGAAGAAAATGAGTTTGCTCCGTTTCAACCCGGTGCTTCCATAGCCGCGGTGGTGGTTAGCCTGACGAGCTCCAGAACGAAAGGGAAACTCAACGTGAGAATTTCCCTCCAGTTTAGGCCCTGCGTAGCCGGGCGGGAAGGGCGGCATGCAGCAGGTTCCGTGAGTTCTTAGTCACTCTTCGGGTTCATTTTAACGGAATTTCCCATTGGAGGACTCCTAGGCCCCTCGGGTGTGCATCCATTTCCCTTCGGGGTCACTGAGGACCTCCAGGCACCCACCCCCCCACGCCGTGGTCCGGCCGAGCAACATCGAGGCCCATGGCTCTGCCCCTCGGAGGCCCTGTGTGCGTGCCGGGTGATGGGCAACACTCTGCACGTTCCTTGAGGAGAGCTACATTTCCAGAGCCCTCCAACAGCCTCAGGACCAGATTTCTGGTGCGTCCGAAGCTCCCAGGAAATATCTGTCGTCGCCCTTGTGAGAGCTGCCGTGAGAAAACACTCTGCTTTGCCTGCTTCGCGGGCCTCGTACCTGCAGGCACTCTGCTCGAGGAGAACGTCAGCATCTCGCAATGCTGCGTCGCTAACGGGACAGCCAGATTGAGCACAGGCCTGGAGGGAAGGCCCTGACGTGAGGTGCAGAAGCGGAGCCGCGCGGCAGTTTCCATGAGGCCGTAGCCTCTGCTCTGCGTGTCCTTAACGGCAGTAGAGTTTCCTGGACACCTGGGAGGCTCGCGGGGGCACCCTGTTCCAGGCTGGAACACGGAGCACTCCCAGGCACCCCTGGGTCTGCCGAGCAACATCCAGGCCCGGAGCCCCTTTGGAGCCGCTCTCTATACGCCGAGTGTAGGGAAACGCCCTGCACTCTCTCCTGGAGCAGACTCGTTTCCCCCACCAAACCCACACTTTCACCAACAGACTTCTGGCACGTCTCCCATGCCTTTGAGGTCTTACGCCTTGCCCTAGTCTGAGCTGCCCTGAGAGAGCCCTCGGCCTCGCATTCCATCTAGGACACCCCCTGCCGGAAGTCACCCTGCCTCCAAGAGAGAGTCGGCTTGCGTTCTTACTGCGATTTAAGCCCCGTGCTTCCTGTGGCCCCGCAGGCTTTGGAATAGCCACAGGCCCCAGAGGCGTAACTAGGCAGGGCATTCCTTGGTTGAGGCAGTTCACTTGACGCAGAACACCCTACTTCGGGGAGTTGGTTCAGGGAAGCAAACGCCGGGTGACCTGTGTCTCTTTGGACTGGTTAGAAACCACAGGGAGGTAAGCTGAGTGTGCGCGTGGAAACGGGAGCCTGCTGGAACTATCCTCGCTTTCCCACTTGGAAGGCTGCACTCATGCTGCCGTGAAGCTGCCTGACGTCCCCTGCTGTTGACAGGCCTGGAAACCCGGTCGAAATGCTTCTGGGAAGAAAATGAGTTTGCTCCGTTTCAACCCGGTGCTTCCATAGCCGCGGTGGTGGTTAGCCTGACGAGCTCCAGAACGAAAGGGAAACTCAACGTGAGAATTTCCCTCCAGTTTAGGCCCTGCGTAGCCGGGCGGGAAGGGCGGCATGCAGCAGGTTCCGTGAGTTCTTAGTCACTCTTCGGGTTCATTTTAACGGAATTTCCCATTGGAGGACTCCTAGGCCCCTCGGGTGTGCATCCATTTCCCTTCGGGGTCACTGAGGACCTCCAGGCACCCCCCCCCCACCACGCCGTGGTCCGGCCGAGCAACATCGAGGCCCATGGCTCTGCCCCTCGGAGGCCCTGTGTGCGTGCCGGGTGATGGGCAACACTCTGCACGTTCCTTGAGGAGAGCTACATTTCCAGAGCCCTCCAACAGCCTGAGGACCAGATTTCTGGTGCGTCCGAAGCTCCCAGGAAATATCTGTCGTCGCCCTTGTGAGAGCTGCCGTGAGAAAACACTCTGCTTTGCCTGCTTCGCGGGCCTCGTACCTGCAGGCACTCTGCTCGAGGAGAACGTCAGCATCTCGCAATGCTGCGTCGCTAACGGGACAGCCAGATTGAGCACAGGCCTGGAGGGAAGGCCCTGACGTGAGGTGCAGAAGCGGAGCCGCGCGGCAGTTTCCATGAGGCCGTAGCCTCTGCTCTGCGTGTCCTTAACGGCAGTAGAGTTTCCTGGACACCTGGGAGGCTCGCGGGGGCACCCTGTTCCAGGCTGGAACACGGAGCACTCCCAGGCACCCCTGGGTCTGCCGAGCAACATCCAGGCCCGGAGCCCCTTTGGAGCCGCTCTCTATACGCCGAGTGTAGGGAAACGCCCTGCACTCTCTCCTGGAGCAGACTCGTTTCCCCCACCAAACCCACACTTTCACCAACAGACTTCTGGCACGTCTCCCATGCCTTTGAGGTCTTACGCCTTGCCCTAGTCTGAGCTGCCCTGAGAGAGCCCTCGGCCTCGCATTCCATCTAGGACACCCCCTGCCGGAAGTCACCCTGCCTCCAAGAGAGAGTCGGCTTGCGTTCTTACTGCGATTTAAGCCCCGTGCTTCCTGTGGCCCCGCAGGCTTTGGAATAGCCACAGGCCCCAGAGGCGTAACTAGGCAGGGCATTCCTTGGTTGAGGCAGTTCACTTGACGCAGAACACCCTACTTCGGGGAGTTGGTTCAGGGAAGCAAACGCCGGGTGACCTGTGTCTCTTTGGACTGGTTAGAAACCACAGGGAGGTAAGCTGAGTGTGCGCGTGGAAACGGGAGCCTGCTGGAACTATCCTTGCTTTCCCACTTGGAAGGCTGCACTCATGCTGCCGTGAAGCTGCCTGACGTCCCCTGCTGTTGACAGGCCTGGAAACCCGGTCGAAATGCTTCTGGGAAGAAAATGAGTTTGCTCCGTTTCAACCCGGTGCTTCCATAGCCGCGGTGGTGGTTAGCCTGACGAGCTCCAGAACGAAAGGGAAACTCAACGTGAGAATTTCCCTCCAGTTTAGGCCCTGCGTAGCCGGGCGGGAAGGGCGGCATGCAGCAGGTTCCGTGAGTTCTTAGTCACTCTTCGGGTTCATTTTAACGGAATTTCCCATTGGAGGACTCCTAGGCCCCTCGGGTGTGCATCCATTTCCCTTCGGGGTCACTGAGGACCTCCAGGCACCCCCCCCCACCACGCCGTGGTCCGGCCGAGCAACATCGAGGCCCATGGCTCTGCCCCTCGGAGGCCCTGTGTGCGTGCCGGGTGATGGGCAACACTCTGCACGTTCCTTGAGGAGAGCTACATTTCCAGAGCCCTCCAACAGCCTCAGGACCAGAATTCTGGTGCGTCCGAAGCTCCCAGGAAATATCTGTCGTCGCCCTTGTGAGAGCTGCCGTGAGAAAACACTCTGCTTTGCCTGCTTCGCGGGCCTCGTACCTGCAGGCACTCTGCTCGAGGAGAACGTCAGCATCTCGCAATGCTGCGTCGCTAACGGGACAGCCAGATTGAGCACAGGCCTGGAGGGAAGGCCCTGACGTGAGGTGCAGAAGCGGAGCCGCGCGGCAGTTTCCATGAGGCCGTAGCCTCTGCTCTGCGTGTCCTTAACGGCAGTAGAGTTTCCTGGACACCTGGGAGGCTCGCGGGGGCACCCTGTTCCAGGCTGGAACACGGAGCACTCCCAGGCACCCCTGGGTCTGCCGAGCAACATCCAGGCCCGGAGCCCCTTTGGAGCCGCTCTCTATACGCCGAGTGTAGGGAAACGCCCTGCACTCTCTCCTGGAGCAGACTCGTTTCCCCCACCAAACCCACACTTTCACCAACAGACTTCTGGCACGTCTCCCATGCCTTTGAGGTCTTACGCCTTGCCCTAGTCTGAGCTGCCCTGAGAGAGCCCTCGGCCTCGCATTCCATCTAGGACACCCCCTGCCGGAAGTCACCCTGCCTCCAAGAGAGAGTCGGCTTGCGTTCTTACTGCGATTTAAGCCCCGTGCTTCCTGTGGCCCCGCAGGCTTTGGAATAGCCACAGGCCCCAGAGGCGTAACTAGGCAGGGCATTCCTTGGTTGAGGCAGTTCACTTGACGCAGAACACCCTACTTCGGGGAGTTGGTTCAGGGAAGCAAACGCCGGGTGACCTGTGTCTCTTTGGACTGGTTAGAAACCACAGGGAGGTAAGCTGAGTGTGCGCGTGGAAACGGGAGCCTGCTGGAACTATCCTCGCTTTCCCACTTGGAAGGCTGCACTCATGCTGCCGTGAAGCTGCCTGACGTCCCCTGCTGTTGACAGGCCTGGAAACCCGGTCGAAATGCTTCTGGGAAGAAAATGAGTTTGCTCCGTTTCAACCCGGTGCTTCCATAGCCGCGGTGGTGGTTAGCCTGACGAGCTCCAGAACGAAAGGGAAACTCAACGTGAGAATTTCCCTCCAGTTTAGGCCCTGCGTAGCCGGGCGGGAAGGGCGGCATGCAGCAGGTTCCGTGAGTTCTTAGTCACTCTTCGGGTTCATTTTAACGGAATTTCCCATTGGAGGACTCCTAGGCCCCTCGGGTGTGCATCCATTTCCCTTCGGGGTCACTGAGGACCTCCAGGCACCCCCCCCCACCACGCCGTGGTCCGGCCGAGCAACATCGAGGCCCATGGCTCTGCCCCTCGGAGGCCCTGTGTGCGTGCCGGGTGATGGGCAACACTCTGCACGTTCCTTGAGGAGAGCTACATTTCCAGAGCCCTCCAACAGCCTCAGGACCAGATTTCTGGTGCGTCCGAAGCTCCCAGGAAATATCTGTCGTCGCCCTTGTGAGAGCTGCCGTGAGAAAACACTCTGCTTTGCCTGCTTCGCGGGCCTCGTACCTGCAGGCACTCTGCTCGAGGAGAACGTCAGCATCTCGCAATGCTGCGTCGCTAACGGGACAGCCAGATTGAGCACAGGCCTGGAGGGAAGGCCCTGACGTGAGGTGCAGAAGCGGAGCCGCGCGGCAGTTTCCATGAGGCCGTAGCCTCTGCTCTGCGTGTCCTTAACGGCAGTAGAGTTTCCTGGACACCTGGGAGGCTCGCGGGGGCACCCTGTTCCAGGCTGGAACACGGAGCACTCCCAGGCACCCCTGGGTCTGCCGAGCAACATCCAGGCCCGGAGCCCCTTTGGAGCCGCTCTCTATACGCCGAGTGTAGGGAAACGCCCTGCACTCTCTCCTGGAGCAGACTCGTTTCCCCCACCAAACCCACACTTTCACCAACAGACTTCTGGCACGTCTCCCATGCCTTTGAGGTCTTACGCCTTGCCCTAGTCTGAGCTGCCCTGAGAGAGCCCTCGGCCTCGCATTCCATCTAGGACACCCCCTGCCGGAAGTCACCCTGCCTCCAAGAGAGAGTCGGCTTGCGTTCTTACTGCGATTTAAGCCCCGTGCTTCCTGTGGCCCCGCAGGCTTTGGAATAGCCACAGGCCCCAGAGGCGTAACTAGGCAGGGCATTCCTTGGTTGAGGCAGTTCACTTGACGCAGAACACCCTACTTCGGGGAGTTGGTTCAGGGAAGCAAACGCCGGGTGACCTGTGTCTCTTTGGACTGGTTAGAAACCACAGGGAGGTAAGCTGAGTGTGCGCGTGGAAACGGGAGCCTGCTGGAACTATCCTCGCTTTCCCACTTGGAAGGCTGCACTCATGCTGCCGTGAAGCTGCCTGACGTCCCCTGCTGTTGACAGGCCTGGAAACCCGGTCGAAATGCTTCTGGGAAGAAAATGAGTTTGCTCCGTTTCAACCCGGTGCTTCCATAGCCGCGGTGGTGGTTAGCCTGACGAGCTCCAGAACGAAAGGGAAACTCAACGTGAGAATTTCCCTCCAGTTTAGGCCCTGCGTAGCCGGGCGGGAAGGGCGGCATGCAGCAGGTTCCGTGAGTTCTTAGTCACTCTTCGGGTTCATTTTAACGGAATTTCCCATTGGAGGACTCCTAGGCCCCTCGGGTGTGCATCCATTTCCCTTCGGGGTCACTGAGGACCTCCAGGCACCCACCCCCCCACGCCGTGGTCCGGCCGAGCAACATCGAGGCCCATGGCTCTGCCCCTCGGAGGCCCTGTGTGCGTGCCGGGTGATGGGCAACACTCTGCACGTTCCTTGAGGAGAGCTACATTTCCAGAGCCCTCCAACAGCCTCAGGACCAGATTTCTGGTGCGTCCGAAGCTCCCAGGAAATATCTGTCGTCGCCCTTGTGAGAGCTGCCGTGAGAAAACACTCTGCTTTGCCTGCTTCGCGGGCCTCGTACCTGCAGGCACTCTGCTCGAGGAGAACGTCAGCATCTCGCAATGCTGCGTCGCTAACGGGACAGCCAGATTGAGCACAGGCCTGGAGGGAAGGCCCTGACGTGAGGTGCAGAAGCGGAGCCGCGCGGCAGTTTCCATGAGGCCGTAGCCTCTGCTCTGCGTGTCCTTAACGGCAGTAGAGTTTCCTGGACACCTGGGAGGCTCGCGGGGGCACCCTGTTCCAGGCTGGAACACGGAGCACTCCCAGGCACCCCTGGGTCTGCCGAGCAACATCCAGGCCCGGAGCCCCTTTGGAGCCGCTCTCTATACGCCGAGTGTAGGGAAACGCCCTGCACTCTCTCCTGGAGCAGACTCGTTTCCCCCACCAAACCCACACTTTCACCAACAGACTTCTGGCACGTCTCCCATGCCTTTGAGGTCTTACGCCTTGCCCTAGTCTGAGCTGCCCTGAGAGAGCCCTCGGCCTCGCATTCCATCTAGGACACCCCCTGCCGGAAGTCACCCTGCCTCCAAGAGAGAGTCGGCTTGCGTTCTTACTGCGATTTAAGCCCCGTGCTTCCTGTGGCCCCGCAGGCTTTGGAATAGCCACAGGCCCCAGAGGCGTAACTAGGCAGGGCATTCCTTGGTTGAGGCAGTTCACTTGACGCAGAACACCCTACTTCGGGGAGTTGGTTCAGGGAAGCAAACGCCGGGTGACCTGTGTCTCTTTGGACTGGTTAGAAACCACAGGGAGGTAAGCTGAGTGTGCGCGTGGAAACGGGAGCCTGCTGGAACTATCCTCGCTTTCCCACTTGGAAGGCTGCACTCATGCTGCCGTGAAGCTGCCTGACGTCCCCTGCTGTTGACAGGCCTGGAAACCCGGTCGAAATGCTTCTGGGAAGAAAATGAGTTTGCTCCGTTTCAACCCGGTGCTTCCATAGCCGCGGTGGTGGTTAGCCTGACGAGCTCCAGAACGAAAGGGAAACTCAACGTGAGAATTTCCCTCCAGTTTAGGCCCTGCGTAGCCGGGCGGGAAGGGCGGCATGCAGCAGGTTCCGTGAGTTCTTAGTCACTCTTCGGGTTCATTTTAACGGAATTTCCCATTGGAGGACTCCTAGGCCCCTCGGGTGTGCATCCATTTCCCTTCGGGGTCACTGAGGACCTCCAGGCACCCCCCCCCCACCACGCCGTGGTCCGGCCGAGCAACATCGAGGCCCATGGCTCTGCCCCTCGGAGGCCCTGTGTGCGTGCCGGGTGATGGGCAACACTCTGCACGTTCCTTGAGGAGAGCTACATTTCCAGAGCCCTCCAACAGCCTGAGGACCAGATTTCTGGTGCGTCCGAAGCTCCCAGGAAATATCTGTCGTCGCCCTTGTGAGAGCTGCCGTGAGAAAACACTCTGCTTTGCCTGCTTCGCGGGCCTCGTACCTGCAGGCACTCTGCTCGAGGAGAACGTCAGCATCTCGCAATGCTGCGTCGCTAACGGGACAGCCAGATTGAGCACAGGCCTGGAGGGAAGGCCCTGACGTGAGGTGCAGAAGCGGAGCCGCGCGGCAGTTTCCATGAGGCCGTAGCCTCTGCTCTGCGTGTCCTTAACGGCAGTAGAGTTTCCTGGACACCTGGGAGGCTCGCGGGGGCACCCTGTTCCAGGCTGGAACACGGAGCACTCCCAGGCACCCCTGGGTCTGCCGAGCAACATCCAGGCCCGGAGCCCCTTTGGAGCCGCTCTCTATACGCCGAGTGTAGGGAAACGCCCTGCACTCTCTCCTGGAGCAGACTCGTTTCCCCCACCAAACCCACACTTTCACCAACAGACTTCTGGCACGTCTCCCATGCCTTTGAGGTCTTACGCCTTGCCCTAGTCTGAGCTGCCCTGAGAGAGCCCTCGGCCTCGCATTCCATCTAGGACACCCCCTGCCGGAAGTCACCCTGCCTCCAAGAGAGAGTCGGCTTGCGTTCTTACTGCGATTTAAGCCCCGTGCTTCCTGTGGCCCCGCAGGCTTTGGAATAGCCACAGGCCCCAGAGGCGTAACTAGGCAGGGCATTCCTTGGTTGAGGCAGTTCACTTGACGCAGAACACCCTACTTCGGGGAGTTGGTTCAGGGAAGCAAACGCCGGGTGACCTGTGTCTCTTTGGACTGGTTAGAAACCACAGGGAGGTAAGCTGAGTGTGCGCGTGGAAACGGGAGCCTGCTGGAACTATCCTTGCTTTCCCACTTGGAAGGCTGCACTCATGCTGCCGTGAAGCTGCCTGACGTCCCCTGCTGTTGACAGGCCTGGAAACCCGGTCGAAATGCTTCTGGGAAGAAAATGAGTTTGCTCCGTTTCAACCCGGTGCTTCCATAGCCGCGGTGGTGGTTAGCCTGACGAGCTCCAGAACGAAAGGGAAACTCAACGTGAGAATTTCCCTCCAGTTTAGGCCCTGCGTAGCCGGGCGGGAAGGGCGGCATGCAGCAGGTTCCGTGAGTTCTTAGTCACTCTTCGGGTTCATTTTAACGGAATTTCCCATTGGAGGACTCCTAGGCCCCTCGGGTGTGCATCCATTTCCCTTCGGGGTCACTGAGGACCTCCAGGCACCCCCCCCCCCACGCCGTGGTCCGGCCGAGCAACATCGAGGCCCATGGCTCTGCCCCTCGGAGGCCCTGTGTGCGTGCCGGGTGATGGGCAACACTCTGCACGTTCCTTGAGGAGAGCTACATTTCCAGAGCCCTCCAACAGCCTGAGGACCAGATTTCTGGTGCGTCCGAAGCTCCCAGGAAATATCTGTCGTCGCCCTTGTGAGAGCTGCCGTGAGAAAACACTCTGCTTTGCCTGCTTCGCGGGCCTCGTACCTGCAGGCACTCTGCTCGAGGAGAACGTCAGCATCTCGCAATGCTGCGTCGCTAACGGGACAGCCAGATTGAGCACAGGCCTGGAGGGAAGGCCCTGACGTGAGGTGCAGAAGCGGAGCCGCGCGGCAGTTTCCATGAGGCCGTAGCCTCTGCTCTGCGTGTCCTTAACGGCAGTAGAGTTTCCTGGACACCTGGGAGGCTCGCGGGGGCACCCTGTTCCAGGCTGGAACACGGAGCACTCCCAGGCACCCCTGGGTCTGCCGAGCAACATCCAGGCCCGGAGCCCCTTTGGAGCCGCTCTCTATACGCCGAGTGTAGGGAAACGCCCTGCACTCTCTCCTGGAGCAGACTCGTTTCCCCCACCAAACCCACACTTTCACCAACAGACTTCTGGCACGTCTCCCATGCCTTTGAGGTCTTACGCCTTGCCCTAGTCTGAGCTGCCCTGAGAGAGCCCTCGGCCTCGCATTCCATCTAGGACACCCCCTGCCGGAAGTCACCCTGCCTCCAAGAGAGAGTCGGCTTGCGTTCTTACTGCGATTTAAGCCCCGTGCTTCCTGTGGCCCCGCAGGCTTTGGAATAGCCACAGGCCCCAGAGGCGTAACTAGGCAGGGCATTCCTTGGTTGAGGCAGTTCACTTGACGCAGAACACCCTACTTCGGGGAGTTGGTTCAGGGAAGCAAACGCCGGGTGACCTGTGTCTCTTTGGACTGGTTAGAAACCACAGGGAGGTAAGCTGAGTGTGCGCGTGGAAACGGGAGCCTGCTGGAACTATCCTTGCTTTCCCACTTGGAAGGCTGCACTCATGCTGCCGTGAAGCTGCCTGACGTCCCCTGCTGTTGACAGGCCTGGAAACCCGGTCGAAATGCTTCTGGGAAGAAAATGAGTTTGCTCCGTTTCAACCCGGTGCTTCCATAGCCGCGGTGGTGGTTAGCCTGACGAGCTCCAGAACGAAAGGGAAACTCAACGTGAGAATTTCCCTCCAGTTTAGGCCCTGCGTAGCCGGGCGGGAAGGGCGGCATGCAGCAGGTTCCGTGAGTTCTTAGTCACTCTTCGGGTTCATTTTAACGGAATTTCCCATTGGAGGACTCCTAGGCCCCTCGGGTGTGCATCCATTTCCCTTCGGGGTCACTGAGGACCTCCAGGCACCCCCCCCCCCACCACGCCGTGGTCCGGCCGAGCAACATCGAGGCCCATGGCTCTGCCCCTCGGAGGCCCTGTGTGCGTGCCGGGTGATGGGCAACACTCTGCACGTTCCTTGAGGAGAGCTACATTTCCAGAGCCCTCCAACAGCCTCAGGACCAGATTTCTGGTGCGTCCGAAGCTCCCAGGAAATATCTGTCGTCGCCCTTGTGAGAGCTGCCGTGAGAAAACACTCTGCTTTGCCTGCTTCGCGGGCCTCGTACCTGCAGGCACTCTGCTCGAGGAGAACGTCAGCATCTCGCAATGCTGCGTCGCTAACGGGACAGCCAGATTGAGCACAGGCCTGGAGGGAAGGCCCTGACGTGAGGTGCAGAAGCGGAGCCGCGCGGCAGTTTCCATGAGGCCGTAGCCTCTGCTCTGCGTGTCCTTAACGGCAGTAGAGTTTCCTGGACACCTGGGAGGCTCGCGGGGGCACCCTGTTCCAGGCTGGAACACGGAGCACTCCCAGGCACCCCTGGGTCTGCCGAGCAACATCCAGGCCCGGAGCCCCTTTGGAGCCGCTCTCTATACGCCGAGTGTAGGGAAACGCCCTGCACTCTCTCCTGGAGCAGACTCGTTTCCCCCACCAAACCCACACTTTCACCAACAGACTTCTGGCACGTCTCCCATGCCTTTGAGGTCTTACGCCTTGCCCTAGCCTGAGCTGCCCTGAGAGAGCCCTCGGCCTCGCATTCCATCTAGGACACCCCCTGCCGGAAGTCACCCTGCCTCCAAGAGAGAGTCGGCTTGCGTTCTTACTGCGATTTAAGCCCCGTGCTTCCTGTGGCCCCGCAGGCTTTGGAATAGCCACAGGCCCCAGAGGCGTAACTAGGCAGGGCATTCCTTGGTTGAGGCAGTTCACTTGACGCAGAACACCCTACTTCGGGGAGTTGGTTCAGGGAAGCAAACGCCGGGTGACCTGTGTCTCTTTGGACTGGTTAGAAACCACAGGGAGGTAAGCTGAGTGTGCGCGTGGAAACGGGAGCCTGCTGGAACTATCCTTGCTTTCCCACTTGGAAGGCTGCACTCATGCTGCCGTGAAGCTGCCTGACGTCCCCTGCTGTTGACAGGCCTGGAAACCCGGTCGAAATGCTTCTGGGAAGAAAATGAGTTTGCTCCGTTTCAACCCGGTGCTTCCATAGCCGCGGTGGTGGTTAGCCTGACGAGCTCCAGAACGAAAGGGAAACTCAACGTGAGAATTTCCCTCCAGTTTAGGCTCTGCGTAGCCGGGCGGGAAGGGCGGCATGCAGCAGGTTCCGTGAGTTCTTAGTCACTCTTCGGGTTCATTTTAACGGAATTTCCCATTGGAGGACTCCTAGGCCCCTCGGGTGTGCATCCATTTCCCTTCGGGGTCACTGAGGACCTCCAGGCACCCCCCCCCCCCACGCCGTGGTCCGGCCGAGCAACATCGAGGCCCATGGCTCTGCCCCTCGGAGGCCCTGTGTGCGTGCCGGGTGATGGGCAACACTCTGCACGTTCCTTGAGGAGAGCTACATTTCCAGAGCCCTCCAACAGCCTGAGGACCAGATTTCTGGTGCGTCCGAAGCTCCCAGGAAATATCTGTCGTCGCCCTTGTGAGAGCTGCCGTGAGAAAACACTCTGCTTTGCCTGCTTCGCGGGCCTCGTACCTGCAGGCACTCTGCTCGAGGAGAACGTCAGCATCTCGCAATGCTGCGTCGCTAACGGGACAGCCAGATTGAGCACAGGCCTGGAGGGAAGGCCCTGACGTGAGGTGCAGAAGCGGAGCCGCGCGGCAGTTTCCATGAGGCCGTAGCCTCTGCTCTGCGTGTCCTTAACGGCAGTAGAGTTTCCTGGACACCTGGGAGGCTCGCGGGGGCACCCTGTTCCAGGCTGGAACACGGAGCACTCCCAGGCACCCCTGGGTCTGCCGAGCAACATCCAGGCCCGGAGCCCCTTTGGAGCCGCTCTCTATACGCCGAGTGTAGGGAAACGCCCTGCACTCTCTCCTGGAGCAGACTCGTTTCCCCCACCAAACCCACACTTTCACCAACAGACTTCTGGCACGTCTCCCATGCCTTTGAGGTCTTACGCCTTGCCCTAGTCTGAGCTGCCCTGAGAGAGCCCTCGGCCTCGCATTCCATCTAGGACACCCCCTGCCGGAAGTCACCCTGCCTCCAAGAGAGAGTCGGCTTGCGTTCTTACTGCGATTTAAGCCCCGTGCTTCCTGTGGCCCCGCAGGCTTTGGAATAGCCACAGGCCCCAGAGGCGTAACTAGGCAGGGCATTCCTTGGTTGAGGCAGTTCACTTGACGCAGAACACCCTACTTCGGGGAGTTGGTTCAGGGAAGCAAACGCCGGGTGACCTGTGTCTCTTTGGACTGGTTAGAAACCACAGGGAGGTAAGCTGAGTGTGCGCGTGGAAACGGGAGCCTGCTGGAACTATCCTTGCTTTCCCACTTGGAAGGCTGCACTCATGCTGCCGTGAAGCTGCCTGACGTCCCCTGCTGTTGACAGGCCTGGAAACCCGGTCGAAATGCTTCTGGGAAGAAAATGAGTTTGCTCCGTTTCAACCCGGTGCTTCCATAGCCGCGGTGGTGGTTAGCCTGACGAGCTCCAGAACGAAAGGGAAACTCAACGTGAGAATTTCCCTCCAGTTTAGGCCCTGCGTAGCCGGGCGGGAAGGGCGGCATGCAGCAGGTTCCGTGAGTTCTTAGTCACTCTTCGGGTTCATTTTAACGGAATTTCCCATTGGAGGACTCCTAGGCCCCTCGGGTGTGCATCCATTTCCCTTCGGGGTCACTGAGGACCTCCAGGCACCCCCCCCCCCACGCCGTGGTCCGGCCGAGCAACATCGAGGCCCATGGCTCTGCCCCTCGGAGGCCCTGTGTGCGTGCCGGGTGATGGGCAACACTCTGCACGTTCCTTGAGGAGAGCTACATTTCCAGAGCCCTCCAACAGCCTGAGGACCAGATTTCTGGTGCGTCCGAAGCTCCCAGGAAATATCTGTCGTCGCCCTTGTGAGAGCTGCCGTGAGAAAACACTCTGCTTTGCCTGCTTCGCGGGCCTCGTACCTGCAGGCACTCTGCTCGAGGAGAACGTCAGCATCTCGCAATGCTGCGTCGCTAACGGGACAGCCAGATTGAGCACAGGCCTGGAGGGAAGGCCCTGACGTGAGGTGCAGAAGCGGAGCCGCGCGGCAGTTTCCATGAGGCCGTAGCCTCTGCTCTGCGTGTCCTTAACGGCAGTAGAGTTTCCTGGACACCTGGGAGGCTCGCGGGGGCACCCTGTTCCAGGCTGGAACACGGAGCACTCCCAGGCACCCCTGGGTCTGCCGAGCAACATCCAGGCCCGGAGCCCCTTTGGAGCCGCTCTCTATACGCCGAGTGTAGGGAAACGCCCTGCACTCTCTCCTGGAGCAGACTCGTTTCCCCCACCAAACCCACACTTTCACCAACAGACTTCTGGCACGTCTCCCATGCCTTTGAGGTCTTACGCCTTGCCCTAGTCTGAGCTGCCCTGAGAGAGCCCTCGGCCTCGCATTCCATCTAGGACACCCCCTGCCGGAAGTCACCCTGCCTCCAAGAGAGAGTCGGCTTGCGTTCTTACTGCGATTTAAGCCCCGTGCTTCCTGTGGCCCCGCAGGCTTTGGAATAGCCACAGGCCCCAGAGGCGTAACTAGGCAGGGCATTCCTTGGTTGAGGCAGTTCACTTGACGCAGAACACCCTACTTCGGGGAGTTGGTTCAGGGAAGCAAACGCCGGGTGACCTGTGTCTCTTTGGACTGGTTAGAAACCACAGGGAGGTAAGCTGAGTGTGCGCGTGGAAACGGGAGCCTGCTGGAACTATCCTTGCTTTCCCACTTGGAAGGCTGCACTCATGCTGCCGTGAAGCTGCCTGACGTCCCCTGCTGTTGACAGGCCTGGAAACCCGGTCGAAATGCTTCTGGGAAGAAAATGAGTTTGCTCCGTTTCAACCCGGTGCTTCCATAGCCGCGGTGGTGGTTAGCCTGACGAGCTCCAGAACGAAAGGGAAACTCAACGTGAGAATTTCCCTCCAGTTTAGGCCCTGCGTAGCCGGGCGGGAAGGGCGGCATGCAGCAGGTTCCGTGAGTTCTTAGTCACTCTTCGGGTTCATTTTAACGGAATTTCCCATTGGAGGACTCCTAGGCCCCTCGGGTGTGCATCCATTTCCCTTCGGGGTCACTGAGGACCTCCAGGCACCCCCCCCCCCACGCCGTGGTCCGGCCGAGCAACATCGAGGCCCATGGCTCTGCCCCTCGGAGGCCCTGTGTGCGTGCCGGGTGATGGGCAACACTCTGCACGTTCCTTGAGGAGAGCTACATTTCCAGAGCCCTCCAACAGCCTGAGGACCAGATTTCTGGTGCGTCCGAAGCTCCCAGGAAATATCTGTCGTCGCCCTTGTGAGAGCTGCCGTGAGAAAACACTCTGCTTTGCCTGCTTCGCGGGCCTCGTACCTGCAGGCACTCTGCTCGAGGAGAACGTCAGCATCTCGCAATGCTGCGTCGCTAACGGGACAGCCAGATTGAGCACAGGCCTGGAGGGAAGGCCCTGACGTGAGGTGCAGAAGCGGAGCCGCGCGGCAGTTTCCATGAGGCCGTAGCCTCTGCTCTGCGTGTCCTTAACGGCAGTAGAGTTTCCTGGACACCTGGGAGGCTCGCGGGGGCACCCTGTTCCAGGCTGGAACACGGAGCACTCCCAGGCACCCCTGGGTCTGCCGAGCAACATCCAGGCCCGGAGCCCCTTTGGAGCCGCTCTCTATACGCCGAGTGTAGGGAAACGCCCTGCACTCTCTCCTGGAGCAGACTCGTTTCCCCCACCAAACCCACACTTTCACCAACAGACTTCTGGCACGTCTCCCATGCCTTTGAGGTCTTACGCCTTGCCCTAGTCTGAGCTGCCCTGAGAGAGCCCTCGGCCTCGCATTCCATCTAGGACACCCCCTGCCGGAAGTCACCCTGCCTCCAAGAGAGAGTCGGCTTGCGTTCTTACTGCGATTTAAGCCCCGTGCTTCCTGTGGCCCCGCAGGCTTTGGAATAGCCACAGGCCCCAGAGGCGTAACTAGGCAGGGCATTCCTTGGTTGAGGCAGTTCACTTGACGCAGAACACCCTACTTCGGGGAGTTGGTTCAGGGAAGCAAACGCCGGGTGACCTGTGTCTCTTTGGACTGGTTAGAAACCACAGGGAGGTAAGCTGAGTGTGCGCGTGGAAACGGGAGCCTGCTGGAACTATCCTTGCTTTCCCACTTGGAAGGCTGCACTCATGCTGCCGTGAAGCTGCCTGACGTCCCCTGCTGTTGACAGGCCTGGAAACCCGGTCGAAATGCTTCTGGGAAGAAAATGAGTTTGCTCCGTTTCAACCCGGTGCTTCCATAGCCGCGGTGGTGGTTAGCCTGACGAGCTCCAGAACGAAAGGGAAACTCAACGTGAGAATTTCCCTCCAGTTTAGGCCCTGCGTAGCCGGGCGGGAAGGGCGGCATGCAGCAGGTTCCGTGAGTTCTTAGTCACTCTTCGGGTTCATTTTAACGGAATTTCCCATTGGAGGACTCCTAGGCCCCTCGGGTGTGCATCCATTTCCCTTCGGGGTCACTGAGGACCTCCAGGCACCCCCCCCCCCACGCCGTGGTCCGGCCGAGCAACATCGAGGCCCATGGCTCTGCCCCTCGGAGGCCCTGTGTGCGTGCCGGGTGATGGGCAACACTCTGCACGTTCCTTGAGGAGAGCTACATTTCCAGAGCCCTCCAACAGCCTGAGGACCAGATTTCTGGTGCGTCCGAAGCTCCCAGGAAATATCTGTCGTCGCCCTTGTGAGAGCTGCCGTGAGAAAACACTCTGCTTTGCCTGCTTCGCGGGCCTCGTACCTGCAGGCACTCTGCTCGAGGAGAACGTCAGCATCTCGCAATGCTGCGTCGCTAACGGGACAGCCAGATTGAGCACAGGCCTGGAGGGAAGGCCCTGACGTGAGGTGCAGAAGCGGAGCCGCGCGGCAGTTTCCATGAGGCCGTAGCCTCTGCTCTGCGTGTCCTTAACGGCAGTAGAGTTTCCTGGACACCTGGGAGGCTCGCGGGGGCACCCTGTTCCAGGCTGGAACACGGAGCACTCCCAGGCACCCCTGGGTCTGCCGAGCAACATCCAGGCCCGGAGCCCCTTTGGAGCCGCTCTCTATACGCCGAGTGTAGGGAAACGCCCTGCACTCTCTCCTGGAGCAGACTCGTTTCCCCCACCAAACCCACACTTTCACCAACAGACTTCTGGCACGTCTCCCATGCCTTTGAGGTCTTACGCCTTGCCCTAGTCTGAGCTGCCCTGAGAGAGCCCTCGGCCTCGCATTCCATCTAGGACACCCCCTGCCGGAAGTCACCCTGCCTCCAAGAGAGAGTCGGCTTGCGTTCTTACTGCGATTTAAGCCTCGTGCTTCCTGTGGCCCCGCAGGCTTTGGAATAGCCACAGGCCCCAGAGGCGTAACTAGGCAGGGCATTCCTTGGTTGAGGCAGTTCACTTGACGCAGAACACCCTACTTCGGGGAGTTGGTTCAGGGAAGCAAACGCCGGGTGACCTGTGTCTCTTTGGACTGGTTAGAAACCACAGGGAGGTAAGCTGAGTGTGCGCGTGGAAACGGGAGCCTGCTGGAACTATCCTTGCTTTCCCACTTGGAAGGCTGCACTCATGCTGCCGTGAAGCTGCCTGACGTCCCCTGCTGTTGACAGGCCTGGAAACCCGGTCGAAATGCTTCTGGGAAGAAAATGAGTTTGCTCCGTTTCAACCCGGTGCTTCCATAGCCGCGGTGGTGGTTAGCCTGACGAGCTCCAGAACGAAAGGGAAACTCAACGTGAGAATTTCCCTCCAGTTTAGGCCCTGCGTAGCCGGGCGGGAAGGGCGGCATGCAGCAGGTTCCGTGAGTTCTTAGTCACTCTTCGGGTTCATTTTAACGGAATTTCCCATTGGAGGACTCCTAGGCCCCTCGGGTGTGCATCCATTTCCCTTCGGGGTCACTGAGGACCTCCAGGCACCCCCCCCCCCACGCCGTGGTCCGGCCGAGCAACATCGAGGCCCATGGCTCTGCCCCTCGGAGGCCCTGTGTGCGTGCCGGGTGATGGGCAACACTCTGCACGTTCCTTGAGGAGAGCTACATTTCCAGAGCCCTCCAACAGCCTGAGGACCAGATTTCTGGTGCGTCCGAAGCTCCCAGGAAATATCTGTCGTCGCCCTTGTGAGAGCTGCCGTGAGAAAACACTCTGCTTTGCCTGCTTCGCGGGCCTCGTACCTGCAGGCACTCTGCTCGAGGAGAACGTCAGCATCTCGCAATGCTGCGTCGCTAACGGGACAGCCAGATTGAGCACAGGCCTGGAGGGAAGGCCCTGACGTGAGGTGCAGAAGCGGAGCCGCGCGGCAGTTTCCATGAGGCCGTAGCCTCTGCTCTGCGTGTCCTTAACGGCAGTAGAGTTTCCTGGACACCTGGGAGGCTCGCGGGGGCACCCTGTTCCAGGCTGGAACACGGAGCACTCCCAGGCACCCCTGGGTCTGCCGAGCAACATCCAGGCCCGGAGCCCCTTTGGAGCCGCTCTCTATACGCCGAGTGTAGGGAAACGCCCTGCACTCTCTCCTGGAGCAGACTCGTTTCCCCCACCAAACCCACACTTTCACCAACAGACTTCTGGCACGTCTCCCATGCCTTTGAGGTCTTACGCCTTGCCCTAGTCTGAGCTGCCCTGAGAGAGCCCTCGGCCTCGCATTCCATCTAGGACACCCCCTGCCGGAAGTCACCCTGCCTCCAAGAGAGAGTCGGCTTGCGTTCTTACTGCGATTTAAGCCCCGTGCTTCCTGTGGCCCCGCAGGCTTTGGAATAGCCACAGGCCCCAGAGGCGTAACTAGGCAGGGCATTCCTTGGTTGAGGCAGTTCACTTGACGCAGAACACCCTACTTCGGGGAGTTGGTTCAGGGAAGCAAACGCCGGGTGACCTGTGTCTCTTTGGACTGGTTAGAAACCACAGGGAGGTAAGCTGAGTGTGCGCGTGGAAACGGGAGCCTGCTGGAACTATCCTTGCTTTCCCACTTGGAAGGCTGCACTCATGCTGCCGTGAAGCTGCCTGACGTCCCCTGCTGTTGACAGGCCTGGAAACCCGGTCGAAATGCTTCTGGGAAGAAAATGAGTTTGCTCCGTTTCAACCCGGTGCTTCCATAGCCGCGGTGGTGGTTAGCCTGACGAGCTCCAGAACGAAAGGGAAACTCAACGTGAGAATTTCCCTCCAGTTTAGGCCCTGCGTAGCCGGGCGGGAAGGGCGGCATGCAGCAGGTTCCGTGAGTTCTTAAGTCACTGTTCGGGTTCATTTTAACGGAATTTCCCATTGGAGGACTCCTAGGCCCCTCGGGTGTGCATCCATTTCCCTTCGGGGTCACTGAGGACCTCCAGGCACCCCCCCCCCACCACGCCGTGGTCCGGCCGAGCAACATCGAGGCCCATGGCTCTGCCCCTCGGAGGCCCTGTGTGCGTGCCGGGTGATGGGCAACACTCTGCACGTTCCTTGAGGAGAGCTACATTTCCAGAGCCCTCCAACAGCCTGAGGACCAGATTTCTGGTGCGTCCGAAGCTCCCAGGAAATATCTGTCGTCGCCCTTGTGAGAGCTGCCGTGAGAAAACACTCTGCTTTGCCTGCTTCGCGGGCCTCGTACCTGCAGGCACTCTGCTCGAGGAGAACGTCAGCATCTCGCAATGCTGCGTCGCTAACGGGACAGCCAGATTGAGCACAGGCCTGGAGGGAAGGCCCTGACGTGAGGTGCAGAAGCGGAGCCGCGCGGCAGTTTCCATGAGGCCGTAGCCTCTGCTCTGCGTGTCCTTAACGGCAGTAGAGTTTCCTGGACACCTGGGAGGCTCGCGGGGGCACCCTGTTCCAGGCTGGAACACGGAGCACTCCCAGGCACCCCTGGGTCTGCCGAGCAACATCCAGGCCCGGAGCCCCTTTGGAGCCGCTCTCTATACGCCGAGTGTAGGGAAACGCCCTGCACTCTCTCCTGGAGCAGACTCGTTTCCCCCACCAAACCCACACTTTCACCAACAGACTTCTGGCACGTCTCCCATGCCTTTGAGGTCTTACGCCTTGCCCTAGTCTGAGCTGCCCTGAGAGAGCCCTCGGCCTCGCATTCCATCTAGGACACCCCCTGCCGGAAGTCACCCTGCCTCCAAGAGAGAGTCGGCTTGCGTTCTTACTGCGATTTAAGCCTCGTGCTTCCTGTGGCCCCGCAGGCTTTGGAATAGCCACAGGCCCCAGAGGCGTAACTAGGCAGGGCATTCCTTGGTTGAGGCAGTTCACTTGACGCAGAACACCCTACTTCGGGGAGTTGGTTCAGGGAAGCAAACGCCGGGTGACCTGTGTCTCTTTGGACTGGTTAGAAACCACAGGGAGGTAAGCTGAGTGTGCGCGTGGAAACGGGAGCCTGCTGGAACTATCCTTGCTTTCCCACTTGGAAGGCTGCACTCATGCTGCCGTGAAGCTGCCTGACGTCCCCTGCTGTTGACAGGCCTGGAAACCCGGTCGAAATGCTTCTGGGAAGAAAATGAGTTTGCTCCGTTTCAACCCGGTGCTTCCATAGCCGCGGTGGTGGTTAGCCTGACGAGCTCCAGAACGAAAGGGAAACTCAACGTGAGAATTTCCCTCCAGTTTAGGCCCTGCGTAGCCGGGCGGGAAGGGCGGCATGCAGCAGGTTCCGTGAGTTCTTAGTCACTCTTCGGGTTCATTTTAACGGAATTTCCCATTGGAGGACTCCTAGGCCCCTCGGGTGTGCATCCATTTCCCTTCGGGGTCACTGAGGACCTCCAGGCACCCCCCCCCCCACGCCGTGGTCCGGCCGAGCAACATCGAGGCCCATGGCTCTGCCCCTCGGAGGCCCTGTGTGCGTGCCGGGTGATGGGCAACACTCTGCACGTTCCTTGAGGAGAGCTACATTTCCAGAGCCCTCCAACAGCCTGAGGACCAGATTTCTGGTGCGTCCGAAGCTCCCAGGAAATATCTGTCGTCGCCCTTGTGAGAGCTGCCGTGAGAAAACACTCTGCTTTGCCTGCTTCGCGGGCCTCGTACCTGCAGGCACTCTGCTCGAGGAGAACGTCAGCATCTCGCAATGCTGCGTCGCTAACGGGACAGCCAGATTGAGCACAGGCCTGGAGGGAAGGCCCTGACGTGAGGTGCAGAAGCGGAGCCGCGCGGCAGTTTCCATGAGGCCGTAGCCTCTGCTCTGCGTGTCCTTAACGGCAGTAGAGTTTCCTGGACACCTGGGAGGCTCGCGGGGGCACCCTGTTCCAGGCTGGAACACGGAGCACTCCCAGGCACCCCTGGGTCTGCCGAGCAACATCCAGGCCCGGAGCCCCTTTGGAGCCGCTCTCTATACGCCGAGTGTAGGGAAACGCCCTGCACTCTCTCCTGGAGCAGACTCGTTTCCCCCACCAAACCCACACTTTCACCAACAGACTTCTGGCACGTCTCCCATGCCTTTGAGGTCTTACGCCTTGCCCTAGTCTGAGCTGCCCTGAGAGAGCCCTCGGCCTCGCATTCCATCTAGGACACCCCCTGCCGGAAGTCACCCTGCCTCCAAGAGAGAGTCGGCTTGCGTTCTTACTGCGATTTAAGCCCCGTGCTTCCTGTGGCCCCGCAGGCTTTGGAATAGCCACAGGCCCCAGAGGCGTAACTAGGCAGGGCATTCCTTGGTTGAGGCAGTTCACTTGACGCAGAACACCCTACTTCGGGGAGTTGGTTCAGGGAAGCAAACGCCGGGTGACCTGTGTCTCTTTGGACTGGTTAGAAACCACAGGGAGGTAAGCTGAGTGTGCGCGTGGAAACGGGAGCCTGCTGGAACTATCCTTGCTTTCCCACTTGGAAGGCTGCACTCATGCTGCCGTGAAGCTGCCTGACGTCCCCTGCTGTTGACAGGCCTGGAAACCCGGTCGAAATGCTTCTGGGAAGAAAATGAGTTTGCTCCGTTTCAACCCGGTGCTTCCATAGCCGCGGTGGTGGTTAGCCTGACGAGCTCCAGAACGAAAGGGAAACTCAACGTGAGAATTTCCCTCCAGTTTAGGCCCTGCGTAGCCGGGCGGGAAGGGCGGCATGCAGCAGGTTCCGTGAGTTCTTAAGTCACTGTTCGGGTTCATTTTAACGGAATTTCCCATTGGAGGACTCCTAGGCCCCTCGGGTGTGCATCCATTTCCCTTCGGGGTCACTGAGGACCTCCAGGCACCCCCCCCCCACCACGCCGTGGTCCGGCCGAGCAACATCGAGGCCCATGGCTCTGCCCCTCGGAGGCCCTGTGTGCGTGCCGGGTGATGGGCAACACTCTGCACGTTCCTTGAGGAGAGCTACATTTCCAGAGCCCTCCAACAGCCTGAGGACCAGATTTCTGGTGCGTCCGAAGCTCCCAGGAAATATCTGTCGTCGCCCTTGTGAGAGCTGCCGTGAGAAAACACTCTGCTTTGCCTGCTTCGCGGGCCTCGTACCTGCAGGCACTCTGCTCGAGGAGAACGTCAGCATCTCGCAATGCTGCGTCGCTAACGGGACAGCCAGATTGAGCACAGGCCTGGAGGGAAGGCCCTGACGTGAGGTGCAGAAGCGGAGCCGCGCGGCAGTTTCCATGAGGCCGTAGCCTCTGCTCTGCGTGTCCTTAACGGCAGTAGAGTTTCCTGGACACCTGGGAGGCTCGCGGGGGCACCCTGTTCCAGGCTGGAACACGGAGCACTCCCAGGCACCCCTGGGTCTGCCGAGCAACATCCAGGCCCGGAGCCCCTTTGGAGCCGCTCTCTATACGCCGAGTGTAGGGAAACGCCCTGCACTCTCTCCTGGAGCAGACTCGTTTCCCCCACCAAACCCACACTTTCACCAACAGACTTCTGGCACGTCTCCCATGCCTTTGAGGTCTTACGCCTTGCCCTAGTCTGAGCTGCCCTGAGAGAGCCCTCGGCCTCGCATTCCATCTAGGACACCCCCTGCCGGAAGTCACCCTGCCTCCAAGAGAGAGTCGGCTTGCGTTCTTACTGCGATTTAAGCCCCGTGCTTCCTGTGGCCCCGCAGGCTTTGGAATAGCCACAGGCCCCAGAGGCGTAACTAGGCAGGGCATTCCTTGGTTGAGGCAGTTCACTTGACGCAGAACACCCTACTTCGGGGAGTTGGTTCAGGGAAGCAAACGCCGGGTGACCTGTGTCTCTTTGGACTGGTTAGAAACCACAGGGAGGTAAGCTGAGTGTGCGCGTGGAAACGGGAGCCTGCTGGAACTATCCTTGCTTTCCCACTTGGAAGGCTGCACTCATGCTGCCGTGAAGCTGCCTGACGTCCCCTGCTGTTGACAGGCCTGGAAACCCGGTCGAAATGCTTCTGGGAAGAAAATGAGTTTGCTCCGTTTCAACCCGGTGCTTCCATAGCCGCGGTGGTGGTTAGCCTGACGAGCTCCAGAACGAAAGGGAAACTCAACGTGAGAATTTCCCTCCAGTTTAGGCCCTGCGTAGCCGGGCGGGAAGGGCGGCATGCAGCAGGTTCCGTGAGTTCTTAGTCACTCTTCGGGTTCATTTTAACGGAATTTCCCATTGGAGGACTCCTAGGCCCCTCGGGTGTGCATCCATTTCCCTTCGGGGTCACTGAGGACCTCCAGGCACCCCCCCCCCCACGCCGTGGTCCGGCCGAGCAACATCGAGGCCCATGGCTCTGCCCCTCGGAGGCCCTGTGTGCGTGCCGGGTGATGGGCAACACTCTGCACGTTCCTTGAGGAGAGCTACATTTCCAGAGCCCTCCAACAGCCTGAGGACCAGATTTCTGGTGCGTCCGAAGCTCCCAGGAAATATCTGTCGTCGCCCTTGTGAGAGCTGCCGTGAGAAAACACTCTGCTTTGCCTGCTTCGCGGGCCTCGTACCTGCAGGCACTCTGCTCGAGGAGAACGTCAGCATCTCGCAATGCTGCGTCGCTAACGGGACAGCCAGATTGAGCACAGGCCTGGAGGGAAGGCCCTGACGTGAGGTGCAGAAGCGGAGCCGCGCGGCAGTTTCCATGAGGCCGTAGCCTCTGCTCTGCGTGTCCTTAACGGCAGTAGAGTTTCCTGGACACCTGGGAGGCTCGCGGGGGCACCCTGTTCCAGGCTGGAACACGGAGCACTCCCAGGCACCCCTGGGTCTGCCGAGCAACATCCAGGCCCGGAGCCCCTTTGGAGCCGCTCTCTATACGCCGAGTGTAGGGAAACGCCCTGCACTCTCTCCTGGAGCAGACTCGTTTCCCCCACCAAACCCACACTTTCACCAACAGACTTCTGGCACGTCTCCCATGCCTTTGAGGTCTTACACCTTGCCCTAGTCTGAGCTGCCCTGAGAGAGCCCTCGGCCTCGCATTCCATCTAGGACACCCCCTGCCGGAAGTCACCCTGCCTCCAAGAGAGAGTCGGCTTGCGTTCTTACTGCGATTTAAGCCCCGTGCTTCCTGTGGCCCCGCAGGCTTTGGAATAGCCACAGGCCCCAGAGGCGTAACTAGGCAGGGCATTCCTTGGTTGAGGCAGTTCACTTGACGCAGAACACCCTACTTCGGGGAGTTGGTTCAGGGAAGCAAACGCCGGGTGACCTGTGTCTCTTTGGACTGGTTAGAAACCACAGGGAGGTAAGCTGAGTGTGCGCGTGGAAACGGGAGCCTGCTGGAACTATCCTTGCTTTCCCACTTGGAAGGCTGCACTCATGCTGCCGTGAAGCTGCCTGACGTCCCCTGCTGTTGACAGGCCTGGAAACCCGGTCGAAATGCTTCTGGGAAGAAAATGAGTTTGCTCCGTTTCAACCCGGTGCTTCCATAGCCGCGGTGGTGGTTAGCCTGACGAGCTCCAGAACGAAAGGGAAACTCAACGTGAGAATTTCCCTCCAGTTTAGGCCCTGCGTAGCCGGGCGGGAAGGGCGGCATGCAGCAGGTTCCGTGAGTTCTTAGTCACTCTTCGGGTTCATTTTAACGGAATTTCCCATTGGAGGACTCCTAGGCCCCTCGGGTGTGCATCCATTTCCCTTCGGGGTCACTGAGGACCTCCAGGCACCCCCCCCCCCACGCCGTGGTCCGGCCGAGCAACATCGAGGCCCATGGCTCTGCCCCTCGGAGGCCCTGTGTGCGTGCCGGGTGATGGGCAACACTCTGCACGTTCCTTGAGGAGAGCTACATTTCCAGAGCCCTCCAACAGCCTGAGGACCAGATTTCTGGTGCGTCCGAAGCTCCCAGGAAATATCTGTCGTCGCCCTTGTGAGAGCTGCCGTGAGAAAACACTCTGCTTTGCCTGCTTCGCGGGCCTCGTACCTGCAGGCACTCTGCTCGAGGAGAACGTCAGCATCTCGCAATGCTGCGTCGCTAACGGGACAGCCAGATTGAGCACAGGCCTGGAGGGAAGGCCCTGACGTGAGGTGCAGAAGCGGAGCCGCGCGGCAGTTTCCATGAGGCCGTAGCCTCTGCTCTGCGTGTCCTTAACGGCAGTAGAGTTTCCTGGACACCTGGGAGGCTCGCGGGGGCACCCTGTTCCAGGCTGGAACACGGAGCACTCCCAGGCACCCCTGGGTCTGCCGAGCAACATCCAGGCCCGGAGCCCCTTTGGAGCCGCTCTCTATACGCCGAGTGTAGGGAAACGCCCTGCACTCTCTCCTGGAGCAGACTCGTTTCCCCCACCAAACCCACACTTTCACCAACAGACTTCTGGCACGTCTCCCATGCCTTTGAGGTCTTACGCCTTGCCCTAGTCTGAGCTGCCCTGAGAGAGCCCTCGGCCTCGCATTCCATCTAGGACACCCCCTGCCGGAAGTCACCCTGCCTCCAAGAGAGAGTCGGCTTGCGTTCTTACTGCGATTTAAGCCCCGTGCTTCCTGTGGCCCCGCAGGCTTTGGAATAGCCACAGGCCCCAGAGGCGTAACTAGGCAGGGCATTCCTTGGTTGAGGCAGTTCACTTGACGCAGAACACCCTACTTCGGGGAGTTGGTTCAGGGAAGCAAACGCCGGGTGACCTGTGTCTCTTTGGACTGGTTAGAAACCACAGGGAGGTAAGCTGAGTGTGCGCGTGGAAACGGGAGCCTGCTGGAACTATCCTTGCTTTCCCACTTGGAAGGCTGCACTCATGCTGCCGTGAAGCTGCCTGACGTCCCCTGCTGTTGACAGGCCTGGAAACCCGGTCGAAATGCTTCTGGGAAGAAAATGAGTTTGCTCCGTTTCAACCCGGTGCTTCCATAGCCGCGGTGGTGGTTAGCCTGACGAGCTCCAGAACGAAAGGGAAACTCAACGTGAGAATTTCCCTCCAGTTTAGGCCCTGCGTAGCCGGGCGGGAAGGGCGGCATGCAGCAGGTTCCGTGAGTTCTTAAGTCACTGTTCGGGTTCATTTTAACGGAATTTCCCATTGGAGGACTCCTAGGCCCCTCGGGTGTGCATCCATTTCCCTTCGGGGTCACTGAGGACCTCCAGGCACCCCCCCCCCACCACGCCGTGGTCCGGCCGAGCAACATCGAGGCCCATGGCTCTGCCCCTCGGAGGCCCTGTGTGCGTGCCGGGTGATGGGCAACACTCTGCACGTTCCTTGAGGAGAGCTACATTTCCAGAGCCCTCCAACAGCCTGAGGACCAGATTTCTGGTGCGTCCGAAGCTCCCAGGAAATATCTGTCGTCGCCCTTGTGAGAGCTGCCGTGAGAAAACACTCTGCTTTGCCTGCTCGCGGGCCTCGTACCTGCAGGCACTCTGCTCGAGGAGAACGTCAGCATCTCGCAATGCTGCGTCGCTAACGGGACAGCCAGATTGAGCACAGGCCTGGAGGGAAGGCCCTGACGTGAAGGTGCAGAAGCGGAGCCGCGCGGCAGTTTCCATGAGGCCGTAGCCTCTGCTCTGCGTGTCCTTAACGGCAGTAGAGTTTCCTGGACACCTGGGAGGCTCGCGGGGGCACCCTGTTCCAGGCTGGAACACGGAGCACTCCCAGGCACCCCTGGGTCTGCCGAGCAACATCCAGGCCCGGAGCCCCTTTGGAGCCGCTCTCTATACGCCGAGTGTAGGGAAACGCCCTGCACTCTCTCCTGGAGCAGACTCGTTTCCCCCACCAAACCCACACTTTCACCAACAGACTTCTGGCACGTCTCCCATGCCTTTGAGGTCTTACGCCTTGCCCTAGTCTGAGCTGCCCTGAGAGAGCCCTCGGCCTCGCATTCCATCTAGGACACCCCCTGCCGGAAGTCACCCTGCCTCCAAGAGAGAGTCGGCTTGCGTTCTTACTGCGATTTAAGCCCCGTGCTTCCTGTGGCCCCGCAGGCTTTGGAATAGCCACAGGCCCCAGAGGCGTAACTAGGCAGGGCATTCCTTGGTTGAGGCAGTTCACTTGACGCAGAACACCCTACTTCGGGGAGTTGGTTCAGGGAAGCAAACGCCGGGTGACCTGTGTCTCTTTGGACTGGTTAGAAACCACAGGGAGGTAAGCTGAGTGTGCGCGTGGAAACGGGAGCCTGCTGGAACTATCCTCGCTTTCCCACTTGGAAGGCTGCACTCATGCTGCCGTGAAGCTGCCTGACGTCCCCTGCTGTTGACAGGCCTGGAAACCCGGTCGAAATGCTTCTGGGAAGAAAATGAGTTTGCTCCGTTTCAACCCGGTGCTTCCATAGCCGCGGTGGTGGTTAGCCTGACGAGCTCCAGAACGAAAGGGAAACTCAACGTGAGAATTTCCCTCCAGTTTAGGCCCTGCGTAGCCGGGCGGGAAGGGCGGCATGCAGCAGGTTCCGTGAGTTCTTAGTCACTCTTCGGGTTCATTTTAACGGAATTTCCCATTGGAGGACTCCTAGGCCCCTCGGGTGTGCATCCATTTCCCTTCGGGGTCACTGAGGACCTCCAGGCACCCCCCCCCCCCACGCCGTGGTCCGGCCGAGCAACATCGAGGCCCATGGCTCTGCCCCTCGGAGGCCCTGTGTGCGTGCCGGGTGATGGGCAACACTCTGCACGTTCCTTGAGGAGAGCTACATTTCCAGAGCCCTCCAACAGCCTGAGGACCAGATTTCTGGTGCGTCCGAAGCTCCCAGGAAATATCTGTCGTCGCCCTTGTGAGAGCTGCCGTGAGAAAACACTCTGCTTTGCCTGCTTCGCGGGCCTCGTACCTGCAGGCACTCTGCTCGAGTGAGAACGTCAGCATCTCGCAATGCTGCGTCGCTAACGGGACAGCCAGATTGAGCACAGGCCTGGAGGGAAGGCCCTGACGTGAGGTGCAGAAGCGGAGCCGCGCGGCAGTTTCCATGAGGCCGTAGCCTCTGCTCTGCGTGTCCTTAACGGCAGTAGAGTTTCCTGGACACCTGGGAGGCTCGCGGGGGCACCCTGTTCCAGGCTGGAACACGGAGCACTCCCAGGCACCCCTGGGTCTGCCGAGCAACATCCAGGCCCGGAGCCCCTTTGGAGCCGCTCTCTATACGCCGAGTGTAGGGAAACGCCCTGCACTCTCTCCTGGAGCAGACTCGTTTCCCCCACCAAACCCACACTTTCACCAACAGACTTCTGGCACGTCTCCCATGCCTTTGAGGTCTTACGCCTTGCCCTAGTCTGAGCTGCCCTGAGAGAGCCCTCGGCCTCGCATTCCATCTAGGACACCCCCTGCCGGAAGTCACCCTGCCTCCAAGAGAGAGTCGGCTTGCGTTCTTACTGCGATTTAAGCCCCGTGCTTCCTGTGGCCCCGCAGGCTTTGGAATAGCCACAGGCCCCAGAGGCGTAACTAGGCAGGGCATTCCTTGGTTGAGGCAGTTCACTTGACGCAGAACACCCTACTTCGGGGAGTTGGTTCAGGGAAGCAAACGCCGGGTGACCTGTGTCTCTTTGGACTGGTTAGAAACCACAGGGAGGTAAGCTGAGTGTGCGCGTGGAAACGGGAGCCTGCTGGAACTATCCTCGCTTTCCCACTTGGAAGGCTGCACTCATGCTGCCGTGAAGCTGCCTGACGTCCCCTGCTGTTGACAGGCCTGGAAACCCGGTCGAAATGCTTCTGGGAAGAAAATGAGTTTGCTCCGTTTCAACCCGGTGCTTCCATAGCCGCGGTGGTGGTTAGCCTGACGAGCTCCAGAACGAAAGGGAAACTCACGTGAGAATTTCCCTCCAGTTTAGGCCCTGCGTAGCCGGGCGGGAAGGGCGGCATGCAGCAGGTTCCGTGAGTTCTTAGTCACTCTTCGGGTTCATTTTAACGGAATTTCCCATTGGAGGACTCCTAGGCCCCTCGGGTGTGCATCCATTTCCCTTCGGGGTCACTGAGGACCTCCAGGCACCCCCCCCCCACGCCGTGGTCCGGCCGAGCAACATCGAGGCCCATGGCTCTGCCCCTCGGAGGCCCTGTGTGCGTGCCGGGTGATGGGCAACACTCTGCACGTTCCTTGAGGAGAGCTACATTTCCAGAGCCCTCCAACAGCCTGAGGACCAGATTTCTGGTGCGTCCGAAGCTCCCAGGAAATATCTGTCGTCGCCCTTGTGAGAGCTGCCGTGAGAAAACACTCTGCTTTGCCTGCTTCGCGGGCCTCGTACCTGCAGGCACTCTGCTCGAGGAGAACGTCAGCATCTCGCAATGCTGCGTCGCTAACGGGACAGCCAGATTGAGCACAGGCCTGGAGGGAAGGCCCTGACGTGAGGTGCAGAAGCGGAGCCGCGCGGCAGTTTCCATGAGGCCGTAGCCTCTGCTCTGCGTGTCCTTAACGGCAGTAGAGTTTCCTGGACACCTGGGAGGCTCGCGGGGGCACCCTGTTCCAGGCTGGAACACGGAGCACTC
This sequence comes from Lagenorhynchus albirostris, assembly GCF_949774975.1. NCBI lineage: Eukaryota > Metazoa > Chordata > Mammalia > Artiodactyla > Delphinidae > Lagenorhynchus > Lagenorhynchus albirostris. Next base: position 43,680,034 of record NC_083112.1, on the reverse strand, counting down.
CCAGGCACCCCTGGGTCTGCCGAGCAACATCCAGGCCCGGAGCCCCTTTGGAGCCGCTCTCTATACGCCGAGTGTAGGGAAACGCCCTGCACTCTCTCCTGGAGCAGACTCGTTTCCCCCACCAAACCCACACTTTCACCAACAGACTTCTGGCACGTCTCCCATGCCTTTGAGGTCTTACGCCTTGCCCTAGTCTGAGCTGCCCTGAGAGAGCCCTCGGCCTCGCATTCCATCTAGGACACCCCTGCCGGAAGTCACCCTGCCTCCAAGAGAGAGTCGGCTTGCGTTCTTACTGCGATTTAAGCCTCGTGCTCCTGTGGCCCCTCAGGCTTTGGAATAGCCACAGGCCCCAGAGGCGTAACTAGGCAGGGCATTCCTTGGTTGAGGCAGTTCACTTGACGCAGAACACCCTACTTCGGGGAGTTGGTTCAGGGAAGCAAACGCCGGGTGACCTGTGTCCTCTTTGGACTGGTTAGAAACCACAGGGAGGTAAGCTGAGTGTGCGCGTGGAAACGGGAGCCTGCTGGAACTATCCTCGCTTTTCCCACTTGGAAGGCTGCACTCATGCTGCCGTGAAGCTGCCTGACGTCCCCTGCTGTTGACAGGCCTGGAAACCCGGTCGAAATGCTTCTGGGAAGAAAATGAGTTTGCTCCGTTTCAACCCGGTGCTTCCATAGCCGCGGTGGTGGTTAGCCTGACGAGCTCCAGAACGAAAGGGAAACTCAACGTGAGAATTTCCCTCCAGTTTAGGCCCTGCGTAGCCGGGCGGGAAGGGCGGCATGCAGCAGTTCCGTGAGTTCTTAGTCACTCTTCGGGTTCATTTTAACGGAATTTCCCATTGGAGGACTCCTAGGCCCCTCGGGTGTGCATCCATTTCCCTTCGGGGTCACTGAGGACCTCCAGGCACCACCCCCCCCACGCCGTGTCCGGCCGAGCAACATCGAGGCCCATGGCTCTGCCCCTCGGAGGCCCTGTGTGCGTGCCGGGTGATGGGCAACACTCTGCACGTTCCTTGAGGAGAGCTACATTTCCAGAGCCCTCCAACAGCCTCAGGACCAGATTTCTGGTGCGTCCGAAGCTCCCAGGAAATATCTGTCGTCGCCCTTGTGAGAGCTGCCGTGAGAAAACACTCTGCTTTGCCTGCTTCGCGGGCCTCGTACCTGCAGGCACTCTGCTCGAGGAGAACGTCAGCATCTCGCAATGCTGCGTCGCTAACGGGACAGCCAGATTGAGCACAGGCCTGGAGGGAAGGCCCTGACGTGAGGTGCAGAAGCGGAGCCGCGCGGCAGTTTCCATGAGGCCGTAGCCTCTGCTCTGCGTGTCCTTAACGGCAGTAGAGTTTCCTGGACACCTGGGAGGCTCGCGGGGGCACCCTGTTCCAGGCTGGAACACGGAGCACTCCCAGGCACCCCTGGGTCTGCCGAGCAACATCCAGGCCCGGAGCCCCTTTGGAGCCGCTCTCTATACGCCGAGTGTAGGGAAACGCCCTGCACTCTCTCCTGGAGCAGACTCGTTTTCCCCCACCAAACCCACACTTTCACCAACAGACTTCTGGCACGTCTCCCATGCCTTTGAGGTCTTACGCCTTGCCCTAGTCTGAGCTGCCCTGAGAGAGCCCTCGGCCTGCCCTGAGAGAGCCCTCGGCCTCGCATTCCATCTAGGACACCCCCTGCCGGAAGTCACCCTGCCTCCAAGAGAGAGTCGGCTTGCGTTCTTACTGCGATTTAAGCCCCCGTGCTTCCTGTGGCCCGCAGGCTTTGGAATAGCCACAGGCCCCAGAGGCGTAACTAGGCAGGGCATTCCTTGGTTGAGGCAGTTCACTGACGCAGAACACCCTACTTCGGGAGTTGGTTCAGGGAAGCAAACGCCGGGTGACCTGTGTCTCTTTGGACTGGTTAGAAACCACAGGGAGGTAAGCTGAGTGTGCGCGTGGAAACGGGAGCCTGCTGGAACTATCCTCGCTTTCCCACTTGGAAGGCTGCACTCATGCTGCCGTGAAGCTGCCTGACGTCCCCTGCTGTTGACAGGCCTGGAAACCCGGTCGAAATGCTTCTGGGAAGAAAATGAGTTTGCTCCGTTTCAACCCGGTGCTTCATAGCCGCGGTGGTGGTTAGCCTGACGAGCTCCAGAACGAAAGGGAAACTCAACGTGAGAATTTCCCTCCAGTTTAGGCCCTGCGTAGCCGGGCGGGAAGGGCGGCATGCAGCAGGTTCCGTGAGTTCTTAGTCACTCTTCGGGTTCATTTTAACGGAATTTCCCCATTGGAGGACTCCTAGGCCCCTCGGGTGTGCATCCATTTCCCTTCGGGGTCACTGAGGACCTCCAGGCACCCCCCCCCCCCACGCCGTGGTCCGGTCCGAGCAACATCGAGGCCCATGGCTCTGCCCCTCGGAGGCCCTGTGTGCGTGCCGGGGTGATGGGCAACACTCTGCACGTTCCTTGAGGAGAGCTACATTTCCAGAGCCCTCCAACAGCCTCAGGACCAGATTTCTGGTGCGTCCGAAGCTCCCAGGAAATATCTGTCGTCGCCCTTGTGAGAGCTGCCGTGAGAAAACACTCTGCTTTGCCTGCTTCGCGGGCCTCGTACCTGCAGGCACTCTGCTCGAGGAGAACGTCAGCATCTCGCAATGCTGCGTCGCTAACGGGACAGCCAGATTGAGCACAGGCCTGAGGGAAGGCCTGACGTGAGGTGCAGAGCGGAGCCGCGCGGCAGTTTCCATGAGGCCGTAGCCTCTGCTCTGCGTGTCCTTAACGGCAGTAGAGTTTCCTGGACACCTGGGAGGCTCGCGGGGGCACCCTGTTCCAGGCTGGAACACGGAGCACTCCCAGGCACCCCTGGGTCTGCCGAGCAACATCCAGGCCCGGAGCCCTTTGGAGCCGCTCTCTATACGCCGAGTGTAGGGAAACGCCCTGCACTCTCTCCTGGAGCAGACTCGTTTCCCCCACCAACCCACACTTTCACCAACAGACTTCTGGCACGTCCCATGCCTTTGAGGTCTTACGCCTTGCCCTAGTCTGAGCTGCCCTGAGAGAGCCTCGGCCTCGCATTCCATCTAGGACACCCCCTGCCGGAAGTCACCCTGCCTCCAAGAGAGAGTCGGCTTGCGTTCTTACTGCGATTTAAAGCCCCGTGCTTCCTGTGGCCCCGCAGGCTTTGGAATAGCCACAGGCCCCAGAGGCGTAACTAGGCAGGGCATTCCTTGGTTGAGGCAGTTCACTTGACGCAGAACACCCTACTTCGGGGAGTTTGGTTCAGGGAAGCAAACGCCGGGTGACCTGTGTCTCTTTGACTGTTAAGAAACCACAGGGAGGTAAGCTGAGTGTGCGCGTGGAAACGGGAGCCTGCTGGAACTATCCTCGCTTTCCACTTGGAAGGCTGCACTCATGCTGCCGTGAAGCTGCCTGACGTCCCCTGCTGTTGACAGGCCTGGAAACCCGGTCGAAATGCTTCTGGGAAGAAAATGAGTTTGCTCCGTTCAACCCGGTGCTTCCATAGCCGCGGTGGTGGTTAGCCTGACGAGCTCCAGAACGAAAGGGAAACTCAACGTGAGAATTTCCCTCCAGTTTAGGCCCTGCGTAGCCGGGCGGAAGGGCGGCATGTCAGCAGGTTCCGTGAGTTCTTAGTCACTCTTCGGGTTCATTTTAACGGAATTTCCCATTGGAGGACTCCTAGGCCCCTCGGGTGTGCATCCATTTCCCTTCGGGTCACTGAGGACCTCCAGGCACCCCCCCCCCCACGCCGTGGTCCGGCCGAGCAACATCGAGGCCCATGGCTCTGCCCTCGAGGCCCTGTGTGCGTGCCGGGTGATGGGCAACACTCTGCACGTTCCTTGAGGAGAGCTACATTTCCAGAGCCCTCCAACAGCCTGAGGACCAGATTTCTGGTGCGTCCGAAGCTCCCAGGAAATATCTGTCGTCGCCCTTGTGAGAGCTGCCGTGAGAAAACACTCTGCTTGCCTGCTTCGCGGGCCTCGTACCTGCAGGCACTCTGCTCGAGGAGAACGTCAGCATCTCGCAATGCTGCGTCGCTAACGGGACAGCCAGATTGAGCACAGGCCTGGAGGGAAGGCCCTGACGTGAGGTGCAGAAGCGGAGCCGCGCGGCAGTTTCCATGAGGCCGTAGCCTCTGCTCTGCGTGTCCTTAACGGCAGTAGAGTTTTCCTGGACACCTGGGAGGCTCGCGGGGGCACCCTGTTCCAGGCTGGACACGGAGCACTCCCAGGCACCCCTGGGTCTGCCGAGCAACATCCAGGCCCGGAGCCCCTTTGGAGCCGCTCTCTATACGCCGAGTGTAGGGAAACGCCCTGCACTCTCTCCTGGAGCAGACTCGTTTCCCCCACCAAACCCACACTTTCACCAACAGACTTCTGGCACGTCTCCCATGCCTTTGAGGTCTTACGCCTTGCCCCTAGTCTGAGCTGCCCTGAGAGAGCCCTCGGCCTCGCATTCCATCTAGGACACCCCTGCCGGAAGTCACCCTGCCTCCAAGAGAGAGTCGGCTTGCGTTCTTACCTGCGATTTAAGCCCCGTGCTTCCTGTGGCCCCGCAGGCTTTGGAATAGCCACAGGCCCCAGAGGCGTAACTAGGCAGGGCATTCCTGGTTGAGGCAGTTCACTTGACGCAGAACACCTACTTCGGGGAGTTGGTTCAGGGAAGCAAACGCCGGGTGACCTGTGTCTCTTTGGACTGGTTAGAAACCACAGGGAGGTAAGCTGAGTGTGCGCGTGAAACGGGAGCCTGCTGGAACTATCCTCGCTTTCCAACTTGGAAGGCTGCACTCATGCTGCCGTGAAGCTGCCTGACGTCCCCTGCTGTTGACAGGCCTGGAAACCGGTCGAAAGCTTCTGGAAGAAAATGAGTTTGCTCCGTTTCAACCCGGTGCTTCCATAGCCGCGGTGGTGGTTTAGCCTGACGAGCTCAGAACGAAAGGGAAACTCAACGTGAGAATTTCCCTCCAGTTTAGGCCCTGCGTAGCCGGGCGGGAAGGGCGGCATGCAGCAGGTTCCGTGAGTTCTTAGTCACTCTTCGGGTTCATTTAACGGAATTTCCCATTGAGGACTCCTAGGCCCTCGGTGTGCATCCATTTCCCTTCGGGGTCACTGAGGACCTCCAGGCACCCCCCCCCCACCACGCCGTGGTCCGGCCGAGCAACATCGAGGCCCATGGCTTGCCCCTCGGAGGCCCTGTGTGCGTGCCGGGTGATGGGCAACACTCTGCACGTTCCTTGAGGAGAGCTACATTTCCAGAGCCCTCCAACAGCCTGAGGACCAGATTTCTGGTGCGTCCGAAGCTCCCAGGAAATATCTGTCGTCGCCCTTGTGAGAGCTGCCGTGAGAAAACACTCTGCTTTGCCTGCTTCGCGGGCCTCGTACCTGCAGGCACTCTGCTCGAGGAGAACGTCAGCATCTCGCAATGCTGCGTCGCTAACGGGACAGCCAGATTGAGCACAGGCCTGGAGGGAAGGCCCTGACGTGAGGTGCAGAAGCGGAGCCGCGCGGCAGTTTCTCATGAGGCCGTAGCTCTGCTCTGCGTGTCCTTAACGGCAGTAGAGTTTCCTGGACACCTGGGAGGCTCGCGGGGGCACCCTGTTCCAGGCTGGAACACGGAGCACTCCCAGGCACCCCTGGGTCTGCCGAGCAACATCCAGGCCCGGAGCCCCTTTGGAGCCGCTCTCTATACGCCGAGTGTAGGAAACGCCCTGCACTCTCTCCTGGAGCAGACTCGTTTCCCCCACCAAACCACACTTTCACCAACAGACTTCTGGCACGTCTCCCATGCCTTTGAGGTCTTACGCCTTGCCCTAGTCTGAGCTGCCCTGAGAGAGCCCTCGGCCTCGCATTCCATCTAGGACACCCCCTGCCGGAAGTCACCCTGCCTCCAAGAGAGAGTCGGCTTGCGTTCTTACTGCGATTTAAGCCCCGTGCTTCCTGTGGCCCCGCAGGCTTTGGAATAGCCACAGGCCCCAGAGGCGTAACTAGGCAGGGCATTCCTTGGTTGAGGCAGTTCACTTGACGCAGAACACCCTACTTCGGGGAGTTGGTTCAGGGAAGCAAACGCCGGGTGACCTGTGTCTCTTTGGACTGGTTAGAAACCACAGGGAGGTAAGCTGAGTGTGCGCGTGGAAACGGGAGCCTGCTGGAACTATCCTCGCTTTCCCACTTGGAAGGCTGCACTCATGCTGCCGTGAAGCTGCCTGACGTCCCCTGCTGTTGACAGGCCTGGAAACCCGGTCGAAATGCTTCTGGGAAGAAAATGAGTTTGCTCCGTTTCAACCCGGTGCTTCCATAGCCGCGGTGGTGGTTAGCCTGACGAGCTCCAGAACGAAAGGGAAACTCAACGTGAGAATTTCCCTCCAGTTTAGGCCCTGCGTAGCCGGGCGGGAAGGGCGGCATGCAGCAGGTTCCGTGAGTTCTTAGTCACTCTTCGGGTTCATTTTAACGGAATTTCCCATTGGAGGACTCCTAGGCCCCTCGGGTGTGCATCCATTTCCCTTCGGGGTCACTGAGGACCTCCAGGCACCCCCCCCCCACGCCGTGGTCCGGCCGAGCAACATCGAGGCCCATGGCTCTGCCCCTCGGAGGCCCTGTGTGCGTGCCGGGTGATGGGCAACACTCTGCACGTTCCTTGAGGAGAGCTACATTTCCAGAGCCCTCCAACAGCCTGAGGACCAGATTTCTGGTGCGTCCGAAGCTCCCAGGAAATATCTGTCGTCGCCCTTGTGAGAGCTGCCGTGAGAAAACACTCTGCTTTGCCTGCTTCGCGGGCCTCGTACCTGCAGGCACTCTGCTCGAGGAGAACGTCAGCATCTCGCAATGCTGCGTCGCTAACGGGACAGCCAGATTGAGCACAGGCCTGGAGGGAAGGCCCTGACGTGAGGTGCAGAAGCGGAGCCGCGCGGCAGTTTCCATGAGGCCGTAGCCTCTGCTCTGCGTGTCCTTAACGGCAGTAGAGTTTCCTGGACACCTGGGAGGCTCGCGGGGGCACCCTGTTCCAGGCTGGAACACGGAGCACTCCCAGGCACCCCTGGGTCTGCCGAGCAACATCCAGGCCCGGAGCCCCTTTGGAGCCGCTCTCTATACGCCGAGTGTAGGGAAACGCCCTGCACTCTCTCCTGGAGCAGACTCGTTTCCCCCACCAAACCCACACTTTCACCAACAGACTTCTGGCACGTCTCCCATGCCTTTGAGGTCTTACGCCTTGCCCTAGTCTGAGCTGCCCTGAGAGAGCCCTCGGCCTCGCATTCCATCTAGGACACCCCCTGCCGGAAGTCACCCTGCCTCCAAGAGAGAGTCGGCTTGCGTTCTTACTGCGATTTAAGCCCCGTGCTTCCTGTGGCCCCGCAGGCTTTGGAATAGCCACAGGCCCCAGAGGCGTAACTAGGCAGGGCATTCCTTGGTTGAGGCAGTTCACTTGACGCAGAACACCCTACTTCGGGGAGTTGGTTCAGGGAAGCAAACGCCGGGTGACCTGTGTCTCTTTGGACTGGTTAGAAACCACAGGGAGGTAAGCTGAGTGTGCGCGTGGAAACGGGAGCCTGCTGGAACTATCCTTGCTTTCCCACTTGGAAGGCTGCACTCATGCTGCCGTGAAGCTGCCTGACGTCCCCTGCTGTTGACAGGCCTGGAAACCCGGTCGAAATGCTTCTGGGAAGAAAATGAGTTTGCTCCGTTTCAACCCGGTGCTTCCATAGCCGCGGTGGTGGTTAGCCTGACGAGCTCCAGAACGAAAGGGAAACTCAACGTGAGAATTTCCCTCCAGTTTAGGCCCTGCGTAGCCGGGCGGGAAGGGCGGCATGCAGCAGGTTCCGTGAGTTCTTAAGTCACTGTTCGGGTTCATTTTAACGGAATTTCCCATTGGAGGACTCCTAGGCCCCTCGGGTGTGCATCCATTTCCCTTCGGGGTCACTGAGGACCTCCAGGCACCCCCCCCCCACCACGCCGTGGTCCGGCCGAGCAACATCGAGGCCCATGGCTCTGCCCCTCGGAGGCCCTGTGTGCGTGCCGGGTGATGGGCAACACTCTGCACGTTCCTTGAGGAGAGCTACATTTCCAGAGCCCTCCAACAGCCTGAGGACCAGATTTCTGGTGCGTCCGAAGCTCCCAGGAAATATCTGTCGTCGCCCTTGTGAGAGCTGCCGTGAGAAAACACTCTGCTTTGCCTGCTTCGCGGGCCTCGTACCTGCAGGCACTCTGCTCGAGGAGAACGTCAGCATCTCGCAATGCTGCGTCGCTAACGGGACAGCCAGATTGAGCACAGGCCTGGAGGGAAGGCCCTGACGTGAGGTGCAGAAGCGGAGCCGCGCGGCAGTTTCCATGAGGCCGTAGCCTCTGCTCTGCGTGTCCTTAACGGCAGTAGAGTTTCCTGGACACCTGGGAGGCTCGCGGGGGCACCCTGTTCCAGGCTGGAACACGGAGCACTCCCAGGCACCCCTGGGTCTGCCGAGCAACATCCAGGCCCGGAGCCCCTTTGGAGCCGCTCTCTATACGCCGAGTGTAGGGAAACGCCCTGCACTCTCTCCTGGAGCAGACTCGTTTCCCCCACCAAACCCACACTTTCACCAACAGACTTCTGGCACGTCTCCCATGCCTTTGAGGTCTTACGCCTTGCCCTAGTCTGAGCTGCCCTGAGAGAGCCCTCGGCCTCGCATTCCATCTAGGACACCCCCTGCCGGAAGTCACCCTGCCTCCAAGAGAGAGTCGGCTTGCGTTCTTACTGCGATTTAAGCCCCGTGCTTCCTGTGGCCCCGCAGGCTTTGGAATAGCCACAGGCCCCAGAGGCGTAACTAGGCAGGGCATTCCTTGGTTGAGGCAGTTCACTTGACGCAGAACACCCTACTTCGGGGAGTTGGTTCAGGGAAGCAAACGCCGGGTGACCTGTGTCTCTTTGGACTGGTTAGAAACCACAGGGAGGTAAGCTGAGTGTGCGCGTGGAAACGGGAGCCTGCTGGAACTATCCTCGCTTTCCCACTTGGAAGGCTGCACTCATGCTGCCGTGAAGCTGCCTGACGTCCCCTGCTGTTGACAGGCCTGGAAACCCGGTCGAAATGCTTCTGGGAAGAAAATGAGTTTGCTCCGTTTCAACCCGGTGCTTCCATAGCCGCGGTGGTGGTTAGCCTGACGAGCTCCAGAACGAAAGGGAAACTCAACGTGAGAATTTCCCTCCAGTTTAGGCCCTGCGTAGCCGGGCGGGAAGGGCGGCATGCAGCAGGTTCCGTGAGTTCTTAGTCACTCTTCGGGTTCATTTTAACGGAATTTCCCATTGGAGGACTCCTAGGCCCCTCGGGTGTGCATCCATTTCCCTTCGGGGTCACTGAGGACCTCCAGGCACCCCCCCCCCCCCACGCCGTGGTCCGGCCGAGCAACATCGAGGCCCATGGCTCTGCCCCTCGGAGGCCCTGTGTGCGTGCCGGGTGATGGGCAACACTCTGCACGTTCCTTGAGGAGAGCTACATTTCCAGAGCCCTCCAACAGCCTGAGGACCAGATTTCTGGTGCGTCCGAAGCTCCCAGGAAATATCTGTCGTCGCCCTTGTGAGAGCTGCCGTGAGAAAACACTCTGCTTTGCCTGCTTCGCGGGCCTCGTACCTGCAGGCACTCTGCTCGAGGAGAACGTCAGCATCTCGCAATGCTGCGTCGCTAACGGGACAGCCAGATTGAGCACAGGCCTGGAGGGAAGGCCCTGACGTGAGGTGCAGAAGCGGAGCCGCGCGGCAGTTTCCATGAGGCCGTAGCCTCTGCTCTGCGTGTCCTTAACGGCAGTAGAGTTTCCTGGACACCTGGGAGGCTCGCGGGGGCACCCTGTTCCAGGCTGGAACACGGAGCACTCCCAGGCACCCCTGGGTCTGCCGAGCAACATCCAGGCCCGGAGCCCCTTTGGAGCCGCTCTCTATACGCCGAGTGTAGGGAAACGCCCTGCACTCTCTCCTGGAGCAGACTCGTTTCCCCCACCAAACCCACACTTTCACCAACAGACTTCTGGCACGTCTCCCATGCCTTTGAGGTCTTACGCCTTGCCCTAGTCTGAGCTGCCCTGAGAGAGCCCTCGGCCTCGCATTCCATCTAGGACACCCCCTGCCGGAAGTCACCCTGCCTCCAAGAGAGAGTCGGCTTGCGTTCTTACTGCGATTTAAGCCCCGTGCTTCCTGTGGCCCCGCAGGCTTTGGAATAGCCACAGGCCCCAGAGGCGTAACTAGGCAGGGCATTCCTTGGTTGAGGCAGTTCACTTGACGCAGAACACCCTACTTCGGGGAGTTGGTTCAGGGAAGCAAACGCCGGGTGACCTGTGTCTCTTTGGACTGGTTAGAAACCACAGGGAGGTAAGCTGAGTGTGCGCGTGGAAACGGGAGCCTGCTGGAACTATCCTCGCTTTCCCACTTGGAAGGCTGCACTCATGCTGCCGTGAAGCTGCCTGACGTCCCGCCTGGAAACCCGGTCGAAATGCTTCTGGGAAGAAAATGAGTTTGCTCCGTTTCAACCCGGTGCTTCCATAGCCGCGGTGGTGGTTAGCCTGACGAGCTCCAGAACGAAAGGGAAACTCAACGTGAGAATTTCCCTCCAGTTTAGGCCCTGCGTAGCCGGGCGGGAAGGGCGGCATGCAGCAGGTTCCGTGAGTTCTTAGTCACTCTTCGGGTTCATTTTAACGGAATTTCCCATTGGAGGACTCCTAGGCCCCTCGGGTGTGCATCCATTTCCCTTCGGGGTCACTGAGGACCTCCAGGCACCCCCCCCCCCCACGCCGTGGTCCGGCCGAGCAACATCGAGGCCCATGGCTCTGCCCCTCGGAGGCCCTGTGTGCGTGCCGGGTGATGGGCAACACTCTGCACGTTCCTTGAGGAGAGCTACATTTCCAGAGCCCTCCAACAGCCTGAGGACCAGATTTCTGGTGCGTCCGAAGCTCCCAGGAAATATCTGTCGTCGCCCTTGTGAGAGCTGCCGTGAGAAAACACTCTGCTTTGCCTGCTTCGCGGGCCTCGTACCTGCAGGCACTCTGCTCGAGGAGAACGTCAGCATCTCGCAATGCTGCGTCGCTAACGGGACAGCCAGATTGAGCACAGGCCTGGAGGGAAGGCCCTGACGTGAGGTGCAGAAGCGGAGCCGCGCGGCAGTTTCCATGAGGCCGTAGCCTCTGCTCTGCGTGTCCTTAACGGCAGTAGAGTTTCCTGGACACCTGGGAGGCTCGCGGGGGCACCCTGTTCCAGGCTGGAACACGGAGCACTCCCAGGCACCCCTGGGTCTGCCGAGCAACATCCAGGCCCGGAGCCCCTTTGGAGCCGCTCTCTATACGCCGAGTGTAGGGAAACGCCCTGCACTCTCTCCTGGAGCAGACTCGTTTCCCCCACCAAACCCACACTTTCACCAACAGACTTCTGGCACGTCTCCCATGCCTTTGAGGTCTTACGCCTTGCCCTAGTCTGAGCTGCCCTGAGAGAGCCCTCGGCCTCGCATTCCATCTAGGACACCCCCTGCCGGAAGTCACCCTGCCTCCAAGAGAGAGTCGGCTTGCGTTCTTACTGCGATTTAAGCCCCGTGCTTCCTGTGGCCCCGCAGGCTTTGGAATAGCCACAGGCCCCAGAGGCGTAACTAGGCAGGGCATTCCTTGGTTGAGGCAGTTCACTTGACGCAGAACACCCTACTTCGGGGAGTTGGTTCAGGGAAGCAAACGCCGGGTGACCTGTGTCTCTTTGGACTGGTTAGAAACCACAGGGAGGTAAGCTGAGTGTGCGCGTGGAAACGGGAGCCTGCTGGAACTATCCTCGCTTTCCCACTTGGAAGGCTGCACTCATGCTGCCGTGAAGCTGCCTGACGTCCCCTGCTGTTGACAGGCCTGGAAACCCGGTCGAAATGCTTCTGGGAAGAAAATGAGTTTGCTCCGTTTCAACCCGGTGCTTCCATAGCCGCGGTGGTGGTTAGCCTGACGAGCTCCAGAACGAAAGGGAAACTCAACGTGAGAATTTCCCTCCAGTTTAGGCCCTGCGTAGCCGGGCGGGAAGGGCGGCATGCAGCAGGTTCCGTGAGTTCTTAGTCACTCTTCGGGTTCATTTTAACGGAATTTCCCATTGGAGGACTCCTAGGCCCCTCGGGTGTGCATCCATTTCCCTTCGGGGTCACTGAGGACCTCCAGGCACCCCCCCCCCACCACGCCGTGGTCCGGCCGAGCAACATCGAGGCCCATGGCTCTGCCCCTCGGAGGCCCTGTGTGCGTGCCGGGTGATGGGCAACACTCTGCACGTTCCTTGAGGAGAGCTACATTTCCAGAGCCCTCCAACAGCCTGAGGACCAGATTTCTGGTGCGTCCGAAGCTCCCAGGAAATATCTGTCGTCGCCCTTGTGAGAGCTGCCGTGAGAAAACACTCTGCTTTGCCTGCTTCGCGGGCCTCGTACCTGCAGGCACTCTGCTCGAGGAGAACGTCAGCATCTCGCAATGCTGCGTCGCTAACGGGACAGCCAGATTGAGCACAGGCCTGGAGGGAAGGCCCTGACGTGAGGTGCAGAAGCGGAGCCGCGCGGCAGTTTCCATGAGGCCGTAGCCTCTGCTCTGCGTGTCCTTAACGGCAGTAGAGTTTCCTGGACACCTGGGAGGCTCGCGGGGGCACCCTGTTCCAGGCTGGAACACGGAGCACTCCCAGGCACCCCTGGGTCTGCCGAGCAACATCCAGGCCCGGAGCCCCTTTGGAGCCGCTCTCTATACGCCGAGTGTAGGGAAACGCCCTGCACTCTCTCCTGGAGCAGACTCGTTTCCCCCACCAAACCCACACTTTCACCAACAGACTTCTGGCACGTCTCCCATGCCTTTGAGGTCTTACGCCTTGCCCTAGTCTGAGCTGCCCTGAGAGAGCCCTCGGCCTCGCATTCCATCTAGGACACCCCCTGCCGGAAGTCACCCTGCCTCCAAGAGAGAGTCGGCTTGCGTTCTTACTGCGATTTAAGCCCCGTGCTTCCTGTGGCCCCGCAGGCTTTGGAATAGCCACAGGCCCCAGAGGCGTAACTAGGCAGGGCATTCCTTGGTTGAGGCAGTTCACTTGACGCAGAACACCCTACTTCGGGGAGTTGGTTCAGGGAAGCAAACGCCGGGTGACCTGTGTCTCTTTGGACTGGTTAGAAACCACAGGGAGGTAAGCTGAGTGTGCGCGTGGAAACGGGAGCCTGCTGGAACTATCCTCGCTTTCCCACTTGGAAGGCTGCACTCATGCTGCCGTGAAGCTGCCTGACGTCCCCTGCTGTTGACAGGCCTGGAAACCCGGTCGAAATGCTTCTGGGAAGAAAATGAGTTTGCTCCGTTTCAACCCGGTGCTTCCATAGCCGCGGTGGTGGTTAGCCTGACGAGCTCCAGAACGAAAGGGAAACTCAACGTGAGAATTTCCCTCCAGTTTAGGCCCTGCGTAGCCGGGCGGGAAGGGCGGCATGCAGCAGGTTCCGTGAGTTCTTAAGTCACTGTTCGGGTTCATTTTAACGGAATTTCCCATTGGAGGACTCCTAGGCCCCTCGGGTGTGCATCCATTTCCCTTCGGGGTCACTGAGGACCTCCAGGCACCCCCCCCCCCACCACGCCGTGGTCCGGCCGAGCAACATCGAGGCCCATGGCTCTGCCCCTCGGAGGCCCTGTGTGCGTGCCGGGTGATGGGCAACACTCTGCACGTTCCTTGAGGAGAGCTACATTTCCAGAGCCCTCCAACAGCCTGAGGACCAGATTTCTGGTGCGTCCGAAGCTCCCAGGAAATATCTGTCGTCGCCCTTGTGAGAGCTGCCGTGAGAAAACACTCTGCTTTGCCTGCTTCGCGGGCCTCGTACCTGCAGGCACTCTGCTCGAGGAGAACGTCAGCATCTCGCAATGCTGCGTCGCTAACGGGACAGCCAGATTGAGCACAGGCCTGGAGGGAAGGCCCTGACGTGAGGTGCAGAAGCGGAGCCGCGCGGCAGTTTCCATGAGGCCGTAGCCTCTGCTCTGCGTGTCCTTAACGGCAGTAGAGTTTCCTGGACACCTGGGAGGCTCGCGGGGGCACCCTGTTCCAGGCTGGAACACGGAGCACTCCCAGGCACCCCTGGGTCTGCCGAGCAACATCCAGGCCCGGAGCCCCTTTGGAGCCGCTCTCTATACGCCGAGTGTAGGGAAACGCCCTGCACTCTCTCCTGGAGCAGACTCGTTTCCCCCACCAAACCCACACTTTCACCAACAGACTTCTGGCACGTCTCCCATGCCTTTGAGGTCTTACGCCTTGCCCTAGTCTGAGCTGCCCTGAGAGAGCCCTCGGCCTCGCATTCCATCTAGGACACCCCCTGCCGGAAGTCACCCTGCCTCCAAGAGAGAGTCGGCTTGCGTTCTTACTGCGATTTAAGCCCCGTGCTTCCTGTGGCCCCGCAGGCTTTGGAATAGCCACAGGCCCCAGAGGCGTAACTAGGCAGGGCATTCCTTGGTTGAGGCAGTTCACTTGACGCAGAACACCCTACTTCGGGGAGTTGGTTCAGGGAAGCAAACGCCGGGTGACCTGTGTCTCTTTGGACTGGTTAGAAACCACAGGGAGGTAAGCTGAGTGTGCGCGTGGAAACGGGAGCCTGCTGGAACTATCCTCGCTTTCCCACTTGGAAGGCTGCACTCATGCTGCCGTGAAGCTGCCTGACGTCCCCTGCTGTTGACAGGCCTGGAAACCCGGTCGAAATGCTTCTGGGAAGAAAATGAGTTTGCTCCGTTTCAACCCGGTGCTTCCATAGCCGCGGTGGTGGTTAGCCTGACGAGCTCCAGAACGAAAGGGAAACTCAACGTGAGAATTTCCCTCCAGTTTAGGCCCTGCGTAGCCGGGCGGGAAGGGCGGCATGCAGCAGGTTCCGTGAGTTCTTAGTCACTCTTCGGGTTCATTTTAACGGAATTTCCCATTGGAGGACTCCTAGGCCCCTCGGGTGTGCATCCATTTCCCTTCGGGGTCACTGAGGACCTCCAGGCACCCCCCCCCCCCCACGCCGTGGTCCGGCCGAGCAACATCGAGGCCCATGGCTCTGCCCCTCGGAGGCCCTGTGTGCGTGCCGGGTGATGGGCAACACTCTGCACGTTCCTTGAGGAGAGCTACATTTCCAGAGCCCTCCAACAGCCTGAGGACCAGATTTCTGGTGCGTCCGAAGCTCCCAGGAAATATCTGTCGTCGCCCTTGTGAGAGCTGCCGTGAGAAAACACTCTGCTTTGCCTGCTTCGCGGGCCTCGTACCTGCAGGCACTCTGCTCGAGGAGAACGTCAGCATCTCGCAATGCTGCGTCGCTAACGGGACAGCCAGATTGAGCACAGGCCTGGAGGGAAGGCCCTGACGTGAGGTGCAGAAGCGGAGCCGCGCGGCAGTTTCCATGAGGCCGTAGCCTCTGCTCTGCGTGTCCTTAACGGCAGTAGAGTTTCCTGGACACCTGGGAGGCTCGCGGGGGCACCCTGTTCCAGGCTGGAACACGGAGCACTCCCAGGCACCCCTGGGTCTGCCGAGCAACATCCAGGCCCGGAGCCCCTTTGGAGCCGCTCTCTATACGCCGAGTGTAGGGAAACGCCCTGCACTCTCTCCTGGAGCAGACTCGTTTCCCCCACCAAACCCACACTTTCACCAACAGACTTCTGGCACGTCTCCCATGCCTTTGAGGTCTTACGCCTTGCCCTAGTCTGAGCTGCCCTGAGAGAGCCCTCGGCCTCGCATTCCATCTAGGACACCCCCTGCCGGAAGTCACCCTGCCTCCAAGAGAGAGTCGGCTTGCGTTCTTACTGCGATTTAAGCCCCGTGCTTCCTGTGGCCCCGCAGGCTTTGGAATAGCCACAGGCCCCAGAGGCGTAACTAGGCAGGGCATTCCTTGGTTGAGGCAGTTCACTTGACGCAGAACACCCTACTTCGGGGAGTTGGTTCAGGGAAGCAAACGCCGGGTGACCTGTGTCTCTTTGGACTGGTTAGAAACCACAGGGAGGTAAGCTGAGTGTGCGCGTGGAAACGGGAGCCTGCTGGAACTATCCTTGCTTTCCCACTTGGAAGGCTGCACTCATGCTGCCGTGAAGCTGCCTGACGTCCCCTGCTGTTGACAGGCCTGGAAACCCGGTCGAAATGCTTCTGGGAAGAAAATGAGTTTGCTCCGTTTCAACCCGGTGCTTCCATAGCCGCGGTGGTGGTTAGCCTGACGAGCTCCAGAACGAAAGGGAAACTCAACGTGAGAATTTCCCTCCAGTTTAGGCCCTGCGTAGCCGGGCGGGAAGGGCGGCATGCAGCAGGTTCCGTGAGTTCTTAAGTCACTGTTCGGGTTCATTTTAACGGAATTTCCCATTGGAGGACTCCTAGGCCCCTCGGGTGTGCATCCATTTCCCTTCGGGGTCACTGAGGACCTCCAGGCACCCCCCCCCCACCACGCCGTGGTCCGGCCGAGCAACATCGAGGCCCATGGCTCTGCCCCTCGGAGGCCCTGTGTGCGTGCCGGGTGATGGGCAACACTCTGCACGTTCCTTGAGGAGAGCTACATTTCCAGAGCCCTCCAACAGCCTGAGGACCAGATTTCTGGTGCGTCCGAAGCTCCCAGGAAATATCTGTCGTCGCCCTTGTGAGAGCTGCCGTGAGAAAACACTCTGCTTTGCCTGCTTCGCGGGCCTCGTACCTGCAGGCACTCTGCTCGAGGAGAACGTCAGCATCTCGCAATGCTGCGTCGCTAACGGGACAGCCAGATTGAGCACAGGCCTGGAGGGAAGGCCCTGACGTGAGGTGCAGAAGCGGAGCCGCGCGGCAGTTTCCATGAGGCCGTAGCCTCTGCTCTGCGTGTCCTTAACGGCAGTAGAGTTTCCTGGACACCTGGGAGGCTCGCGGGGGCACCCTGTTCCAGGCTGGAACACGGAGCACTCCCAGGCACCCCTGGGTCTGCCGAGCAACATCCAGGCCCGGAGCCCCTTTGGAGCCGCTCTCTATACGCCGAGTGTAGGGAAACGCCCTGCACTCTCTCCTGGAGCAGACTCGTTTCCCCCACCAAACCCACACTTTCACCAACAGACTTCTGGCACGTCTCCCATGCCTTTGAGGTCTTACGCCTTGCCCTAGTCTGAGCTGCCCTGAGAGAGCCCTCGGCCTCGCATTCCATCTAGGACACCCCCTGCCGGAAGTCACCCTGCCTCCAAGAGAGAGTCGGCTTGCGTTCTTACTGCGATTTAAGCCCCGTGCTTCCTGTGGCCCCGCAGGCTTTGGAATAGCCACAGGCCCCAGAGGCGTAACTAGGCAGGGCATTCCTTGGTTGAGGCAGTTCACTTGACGCAGAACACCCTACTTCGGGGAGTTGGTTCAGGGAAGCAAACGCCGGGTGACCTGTGTCTCTTTGGACTGGTTAGAAACCACAGGGAGGTAAGCTGAGTGTGCGCGTGGAAACGGGAGCCTGCTGGAACTATCCTCGCTTTCCCACTTGGAAGGCTGCACTCATGCTGCCGTGAAGCTGCCTGACGTCCCCTGCTGTTGACAGGCCTGGAAACCCGGTCGAAATGCTTCTGGGAAGAAAATGAGTTTGCTCCGTTTCAACCCGGTGCTTCCATAGCCGCGGTGGTGGTTAGCCTGACGAGCTCCAGAACGAAAGGGAAACTCAACGTGAGAATTTCCCTCCAGTTTAGGCCCTGCGTAGCCGGGCGGGAAGGGCGGCATGCAGCAGGTTCCGTGAGTTCTTAGTCACTCTTCGGGTTCATTTTAACGGAATTTCCCATTGGAGGACTCCTAGGCCCCTCGGGTGTGCATCCATTTCCCTTCGGGGTCACTGAGGACCTCCAGGCACCCCCCCCCCACCACGCCGTGGTCCGGCCGAGCAACATCGAGGCCCATGGCTCTGCCCCTCGGAGGCCCTGTGTGCGTGCCGGGTGATGGGCAACACTCTGCACGTTCCTTGAGGAGAGCTACATTTCCAGAGCCCTCCAACAGCCTGAGGACCAGATTTCTGGTGCGTCCGAAGCTCCCAGGAAATATCTGTCGTCGCCCTTGTGAGAGCTGCCGTGAGAAAACACTCTGCTTTGCCTGCTTCGCGGGCCTCGTACCTGCAGGCACTCTGCTCGAGGAGAACGTCAGCATCTCGCAATGCTGCGTCGCTAACGGGACAGCCAGATTGAGCACAGGCCTGGAGGGAAGGCCCTGACGTGAGGTGCAGAAGCGGAGCCGCGCGGCAGTTTCCATGAGGCCGTAGCCTCTGCTCTGCGTGTCCTTAACGGCAGTAGAGTTTCCTGGACACCTGGGAGGCTCGCGGGGGCACCCTGTTCCAGGCTGGAACACGGAGCACTCCCAGGCACCCCTGGGTCTGCCGAGCAACATCCAGGCCCGGAGCCCCTTTGGAGCCGCTCTCTATACGCCGAGTGTAGGGAAACGCCCTGCACTCTCTCCTGGAGCAGACTCGTTTCCCCCACCAAACCCACACTTTCACCAACAGACTTCTGGCACGTCTCCCATGCCTTTGAGGTCTTACGCCTTGCCCTAGTCTGAGCTGCCCTGAGAGAGCCCTCGGCCTCGCATTCCATCTAGGACACCCCCTGCCGGAAGTCACCCTGCCTCCAAGAGAGAGTCGGCTTGCGTTCTTACTGCGATTTAAGCCCCGTGCTTCCTGTGGCCCCGCAGGCTTTGGAATAGCCACAGGCCCCAGAGGCGTAACTAGGCAGGGCATTCCTTGGTTGAGGCAGTTCACTTGACGCAGAACACCCTACTTCGGGGAGTTGGTTCAGGGAAGCAAACGCCGGGTGACCTGTGTCTCTTTGGACTGGTTAGAAACCACAGGGAGGTAAGCTGAGTGTGCGCGTGGAAACGGGAGCCTGCTGGAACTATCCTCGCTTTCCCACTTGGAAGGCTGCACTCATGCTGCCGTGAAGCTGCCTGACGTCCCCTGCTGTTGACAGGCCTGGAAACCCGGTCGAAATGCTTCTGGGAAGAAAATGAGTTTGCTCCGTTTCAACCCGGTGCTTCCATAGCCGCGGTGGTGGTTAGCCTGACGAGCTCCAGAACGAAAGGGAA
The DNA here is from genome assembly GCF_949774975.1 of Lagenorhynchus albirostris. NCBI lineage: Eukaryota > Metazoa > Chordata > Mammalia > Artiodactyla > Delphinidae > Lagenorhynchus > Lagenorhynchus albirostris. The sequence continues at coordinate 43,661,071 of NC_083112.1, read as the reverse complement.
ACTCAACGTGAGAATTTCCCTCCAGTTTAGGCCCTGCGTAGCCGGGCGGGAAGGGCGGCATGCAGCAGGTTCCGTGAGTTCTTAGTCACTCTTCGGGTTCATTTTAACGGAATTTCCCATTGGAGGACTCCTAGGCCCCTCGGGTGTGCATCCATTTCCCTTCGGGGTCACTGAGGACCTCCAGGCACCCCCCCCCCCACCACGCCGTGGTCCGGCCGAGCAGCATCGAGGCCCATGGCTCTGCCCCTCGGAGGCCCTGTGTGCGTGCCGGGTGATGGGCAACACTCTGCACGTTCCTTGAGGAGAGCTACATTTCCAGAGCCCTCCAACAGCCTCAGGACCAGATTTCTGGTGCGTCCGAAGCTCCCAGGAAATATCTGTCGTCGCCCTTGTGAGAGCTGCCGTGAGAAAACACTCTGCTTTGCCTGCTTCGCGGGCCTCGTACCTGCAGGCACTCTGCTCGAGGAGAACGTCAGCATCTCGCAATGCTGCGTCGCTAACGGGACAGCCAGATTGAGCACAGGCCTGGAGGGAAGGCCCTGACGTGAGGTGCAGAAGCGGAGCCGCGCGGCAGTTTCCATGAGGCCGTAGCCTCTGCTCTGCGTGTCCTTAACGGCAGTAGAGTTTCCTGGACACCTGGGAGGCTCGCGGGGGCACCCTGTTCCAGGCTGGAACACGGAGCACTCCCAGGCACCCCTGGGTCTGCCGAGCAACATCCAGGCCCGGAGCCCCTTTGGAGCCGCTCTCTATACGCCGAGTGTAGGGAAACGCCCTGCACTCTCTCCTGGAGCAGACTCGTTTCCCCCACCAAACCCACACTTTCACCAACAGACTTCTGGCACGTCTCCCATGCCTTTGAGGTCTTACGCCTTGCCCTAGTCTGAGCTGCCCTGAGAGAGCCCTCGGCCTCGCATTCCATCTAGGACACCCCCTGCCGGAAGTCACCCTGCCTCCAAGAGAGAGTCGGCTTGCGTTCTTACTGCGATTTAAGCCCCGTGCTTCCTGTGGCCCCGCAGGCTTTGGAATAGCCACAGGCCCCAGAGGCGTAACTAGGCAGGGCATTCCTTGGTTGAGGCAGTTCACTTGACGCAGAACACCCTACTTCGGGGAGTTGGTTCAGGGAAGCAAACGCCGGGTGACCTGTGTCTCTTTGGACTGGTTAGAAACCACAGGGAGGTAAGCTGAGTGTGCGCGTGGAAACGGGAGCCTGCTGGAACTATCCTCGCTTTCCCACTTGGAAGGCTGCACTCATGCTGCCGTGAAGCTGCCTGACGTCCCCTGCTGTTGACAGGCCTGGAAACCCGGTCGAAATGCTTCTGGGAAGAAAATGAGTTTGCTCCGTTTCAACCCGGTGCTTCCATAGCCGCGGTGGTGGTTAGCCTGACGAGCTCCAGAACGAAAGGGAAACTCAACGTGAGAATTTCCCTCCAGTTTAGGCCCTGCGTAGCCGGGCGGGAAGGGCGGCATGCAGCAGGTTCCGTGAGTTCTTAGTCACTCTTCGGGTTCATTTTAACGGAATTTCCCATTGGAGGACTCCTAGGCCCCTCGGGTGTGCATCCATTTCCCTTCGGGGTCACTGAGGACCTCCAGGCACCCCCCCCCCACGCCGTGGTCCGGCCGAGCAACATCGAGGCCCATGGCTCTGCCCCTCGGAGGCCCTGTGTGCGTGCCGGGTGATGGGCAACACTCTGCACGTTCCTTGAGGAGAGCTACATTTCCAGAGCCCTCCAACAGCCTCAGGACCAGATTTCTGGTGCGTCCGAAGCTCCCAGGAAATATCTGTCGTCGCCCTTGTGAGAGCTGCCGTGAGAAAACACTCTGCTTTGCCTGCTTCGCGGGCCTCGTACCTGCAGGCACTCTGCTCGAGGAGAACGTCAGCATCTCGCAATGCTGCGTCGCTAACGGGACAGCCAGATTGAGCACAGGCCTGGAGGGAAGGCCCTGACGTGAGGTGCAGAAGCGGAGCCGCGCGGCAGTTTCCATGAGGCCGTAGCCTCTGCTCTGCGTGTCCTTAACGGCAGTAGAGTTTCCTGGACACCTGGGAGGCTCGCGGGGGCACCCTGTTCCAGGCTGGAACACGGAGCACTCCCAGGCACCCCTGGGTCTGCCGAGCAACATCCAGGCCCGGAGCCCCTTTGGAGCCGCTCTCTATACGCCGAGTGTAGGGAAACGCCCTGCACTCTCTCCTGGAGCAGACTCGTTTCCCCCACCAAACCCACACTTTCACCAACAGACTTCTGGCACGTCTCCCATGCCTTTGAGGTCTTACGCCTTGCCCTAGTCTGAGCTGCCCTGAGAGAGCCCTCGGCCTCGCATTCCATCTAGGACACCCCCTGCCGGAAGTCACCCTGCCTCCAAGAGAGAGTCGGCTTGCGTTCTTACTGCGATTTAAGCCCCGTGCTTCCTGTGGCCCCGCAGGCTTTGGAATAGCCACAGGCCCCAGAGGCGTAACTAGGCAGGGCATTCCTTGGTTGAGGCAGTTCACTTGACGCAGAACACCCTACTTCGGGGAGTTGGTTCAGGGAAGCAAACGCCGGGTGACCTGTGTCTCTTTGGACTGGTTAGAAACCACAGGGAGGTAAGCTGAGTGTGCGCGTGGAAACGGGAGCCTGCTGGAACTATCCTCGCTTTCCCACTTGGAAGGCTGCACTCATGCTGCCGTGAAGCTGCCTGACGTCCCCTGCTGTTGACAGGCCTGGAAACCCGGTCGAAATGCTTCTGGGAAGAAAATGAGTTTGCTCCGTTTCAACCCGGTGCTTCCATAGCCGCGGTGGTGGTTAGCCTGACGAGCTCCAGAACGAAAGGGAAACTCAACGTGAGAATTTCCCTCCAGTTTAGGCCCTGCGTAGCCGGGCGGGAAGGGCGGCATGCAGCAGGTTCCGTGAGTTCTTAGTCACTCTTCGGGTTCATTTTAACGGAATTTCCCATTGGAGGACTCCTAGGCCCCTCGGGTGTGCATCCATTTCCCTTCGGGGTCACTGAGGACCTCCAGGCACCCCCCCCCCCACGCCGTGGTCCGGCCGAGCAACATCGAGGCCCATGGCTCTGCCCCTCGGAGGCCCTGTGTGCGTGCCGGGTGATGGGCAACACTCTGCACGTTCCTTGAGGAGAGCTACATTTCCAGAGCCCTCCAACAGCCTGAGGACCAGATTTCTGGTGCGTCCGAAGCTCCCAGGAAATATCTGTCGTCGCCCTTGTGAGAGCTGCCGTGAGAAAACACTCTGCTTTGCCTGCTTCGCGGGCCTCGTACCTGCAGGCACTCTGCTCGAGGAGAACGTCAGCATCTCGCAATGCTGCGTCGCTAACGGGACAGCCAGATTGAGCACAGGCCTGGAGGGAAGGCCCTGACGTGAGGTGCAGAAGCGGAGCCGCGCGGCAGTTTCCATGAGGCCGTAGCCTCTGCTCTGCGTGTCCTTAACGGCAGTAGAGTTTCCTGGACACCTGGGAGGCTCGCGGGGGCACCCTGTTCCAGGCTGGAACACGGAGCACTCCCAGGCACCCCTGGGTCTGCCGAGCAACATCCAGGCCCGGAGCCCCTTTGGAGCCGCTCTCTATACGCCGAGTGTAGGGAAACGCCCTGCACTCTCTCCTGGAGCAGACTCGTTTCCCCCACCAAACCCACACTTTCACCAACAGACTTCTGGCACGTCTCCCATGCCTTTGAGGTCTTACGCCTTGCCCTAGTCTGAGCTGCCCTGAGAGAGCCCTCGGCCTCGCATTCCATCTAGGACACCCCCTGCCGGAAGTCACCCTGCCTCCAAGAGAGAGTCGGCTTGCGTTCTTACTGCGATTTAAGCCCCGTGCTTCCTGTGGCCCCGCAGGCTTTGGAATAGCCACAGGCCCCAGAGGCGTAACTAGGCAGGGCATTCCTTGGTTGAGGCAGTTCACTTGACGCAGAACACCCTACTTCGGGGAGTTGGTTCAGGGAAGCAAACGCCGGGTGACCTGTGTCTCTTTGGACTGGTTAGAAACCACAGGGAGGTAAGCTGAGTGTGCGCGTGGAAACGGGAGCCTGCTGGAACTATCCTCGCTTTCCCACTTGGAAGGCTGCACTCATGCTGCCGTGAAGCTGCCTGACGTCCCCTGCTGTTGACAGGCCTGGAAACCCGGTCGAAATGCTTCTGGGAAGAAAATGAGTTTGCTCCGTTTCAACCCGGTGCTTCCATAGCCGCGGTGGTGGTTAGCCTGACGAGCTCCAGAACGAAAGGGAAACTCAACGTGAGAATTTCCCTCCAGTTTAGGCCCTGCGTAGCCGGGCGGGAAGGGCGGCATGCAGCAGGTTCCGTGAGTTCTTAGTCACTCTTCGGGTTCATTTTAACGGAATTTCCCATTGGAGGACTCCTAGGCCCCTCGGGTGTGCATCCATTTCCCTTCGGGGTCACTGAGGACCTCCAGGCACCCCCCCCCCCCACGCCGTGGTCCGGCCGAGCAACATCGAGGCCCATGGCTCTGCCCCTCGGAGGCCCTGTGTGCGTGCCGGGTGATGGGCAACACTCTGCACGTTCCTTGAGGAGAGCTACATTTCCAGAGCCCTCCAGCAGCCTGAGGACCAGATTTCTGGTGCGTCCGAAGCTCCCAGGAAATATCTGTCGTCGCCCTTGTGAGAGCTGCCGTGAGAAAACACTCTGCTTTGCCTGCTTCGCGGGCCTCGTACCTGCAGGCACTCTGCTCGAGGAGAACGTCAGCATCTCGCAATGCTGCGTCGCTAACGGGACAGCCAGATTGAGCACAGGCCTGGAGGGAAGGCCCTGACGTGAGGTGCAGAAGCGGAGCCGCGCGGCAGTTTCCATGAGGCCGTAGCCTCTGCTCTGCGTGTCCTTAACGGCAGTAGAGTTTCCTGGACACCTGGGAGGCTCGCGGGGGCACCCTGTTCCAGGCTGGAACACGGAGCACTCCCAGGCACCCCTGGGTCTGCCGAGCAACATCCAGGCCCGGAGCCCCTTTGGAGCCGCTCTCTATACGCCGAGTGTAGGGAAACGCCCTGCACTCTCTCCTGGAGCAGACTCGTTTCCCCCACCAAACCCACACTTTCACCAACAGACTTCTGGCACGTCTCCCATGCCTTTGAGGTCTTACGCCTTGCCCTAGTCTGAGCTGCCCTGAGAGAGCCCTCGGCCTCGCATTCCATCTAGGACACCCCCTGCCGGAAGTCACCCTGCCTCCAAGAGAGAGTCGGCTTGCGTTCTTACTGCGATTTAAGCCTCGTGCTTCCTGTGGCCCCGCAGGCTTTGGAATAGCCACAGGCCCCAGAGGCGTAACTAGGCAGGGCATTCCTTGGTTGAGGCAGTTCACTTGACGCAGAACACCCTACTTCGGGGAGTTGGTTCAGGGAAGCAAACGCCGGGTGACCTGTGTCTCTTTGGACTGGTTAGAAACCACAGGGAGGTAAGCTGAGTGTGCGCGTGGAAACGGGAGCCTGCTGGAACTATCCTCGCTTTCCCACTTGGAAGGCTGCACTCATGCTGCCGTGAAGCTGCCTGACGTCCCCTGCTGTTGACAGGCCTGGAAACCCGGTCGAAATGCTTCTGGGAAGAAAATGAGTTTGCTCCGTTTCAACCCGGTGCTTCCATAGCCGCGGTGGTGGTTAGCCTGACGAGCTCCAGAACGAAAGGGAAACTCAACGTGAGAATTTCCCTCCAGTTTAGGCCCTGCGTAGCCGGGCGGGAAGGGCGGCATGCAGCAGGTTCCGTGAGTTCTTAGTCACTCTTCGGGTTCATTTTAACGGAATTTCCCATTGGAGGACTCCTAGGCCCCTCGGGTGTGCATCCATTTCCCTTCGGGGTCACTGAGGACCTCCAGGCACCCCCCCCCCCACGCCGTGGTCCGGCCGAGCAACATCGAGGCCCATGGCTCTGCCCCTCGGAGGCCCTGTGTGCGTGCCGGGTGATGGGCAACACTCTGCACGTTCCTTGAGGAGAGCTACATTTCCAGAGCCCTCCAACAGCCTGAGGACCAGATTTCTGGTGCGTCCGAAGCTCCCAGGAAATATCTGTCGTCGCCCTTGTGAGAGCTGCCGTGAGAAAACACTCTGCTTTGCCTGCTTCGCGGGCCTCGTACCTGCAGGCACTCTGCTCGAGGAGAACGTCAGCATCTCGCAATGCTGCGTCGCTAACGGGACAGCCAGATTGAGCACAGGCCTGGAGGGAAGGCCCTGACGTGAGGTGCAGAAGCGGAGCCGCGCGGCAGTTTCCATGAGGCCGTAGCCTCTGCTCTGCGTGTCCTTAACGGCAGTAGAGTTTCCTGGACACCTGGGAGGCTCGCGGGGGCACCCTGTTCCAGGCTGGAACACGGAGCACTCCCAGGCACCCCTGGGTCTGCCGAGCAACATCCAGGCCCGGAGCCCCTTTGGAGCCGCTCTCTATACGCCGAGTGTAGGGAAACGCCCTGCACTCTCTCCTGGAGCAGACTCGTTTCCCCCACCAAACCCACACTTTCACCAACAGACTTCTGGCACGTCTCCCATGCCTTTGAGGTCTTACGCCTTGCCCTAGTCTGAGCTGCCCTGAGAGAGCCCTCGGCCTCGCATTCCATCTAGGACACCCCCTGCCGGAAGTCACCCTGCCTCCAAGAGAGAGTCGGCTTGCGTTCTTACTGCGATTTAAGCCCCGTGCTTCCTGTGGCCCCGCAGGCTTTGGAATAGCCACAGGCCCCAGAGGCGTAACTAGGCAGGGCATTCCTTGGTTGAGGCAGTTCACTTGACGCAGAACACCCTACTTCGGGGAGTTGGTTCAGGGAAGCAAACGCCGGGTGACCTGTGTCTCTTTGGACTGGTTAGAAACCACAGGGAGGTAAGCTGAGTGTGCGCGTGGAAACGGGAGCCTGCTGGAACTATCCTCGCTTTCCCACTTGGAAGGCTGCACTCATGCTGCCGTGAAGCTGCCTGACGTCCCCTGCTGTTGACAGGCCTGGAAACCCGGTCGAAATGCTTCTGGGAAGAAAATGAGTTTGCTCCGTTTCAACCCGGTGCTTCCATAGCCGCGGTGGTGGTTAGCCTGACGAGCTCCAGAACGAAAGGGAAACTCAACGTGAGAATTTCCCTCCAGTTTAGGCCCTGCGTAGCCGGGCGGGAAGGGCGGCATGCAGCAGGTTCCGTGAGTTCTTAGTCACTCTTCGGGTTCATTTTAACGGAATTTCCCATTGGAGGACTCCTAGGCCCCTCGGGTGTGCATCCATTTCCCTTCGGGGTCACTGAGGACCTCCAGGCACCCCCCCCCACCACGCCGTGGTCCGGCCGAGCAACATCGAGGCCCATGGCTCTGCCCCTCGGAGGCCCTGTGTGCGTGCCGGGTGATGGGCAACACTCTGCACGTTCCTTGAGGAGAGCTACATTTCCAGAGCCCTCCAACAGCCTGAGGACCAGATTTCTGGTGCGTCCGAAGCTCCCAGGAAATATCTGTCGTCGCCCTTGTGAGAGCTGCCGTGAGAAAACACTCTGCTTTGCCTGCTTCGCGGGCCTCGTACCTGCAGGCACTCTGCTCGAGGAGAACGTCAGCATCTCGCAATGCTGCGTCGCTAACGGGACAGCCAGATTGAGCACAGGCCTGGAGGGAAGGCCCTGACGTGAGGTGCAGAAGCGGAGCCGCGCGGCAGTTTCCATGAGGCCGTAGCCTCTGCTCTGCGTGTCCTTAACGGCAGTAGAGTTTCCTGGACACCTGGGAGGCTCGCGGGGGCACCCTGTTCCAGGCTGGAACACGGAGCACTCCCAGGCACCCCTGGGTCTGCCGAGCAACATCCAGGCCCGGAGCCCCTTTGGAGCCGCTCTCTATACGCCGAGTGTAGGGAAACGCCCTGCACTCTCTCCTGGAGCAGACTCGTTTCCCCCACCAAACCCACACTTTCACCAACAGACTTCTGGCACGTCTCCCATGCCTTTGAGGTCTTACGCCTTGCCCTAGTCTGAGCTGCCCTGAGAGAGCCCTCGGCCTCGCATTCCATCTAGGACACCCCCTGCCGGAAGTCACCCTGCCTCCAAGAGAGAGTCGGCTTGCGTTCTTACTGCGATTTAAGCCCCGTGCTTCCTGTGGCCCCGCAGGCTTTGGAATAGCCACAGGCCCCAGAGGCGTAACTAGGCAGGGCATTCCTTGGTTGAGGCAGTTCACTTGACGCAGAACACCCTACTTCGGGGAGTTGGTTCAGGGAAGCAAACGCCGGGTGACCTGTGTCTCTTTGGACTGGTTAGAAACCACAGGGAGGTAAGCTGAGTGTGCGCGTGGAAACGGGAGCCTGCTGGAACTATCCTCGCTTTCCCACTTGGAAGGCTGCACTCATGCTGCCGTGAAGCTGCCTGACGTCCCCTGCTGTTGACAGGCCTGGAAACCCGGTCGAAATGCTTCTGGGAAGAAAATGAGTTTGCTCCGTTTCAACCCGGTGCTTCCATAGCCGCGGTGGTGGTTAGCCTGACGAGCTCCAGAACGAAAGGGAAACTCAACGTGAGAATTTCCCTCCAGTTTAGGCCCTGCGTAGCCGGGCGGGAAGGGCGGCATGCAGCAGGTTCCGTGAGTTCTTAGTCACTCTTCGGGTTCATTTTAACGGAATTTCCCATTGGAGGACTCCTAGGCCCCTCGGGTGTGCATCCATTTCCCTTCGGGGTCACTGAGGACCTCCAGGCACCCCCCCCCCCACGCCGTGGTCCGGCCGAGCAACATCGAGGCCCATGGCTCTGCCCCTCGGAGGCCCTGTGTGCGTGCCGGGTGATGGGCAACACTCTGCACGTTCCTTGAGGAGAGCTACATTTCCAGAGCCCTCCAACAGCCTGAGGACCAGATTTCTGGTGCGTCCGAAGCTCCCAGGAAATATCTGTCGTCGCCCTTGTGAGAGCTGCCGTGAGAAAACACTCTGCTTTGCCTGCTTCGCGGGCCTCGTACCTGCAGGCACTCTGCTCGAGGAGAACGTCAGCATCTCGCAATGCTGCGTCGCTAACGGGACAGCCAGATTGAGCACAGGCCTGGAGGGAAGGCCCTGACGTGAGGTGCAGAAGCGGAGCCGCGCGGCAGTTTCCATGAGGCCGTAGCCTCTGCTCTGCGTGTCCTTAACGGCAGTAGAGTTTCCTGGACACCTGGGAGGCTCGCGGGGGCACCCTGTTCCAGGCTGGAACACGGAGCACTCCCAGGCACCCCTGGGTCTGCCGAGCAACATCCAGGCCCGGAGCCCCTTTGGAGCCGCTCTCTATACGCCGAGTGTAGGGAAACGCCCTGCACTCTCTCCTGGAGCAGACTCGTTTCCCCCACCAAACCCACACTTTCACCAACAGACTTCTGGCACGTCTCCCATGCCTTTGAGGTCTTACGCCTTGCCCTAGTCTGAGCTGCCCTGAGAGAGCCCTCGGCCTCGCATTCCATCTAGGACACCCCCTGCCGGAAGTCACCCTGCCTCCAAGAGAGAGTCGGCTTGCGTTCTTACTGCGATTTAAGCCCCGTGCTTCCTGTGGCCCCGCAGGCTTTGGAATAGCCACAGGCCCCAGAGGCGTAACTAGGCAGGGCATTCCTTGGTTGAGGCAGTTCACTTGACGCAGAACACCCTACTTCGGGGAGTTGGTTCAGGGAAGCAAACGCCGGGTGACCTGTGTCTCTTTGGACTGGTTAGAAACCACAGGGAGGTAAGCTGAGTGTGCGCGTGGAAACGGGAGCCTGCTGGAACTATCCTCGCTTTCCCACTTGGAAGGCTGCACTCATGCTGCCGTGAAGCTGCCTGACGTCCCCTGCTGTTGACAGGCCTGGAAACCCGGTCGAAATGCTTCTGGGAAGAAAATGAGTTTGCTCCGTTTCAACCCGGTGCTTCCATAGCCGCGGTGGTGGTTAGCCTGACGAGCTCCAGAACGAAAGGGAAACTCAACGTGAGAATTTCCCTCCAGTTTAGGCCCTGCGTAGCCGGGCGGGAAGGGCGGCATGCAGCAGGTTCCGTGAGTTCTTAGTCACTCTTCGGGTTCATTTTAACGGAATTTCCCATTGGAGGACTCCTAGGCCCCTCGGGTGTGCATCCATTTCCCTTCGGGGTCACTGAGGACCTCCAGGCACCCCCCCCCCACGCCGTGGTCCGGCCGAGCAACATCGAGGCCCATGGCTCTGCCCCTCGGAGGCCCTGTGTGCGTGCCGGGTGATGGGCAACACTCTGCACGTTCCTTGAGGAGAGCTACATTTCCAGAGCCCTCCAACAGCCTGAGGACCAGATTTCTGGTGCGTCCGAAGCTCCCAGGAAATATCTGTCGTCGCCCTTGTGAGAGCTGCCGTGAGAAAACACTCTGCTTTGCCTGCTTCGCGGGCCTCGTACCTGCAGGCACTCTGCTCGAGGAGAACGTCAGCATCTCGCAATGCTGCGTCGCTAACGGGACAGCCAGATTGAGCACAGGCCTGGAGGGAAGGCCCTGACGTGAGGTGCAGAAGCGGAGCCGCGCGGCAGTTTCCATGAGGCCGTAGCCTCTGCTCTGCGTGTCCTTAACGGCAGTAGAGTTTCCTGGACACCTGGGAGGCTCGCGGGGGCACCCTGTTCCAGGCTGGAACACGGAGCACTCCCAGGCACCCCTGGGTCTGCCGAGCAACATCCAGGCCCGGAGCCCCTTTGGAGCCGCTCTCTATACGCCGAGTGTAGGGAAACGCCCTGCACTCTCTCCTGGAGCAGACTCGTTTCCCCCACCAAACCCACACTTTCACCAACAGACTTCTGGCACGTCTCCCATGCCTTTGAGGTCTTACGCCTTGCCCTAGTCTGAGCTGCCCTGAGAGAGCCCTCGGCCTCGCATTCCATCTAGGACACCCCCTGCCGGAAGTCACCCTGCCTCCAAGAGAGAGTCGGCTTGCGTTCTTACTGCGGTTGAAGCCCCGTGCTTCCTGTGGCCCCGCAGGCTTTGGAATAGCCACAGGCCCCAGAGGCGTAACTAGGCAGGGCATTCCTTGGTTGAGGCAGTTCACTTGACGCAGAACACCCTACTTCGGGGAGTTGGTTCAGGGAAGCAAACGCCGGGTGACCTGTGTCTCTTTGGACTGGTTAGAAACCACAGGGAGGTAAGCTGAGTGTGCGCGTGGAAACGGGAGCCTGCTGGAACTATCCTCGCTTTCCCACTTGGAAGGCTGCACTCATGCTGCCGTGAAGCTGCCTGACGTCCCCTGCTGTTGACAGGCCTGGAAACCCGGTCGAAATGCTTCTGGGAAGAAAATGAGTTTGCTCCGTTTCAACCCGGTGCTTCCATAGCCGCGGTGGTGGTTAGCCTGACGAGCTCCAGAACGAAAGGGAAACTCAACGTGAGAATTTCCCTCCAGTTTAGGCCCTGCGTAGCCGGGCGGGAAGGGCGGCATGCAGCAGGTTCCGTGAGTTCTTAGTCACTCTTCGGGTTCATTTTAACGGAATTTCCCATTGGAGGACTCCTAGGCCCCTCGGGTGTGCATCCATTTCCCTTCGGGGTCACTGAGGACCTCCAGGCACCCCCCCCCCCCACGCCGTGGTCCGGCCGAGCAACATCGAGGCCCATGGCTCTGCCCCTCGGAGGCCCTGTGTGCGTGCCGGGTGATGGGCAACACTCTGCACGTTCCTTGAGGAGAGCTACATTTCCAGAGCCCTCCAACAGCCTGAGGACCAGATTTCTGGTGCGTCCGAAGCTCCCAGGAAATATCTGTCGTCGCCCTTGTGAGAGCTGCCGTGAGAAAACACTCTGCTTTGCCTGCTTCGCGGGCCTCGTACCTGCAGGCACTCTGCTCGAGGAGAACGTCAGCATCTCGCAATGCTGCGTCGCTAACGGGACAGCCAGATTGAGCACAGGCCTGGAGGGAAGGCCCTGACGTGAGGTGCAGAAGCGGAGCCGCGCGGCAGTTTCCATGAGGCCGTAGCCTCTGCTCTGCGTGTCCTTAACGGCAGTAGAGTTTCCTGGACACCTGGGAGGCTCGCGGGGGCACCCTGTTCCAGGCTGGAACACGGAGCGCTCCCAGGCACCCCTGGGTCTGCCGAGCAACATCCAGGCCCGGAGCCCCTTTGGAGCCGCTCTCTATACGCCGAGTGTAGGGAAACGCCCTGCACTCTCTCCTGGAGCAGACTCGTTTCCCCCACCAAACCCACACTTTCACCAACAGACTTCTGGCACGTCTCCCATGCCTTTGAGGTCTTACGCCTTGCCCTAGTCTGAGCTGCCCTGAGAGAGCCCTCGGCCTCGCATTCCATCTAGGACACCCCCTGCCGGAAGTCACCCTGCCTCCAAGAGAGAGTCGGCTTGCGTTCTTACTGCGATTTAAGCCCCGTGCTTCCTGTGGCCCCGCAGGCTTTGGAATAGCCACAGGCCCCAGAGGCGTAACTAGGCAGGGCATTCCTTGGTTGAGGCAGTTCACTTGACGCAGAACACCCTACTTCGGGGAGTTGGTTCAGGGAAGCAAACGCCGGGTGACCTGTGTCTCTTTGGACTGGTTAGAAACCACAGGGAGGTAAGCTGAGTGTGCGCGTGGAAACGGGAGCCTGCTGGAACTATCCTCGCTTTCCCACTTGGAAGGCTGCACTCATGCTGCCGTGAAGCTGCCTGACGTCCCCTGCTGTTGACAGGCCTGGAAACCCGGTCGAAATGCTTCTGGGAAGAAAATGAGTTTGCTCCGTTTCAACCCGGTGCTTCCATAGCCGCGGTGGTGGTTAGCCTGACGAGCTCCAGAACGAAAGGGAAACTCAACGTGAGAATTTCCCTCCAGTTTAGGCCCTGCGTAGCCGGGCGGGAAGGGCGGCATGCAGCAGGTTCCGTGAGTTCTTAGTCACTCTTCGGGTTCATTTTAACGGAATTTCCCATTGGAGGACTCCTAGGCCCCTCGGGTGTGCATCCATTTCCCTTCGGGGTCACTGAGGACCTCCAGGCACCCCCCCCCCCACCACGCCGTGGTCCGGCCGAGCAACATCGAGGCCCATGGCTCTGCCCCTCGGAGGCCCTGTGTGCGTGCCGGGTGATGGGCAACACTCTGCACGTTCCTTGAGGAGAGCTACATTTCCAGAGCCCTCCAACAGCCTGAGGACCAGATTTCTGGTGCGTCCGAAGCTCCCAGGAAATATCTGTCGTCGCCCTTGTGAGAGCTGCCGTGAGAAAACACTCTGCTTTGCCTGCTTCGCGGGCCTCGTACCTGCAGGCACTCTGCTCGAGGAGAACGTCAGCATCTCGCAATGCTGCGTCGCTAACGGGACAGCCAGATTGAGCACAGGCCTGGAGGGAAGGCCCTGACGTGAGGTGCAGAAGCGGAGCCGCGCGGCAGTTTCCATGAGGCCGTAGCCTCTGCTCTGCGTGTCCTTAACGGCAGTAGAGTTTCCTGGACACCTGGGAGGCTCGCGGGGGCACCCTGTTCCAGGCTGGAACACGGAGCGCTCCCAGGCACCCCTGGGTCTGCCGAGCAACATCCAGGCCCGGAGCCCCTTTGGAGCCGCTCTCTATACGCCGAGTGTAGGGAAACGCCCTGCACTCTCTCCTGGAGCAGACTCGTTTCCCCCACCAAACCCACACTTTCACCAACAGACTTCTGGCACGTCTCCCATGCCTTTGAGGTCTTACGCCTTGCCCTAGTCTGAGCTGCCCTGAGAGAGCCCTCGGCCTCGCATTCCATCTAGGACACCCCCTGCCGGAAGTCACCCTGCCTCCAAGAGAGAGTCGGCTTGCGTTCTTACTGCGGTTTAAGCCCCGTGCTTCCTGTGGCCCCGCAGGCTTTGGAATAGCCACAGGCCCCAGAGGCGTAACTAGGCAGGGCATTCCTTGGTTGAGGCAGTTCACTTGACGCAGAACACCCTACTTCGGGGAGTTGGTTCAGGGAAGCAAACGCCGGGTGACCTGTGTCTCTTTGGACTGGTTAGAAACCACAGGGAGGTAAGCTGAGTGTGCGCGTGGAAACGGGAGCCTGCTGGAACTATCCTCGCTTTCCCACTTGGAAGGCTGCACTCATGCTGCCGTGAAGCTGCCTGACGTCCCCTGCTGTTGACAGGCCTGGAAACCCGGTCGAAATGCTTCTGGGAAGAAAATGAGTTTGCTCCGTTTCAACCCGGTGCTTCCATAGCCGCGGTGGTGGTTAGCCTGACGAGCTCCAGAACGAAAGGGAAACTCAACGTGAGAATTTCCCTCCAGTTTAGGCCCTGCGTAGCCGGGCGGGAAGGGCGGCATGCAGCAGGTTCCGTGAGTTCTTAGTCACTCTTCGGGTTCATTTTAACGGAATTTCCCATTGGAGGACTCCTAGGCCCCTCGGGTGTGCATCCATTTCCCTTCGGGGTCACTGAGGACCTCCAGGCACCCCCCCCCCCACGCCGTGGTCCGGCCGAGCAACATCGAGGCCCATGGCTCTGCCCCTCGGAGGCCCTGTGTGCGTGCCGGGTGATGGGCAACACTCTGCACGTTCCTTGAGGAGAGCTACATTTCCAGAGCCCTCCAACAGCCTCAGGACCAGATTTCTGGTGCGTCCGAAGCTCCCAGGAAATATCTGTCGTCGCCCTTGTGAGAGCTGCCGTGAGAAAACACTCTGCTTTGCCTGCTTCGCGGGCCTCGTACCTGCAGGCACTCTGCTCGAGGAGAACGTCAGCATCTCGCAATGCTGCGTCGCTAACGGGACAGCCAGATTGAGCACAGGCCTGGAGGGAAGGCCCTGACGTGAGGTGCAGAAGCGGAGCCGCGCGGCAGTTTCCATGAGGCCGTAGCCTCTGCTCTGCGTGTCCTTAACGGCAGTAGAGTTTCCTGGACACCTGGGAGGCTCGCGGGGGCACCCTGTTCCAGGCTGGAACACGGAGCGCTCCCAGGCACCCCTGGGTCTGCCGAGCAACATCCAGGCCCGGAGCCCCTTTGGAGCCGCTCTCTATACGCCGAGTGTAGGGAAACGCCCTGCACTCTCTCCTGGAGCAGACTCGTTTCCCCCACCAAACCCACACTTTCACCAACAGACTTCTGGCACGTCTCCCATGCCTTTGAGGTCTTACGCCTTGCCCTAGTCTGAGCTGCCCTGAGAGAGCCCTCGGCCTCGCATTCCATCTAGGACACCCCCTGCCGGAAGTCACCCTGCCTCCAAGAGAGAGTCGGCTTGCGTTCTTACTGCGATTTAAGCCCCGTGCTTCCTGTGGCCCCGCAGGCTTTGGAATAGCCACAGGCCCCAGAGGCGTAACTAGGCAGGGCATTCCTTGGTTGAGGCAGTTCACTTGACGCAGAACACCCTACTTCGGGGAGTTGGTTCAGGGAAGCAAACGCCGGGTGACCTGTGTCTCTTTGGACTGGTTAGAAACCACAGGGAGGTAAGCTGAGTGTGCGCGTGGAAACGGGAGCCTGCTGGAACTATCCTCGCTTTCCCACTTGGAAGGCTGCACTCATGCTGCCGTGAAGCTGCCTGACGTCCCCTGCTGTTGACAGGCCTGGAAACCCGGTCGAAATGCTTCTGGGAAGAAAATGAGTTTGCTCCGTTTCAACCCGGTGCTTCCATAGCCGCGGTGGTGGTTAGCCTGACGAGCTCCAGAACGAAAGGGAAACTCAACGTGAGAATTTCCCTCCAGTTTAGGCCCTGCGTAGCCGGGCGGGAAGGGCGGCATGCAGCAGGTTCCGTGAGTTCTTAGTCACTCTTCGGGTTCATTTTAACGGAATTTCCCATTGGAGGACTCCTAGGCCCCTCGGGTGTGCATCCATTTCCCTTCGGGGTCACTGAGGACCTCCAGGCACCCCCCCCCCCACCACGCCGTGGTCCGGCCGAGCAACATCGAGGCCCATGGCTCTGCCCCTCGGAGGCCCTGTGTGCGTGCCGGGTGATGGGCAACACTCTGCACGTTCCTTGAGGAGAGCTACATTTCCAGAGCCCTCCAACAGCCTGAGGACCAGATTTCTGGTGCGTCCGAAGCTCCCAGGAAATATCTGTCGTCGCCCTTGTGAGAGCTGCCGTGAGAAAACACTCTGCTTTGCCTGCTTCGCGGGCCTCGTACCTGCAGGCACTCTGCTCGAGGAGAACGTCAGCATCTCGCAATGCTGCGTCGCTAACGGGACAGCCAGATTGAGCACAGGCCTGGAGGGAAGGCCCTGACGTGAGGTGCAGAAGCGGAGCCGCGCGGCAGTTTCCATGAGGCCGTAGCCTCTGCTCTGCGTGTCCTTAACGGCAGTAGAGTTTCCTGGACACCTGGGAGGCTCGCGGGGGCACCCTGTTCCAGGCTGGAACACGGAGCGCTCCCAGGCACCCCTGGGTCTGCCGAGCAACATCCAGGCCCGGAGCCCCTTTGGAGCCGCTCTCTATACGCCGAGTGTAGGGAAACGCCCTGCACTCTCTCCTGGAGCAGACTCGTTTCCCCCACCAAACCCACACTTTCACCAACAGACTTCTGGCACGTCTCCCATGCCTTTGAGGTCTTACGCCTTGCCCTAGTCTGAGCTGCCCTGAGAGAGCCCTCGGCCTCGCATTCCATCTAGGACACCCCCTGCCGGAAGTCACCCTGCCTCCAAGAGAGAGTCGGCTTGCGTTCTTACTGCGGTTTAAGCCCCGTGCTTCCTGTGGCCCCGCAGGCTTTGGAATAGCCACAGGCCCCAGAGGCGTAACTAGGCAGGGCATTCCTTGGTTGAGGCAGTTCACTTGACGCAGAACACCCTACTTCGGGGAGTTGGTTCAGGGAAGCAAACGCCGGGTGACCTGTGTCTCTTTGGACTGGTTAGAAACCACAGGGAGGTAAGCTGAGTGTGCGCGTGGAAACGGGAGCCTGCTGGAACTATCCTCGCTTTCCCACTTGGAAGGCTGCACTCATGCTGCCGTGAAGCTGCCTGACGTCCCCTGCTGTTGACAGGCCTGGAAACCCGGTCGAAATGCTTCTGGGAAGAAAATGAGTTTGCTCCGTTTCAACCCGGTGCTTCCATAGCCGCGGTGGTGGTTAGCCTGACGAGCTCCAGAACGAAAGGGAAACTCAACGTGAGAATTTCCCTCCAGTTTAGGCCCTGCGTAGCCGGGCGGGAAGGGCGGCATGCAGCAGGTTCCGTGAGTTCTTAGTCACTCTTCGGGTTCATTTTAACGGAATTTCCCATTGGAGGACTCCTAGGCCCCTCGGGTGTGCATCCATTTCCCTTCGGGGTCACTGAGGACCTCCAGGCACCCCCCCCCCCACGCCGTGGTCCGGCCGAGCAACATCGAGGCCCATGGCTCTGCCCCTCGGAGGCCCTGTGTGCGTGCCGGGTGATGGGCAACACTCTGCACGTTCCTTGAGGAGAGCTACATTTCCAGAGCCCTCCAACAGCCTCAGGACCAGATTTCTGGTGCGTCCGAAGCTCCCAGGAAATATCTGTCGTCGCCCTTGTGAGAGCTGCCGTGAGAAAACACTCTGCTTTGCCTGCTTCGCGGGCCTCGTACCTGCAGGCACTCTGCTCGAGGAGAACGTCAGCATCTCGCAATGCTGCGTCGCTAACGGGACAGCCAGATTGAGCACAGGCCTGGAGGGAAGGCCCTGACGTGAGGTGCAGAAGCGGAGCCGCGCGGCAGTTTCCATGAGGCCGTAGCCTCTGCTCTGCGTGTCCTTAACGGCAGTAGAGTTTCCTGGACACCTGGGAGGCTCGCGGGGGCACCCTGTTCCAGGCTGGAACACGGAGCGCTCCCAGGCACCCCTGGGTCTGCCGAGCAACATCCAGGCCCGGAGCCCCTTTGGAGCCGCTCTCTATACGCCGAGTGTAGGGAAACGCCCTGCACTCTCTCCTGGAGCAGACTCGTTTCCCCCACCAAACCCACACTTTCACCAACAGACTTCTGGCACGTCTCCCATGCCTTTGAGGTCTTACGCCTTGCCCTAGTCTGAGCTGCCCTGAGAGAGCCCTCGGCCTCGCATTCCATCTAGGACACCCCCTGCCGGAAGTCACCCTGCCTCCAAGAGAGAGTCGGCTTGCGTTCTTACTGCGGTTTAAGCCCCGTGCTTCCTGTGGCCCCGCAGGCTTTGGAATAGCCACAGGCCCCAGAGGCGTAACTAGGCAGGGCATTCCTTGGTTGAGGCAGTTCACTTGACGCAGAACACCCTACTTCGGGGAGTTGGTTCAGGGAAGCAAACGCCGGGTGACCTGTGTCTCTTTGGACTGGTTAGAAACCACAGGGAGGTAAGCTGAGTGTGCGCGTGGAAACGGGAGCCTGCTGGAACTATCCTCGCTTTCCCACTTGGAAGGCTGCACTCATGCTGCCGTGAAGCTGCCTGACGTCCCCTGCTGTTGACAGGCCTGGAAACCCGGTCGAAATGCTTCTGGGAAGAAAATGAGTTTGCTCCGTTTCAACCCGGTGCTTCCATAGCCGCGGTGGTGGTTAGCCTGACGAGCTCCAGAACGAAAGGGAAACTCAACGTGAGAATTTCCCTCCAGTTTAGGCCCTGCGTAGCCGGGCGGGAAGGGCGGCATGCAGCAGGTTCCGTGAGTTCTTAGTCACTCTTCGGGTTCATTTTAACGGAATTTCCCATTGGAGGACTCCTAGGCCCCTCGGGTGTGCATCCATTTCCCTTCGGGGTCACTGAGGACCTCCAGGCACCCCCCCCCCCACGCCGTGGTCCGGCCGAGCAACATCGAGGCCCATGGCTCTGCCCCTCGGAGGCCCTGTGTGCGTGCCGGGTGATGGGCAACACTCTGCACGTTCCTTGAGGAGAGCTACATTTCCAGAGCCCTCCAACAGCCTGAGGACCAGATTTCTGGTGCGTCCGAAGCTCCCAGGAAATATCTGTCGTCGCCCTTGTGAGAGCTGCCGTGAGAAAACACTCTGCTTTGCCTGCTTCGCGGGCCTCGTACCTGCAGGCACTCTGCTCGAGGAGAACGTCAGCATCTCGCAATGCTGCGTCGCTAACGGGACAGCCAGATTGAGCACAGGCCTGGAGGGAAGGCCCTGACGTGAGGTGCAGAAGCGGAGCCGCGCGGCAGTTTCCATGAGGCCGTAGCCTCTGCTCTGCGTGTCCTTAACGGCAGTAGAGTTTCCTGGACACCTGGGAGGCTCGCGGGGGCACCCTGTTCCAGGCTGGAACACGGAGCACTCCCAGGCACCCCTGGGTCTGCCGAGCAACATCCAGGCCCGGAGCCCCTTTGGAGCCGCTCTCTATACGCCGAGTGTAGGGAAACGCCCTGCACTCTCTCCTGGAGCAGACTCGTTTCCCCCACCAAACCCACACTTTCACCAACAGACTTCTGGCACGTCTCCCATGCCTTTGAGGTCTTACGCCTTGCCCTAGTCTGAGCTGCCCTGAGAGAGCCCTCGGCCTCGCATTCCATCTAGGACACCCCCTGCCGGAAGTCACCCTGCCTCCAAGAGAGAGTCGGCTTGCGTTCTTACTGCGATTTAAGCCCCGTGCTTCCTGTGGCCCCGCAGGCTTTGGAATAGCCACAGGCCCCAGAGGCGTAACTAGGCAGGGCATTCCTTGGTTGAGGCAGTTCACTTGACGCAGAACACCCTACTTCGGGGAGTTGGTTCAGGGAAGCAAACGCCGGGTGACCTGTGTCTCTTTGGACTGGTTAGAAACCACAGGGAGGTAAGCTGAGTGTGCGCGTGGAAACGGGAGCCTGCTGGAACTATCCTCGCTTTCCCACTTGGAAGGCTGCACTCATGCTGCCGTGAAGCTGCCTGACGTCCCCTGCTGTTGACAGGCCTGGAAACCCGGTCGAAATGCTTCTGGGAAGAAAATGAGTTTGCTCCGTTTCAACCCGGTGCTTCCATAGCCGCGGTGGTGGTTAGCCTGACGAGCTCCAGAACGAAAGGGAAACTCAACGTGAGAATTTCCCTCCAGTTTAGGCCCTGCGTAGCCGGGCGGGAAGGGCGGCATGCAGCAGGTTCCGTGAGTTCTTAGTCACTCTTCGGGTTCATTTTAACGGAATTTCCCATTGGAGGACTCCTAGGCCCCTCGGGTGTGCATCCATTTCCCTTCGGGGTCACTGAGGACCTCCAGGCACCCCCCCCCCCCACGCCGTGGTCCGGCCGAGCAACATCGAGGCCCATGGCTCTGCCCCTCGGAGGCCCTGTGTGCGTGCCGGGTGATGGGCAACACTCTGCACGTTCCTTGAGGAGAGCTACATTTCCAGAGCCCTCCAACAGCCTGAGGACCAGATTTCTGGTGCGTCCGAAGCTCCCAGGAAATATCTGTCGTCGCCCTTGTGAGAGCTGCCGTGAGAAAACACTCTGCTTTGCCTGCTTCGCGGGCCTCGTACCTGCAGGCACTCTGCTCGAGGAGAACGTCAGCATCTCGCAATGCTGCGTCGCTAACGGGACAGCCAGATTGAGCACAGGCCTGGAGGGAAGGCCCTGACGTGAGGTGCAGAAGCGGAGCCGCGCGGCAGTTTCCATGAGGCCGTAGCCTCTGCTCTGCGTGTCCTTAACGGCAGTAGAGTTTCCTGGACACCTGGGAGGCTCGCGGGGGCACCCTGTTCCAGGCTGGAACACGGAGCGCTCCCAGGCACCCCTGGGTCTGCCGAGCAACATCCAGGCCCGGAGCCCCTTTGGAGCCGCTCTCTATACGCCGAGTGTAGGGAAACGCCCTGCACTCTCTCCTGGAGCAGACTCGTTTCCCCCACCAAACCCACACTTTCACCAACAGACTTCTGGCACGTCTCCCATGCCTTTGAGGTCTTACGCCTTGCCCTAGTCTGAGCTGCCCTGAGAGAGCCCTCGGCCTCGCATTCCATCTAGGACACCCCCTGCCGGAAGTCACCCTGCCTCCAAGAGAGAGTCGGCTTGCGTTCTTACTGCGATTTAAGCCCCGTGCTTCCTGTGGCCCCGCAGGCTTTGGAATAGCCACAGGCCCCAGAGGCGTAACTAGGCAGGGCATTCCTTGGTTGAGGCAGTTCACTTGACGCAGAACACCCTACTTCGGGGAGTTGGTTCAGGGAAGCAAACGCCGGGTGACCTGTGTCTCTTTGGACTGGTTAGAAACCACAGGGAGGTAAGCTGAGTGTGCGCGTGGAAACGGGAGCCTGCTGGAACTATCCTCGCTTTCCCACTTGGAAGGCTGCACTCATGCTGCCGTGAAGCTGCCTGACGTCCCCTGCTGTTGACAGGCCTGGAAACCCGGTCGAAATGCTTCTGGGAAGAAAATGAGTTTGCTCCGTTTCAACCCGGTGCTTCCATAGCCGCGGTGGTGGTTAGCCTGACGAGCTCCAGAACGAAAGGGAAACTCAACGTGAGAATTTCCCTCCAGTTTAGGCCCTGCGTAGCCGGGCGGGAAGGGCGGCATGCAGCAGGTTCCGTGAGTTCTTAGTCACTCTTCGGGTTCATTTTAACGGAATTTCCCATTGGAGGACTCCTAGGCCCCTCGGGTGTGCATCCATTTCCCTTCGGGGTCACTGAGGACCTCCAGGCACCCCCCCCCCCACCACGCCGTGGTCCGGCCGAGCAACATCGAGGCCCATGGCTCTGCCCCTCGGAGGCCCTGTGTGCGTGCCGGGTGATGGGCAACACTCTGCACGTTCCTTGAGGAGAGCTACATTTCCAGAGCCCTCCAACAGCCTCAGGACCAGATTTCTGGTGCGTCCGAAGCTCCCAGGAAATATCTGTCGTCGCCCTTGTGAGAGCTGCCGTGAGAAAACACTCTGCTTTGCCTGCTTCGCGGGCCTCGTACCTGCAGGCACTCTGCTCGAGGAGAACGTCAGCATCTCGCAATGCTGCGTCGCTAACGGGACAGCCAGATTGAGCACAGGCCTGGAGGGAAGGCCCTGACGTGAGGTGCAGAAGCGGAGCCGCGCGGCAGTTTCCATGAGGCCGTAGCCTCTGCTCTGCGTGTCCTTAACGGCAGTAGAGTTTCCTGGACACCTGGGAGGCTCGCGGGGGCACCCTGTTCCAGGCTGGAACACGGAGCACTCCCAGGCACCCCTGGGTCTGCCGAGCAACATCCAGGCCCGGAGCCCCTTTGGAGCCGCTCTCTATACGCCGAGTGTAGGGAAACGCCCTGCACTCTCTCCTGGAGCAGACTCGTTTCCCCCACCAAACCCACACTTTCACCAACAGACTTCTGGCACGTCTCCCATGCCTTTGAGGTCTTACGCCTTGCCCTAGTCTGAGCTGCCCTGAGAGAGCCCTCGGCCTCGCATTCCATCTAGGACACCCCCTGCCGGAAGTCACCCTGCCTCCAAGAGAGAGTCGGCTTGCGTTCTTACTGCGGTTGAAGCCCCGTGCTTCCTGTGGCCCCGCAGGCTTTGGAATAGCCACAGGCCCCAGAGGCGTAACTAGGCAGGGCATTCCTTGGTTGAGGCAGTTCACTTGACGCAGAACACCCTACTTCGGGGAGTTGGTTCAGGGAAGCAAACGCCGGGTGACCTGTGTCTCTTTGGACTGGTTAGAAACCACAGGGAGGTAAGCTGAGTGTGCGCGTGGAAACGGGAGCCTGCTGGAACTATCCTCGCTTTCCCACTTGGAAGGCTGCACTCATGCTGCCGTGAAGCTGCCTGACGTCCCCTGCTGTTGACAGGCCTGGAAACCCGGTCGAAATGCTTCTGGGAAGAAAATGAGTTTGCTCCGTTTCAACCCGGTGCTTCCATAGCCGCGGTGGTGGTTAGCCTGACGAGCTCCAGAACGAAAGGGAAACTCAACGTGAGAATTTCCCTCCAGTTTAGGCCCTGCGTAGCCGGGCGGGAAGGGCGGCATGCAGCAGGTTCCGTGAGTTCTTAGTCACTCTTCGGGTTCATTTTAACGGAATTTCCCATTGGAGGACTCCTAGGCCCCTCGGGTGTGCATCCATTTCCCTTCGGGGTCACTGAGGACCTCCAGGCACCCCCCCCCCCCACGCCGTGGTCCGGCCGAGCAACATCGAGGCCCATGGCTCTGCCCCTCGGAGGCCCTGTGTGCGTGCCGGGTGATGGGCAACACTCTGCACGTTCCTTGAGGAGAGCTACATTTCCAGAGCCCTCCAACAGCCTCAGGACCAGATTTCTGGTGCGTCCGAAGCTCCCAGGAAATATCTGTCGTCGCCCTTGTGAGAGCTGCCGTGAGAAAACACTCTGCTTTGCCTGCTTCGCGGGCCTCGTACCTGCAGGCACTCTGCTCGAGGAGAACGTCAGCATCTCGCAATGCTGCGTCGCTAACGGGACAGCCAGATTGAGCACAGGCCTGGAGGGAAGGCCCTGACGTGAGGTGCAGAAGCGGAGCCGCGCGGCAGTTTCCATGAGGCCGTAGCCTCTGCTCTGCGTGTCCTTAACGGCAGTAGAGTTTCCTGGACACCTGGGAGGCTCGCGGGGGCACCCTGTTCCAGGCTGGAACACGGAGCGCTCCCAGGCACCCCTGGGTCTGCCGAGCAACATCCAGGCCCGGAGCCCCTTTGGAGCCGCTCTCTATACGCCGAGTGTAGGGAAACGCCCTGCACTCTCTCCTGGAGCAGACTCGTTTCCCCCACCAAACCCACACTTTCACCAACAGACTTCTGGCACGTCTCCCATGCCTTTGAGGTCTTACGCCTTGCCCTAGTCTGAGCTGCCCTGAGAGAGCCCTCGGCCTCGCATTCCATCTAGGACACCCCCTGCCGGAAGTCACCCTGCCTCCAAGAGAGAGTCGGCTTGCGTTCTTACTGCGGTTGAAGCCCCGTGCTTCCTGTGGCCCCGCAGGCTTTGGAATAGCCACAGGCCCCAGAGGCGTAACTAGGCAGGGCATTCCTTGGTTGAGGCAGTTCACTTGACGCAGAACACCCTACTTCGGGGAGTTGGTTCAGGGAAGCAAACGCCGGGTGACCTGTGTCTCTTTGGACTGGTTAGAAACCACAGGGAGGTAAGCTGAGTGTGCGCGTGGAAACGGGAGCCTGCTGGAACTATCCTCGCTTTCCCACTTGGAAGGCTGCACTCATGCTGCCGTGAAGCTGCCTGACGTCCCCTGCTGTTGACAGGCCTGGAAACCCGGTCGAAATGCTTCTGGGAAGAAAATGAGTTTGCTCCGTTTCAACCCGGTGCTTCCATAGCCGCGGTGGTGGTTAGCCTGACGAGCTCCAGAACGAAAGGGAAACTCAACGTGAGAATTTCCCTCCAGTTTAGGCCCTGCGTAGCCGGGCGGGAAGGGCGGCATGCAGCAGGTTCCGTGAGTTCTTAGTCACTCTTCGGGTTCATTTTAACGGAATTTCCCATTGGAGGACTCCTAGGCCCCTCGGGTGTGCATCCATTTCCCTTCGGGGTCACTGAGGACCTCCAGGCACCCCCCCCCCCACCACGCCGTGGTCCGGCCGAGCAACATCGAGGCCCATGGCTCTGCCCCTCGGAGGCCCTGTGTGCGTGCCGGGTGATGGGCAACACTCTGCACGTTCCTTGAGGAGAGCTACATTTCCAGAGCCCTCCAACAGCCTCAGGACCAGATTTCTGGTGCGTCCGAAGCTCCCAGGAAATATCTGTCGTCGCCCTTGTGAGAGCTGCCGTGAGAAAACACTCTGCTTTGCCTGCTTCGCGGGCCTCGTACCTGCAGGCACTCTGCTCGAGGAGAACGTCAGCATCTCGCAATGCTGCGTCGCTAACGGGACAGCCAGATTGAGCACAGGCCTGGAGGGAAGGCCCTGACGTGAGGTGCAGAAGCGGAGCCGCGCGGCAGTTTCCATGAGGCCGTAGCCTCTGCTCTGCGTGTCCTTAACGGCAGTAGAGTTTCCTGGACACCTGGGAGGCTCGCGGGGGCACCCTGTTCCAGGCTGGAACACGGAGCGCTCCCAGGCACCCCTGGGTCTGCCGAGCAACATCCAGGCCCGGAGCCCCTTTGGAGCCGCTCTCTATACGCCGAGTGTAGGGAAACGCCCTGCACTCTCTCCTGGAGCAGACTCGTTTCCCCCACCAAACCCACACTTTCACCAACAGACTTCTGGCACGTCTCCCATGCCTTTGAGGTCTTACGCCTTGCCCTAGTCTGAGCTGCCCTGAGAGAGCCCTCGGCCTCGCATTCCATCTAGGACACCCCCTGCCGGAAGTCACCCTGCCTCCAAGAGAGAGTCGGCTTGCGTTCTTACTGCGGTTGAAGCCCCGTGCTTCCTGTGGCCCCGCAGGCTTTGGAATAGCCACAGGCCCCAGAGGCGTAACTAGGCAGGGCATTCCTTGGTTGAGGCAGTTCACTTGACGCAGAACACCCTACTTCGGGGAGTTGGTTCAGGGAAGCAAACGCCGGGTGACCTGTGTCTCTTTGGACTGGTTAGAAACCACAGGGAGGTAAGCTGAGTGTGCGCGTGGAAACGGGAGCCTGCTGGAACTATCCTCGCTTTCCCACTTGGAAGGCTGCACTCATGCTGCCGTGAAGCTGCCTGACGTCCCCTGCTGTTGACAGGCCTGGAAACCCGGTCGAAATGCTTCTGGGAAGAAAATGAGTTTGCTCCGTTTCAACCCGGTGCTTCCATAGCCGCGGTGGTGGTTAGCCTGACGAGCTCCAGAACGAAAGGGAAACTCAACGTGAGAATTTCCCTCCAGTTTAGGCCCTGCGTAGCCGGGCGGGAAGGGCGGCATGCAGCAGGTTCCGTGAGTTCTTAGTCACTCTTCGGGTTCATTTTAACGGAATTTCCCATTGGAGGACTCCTAGGCCCCTCGGGTGTGCATCCATTTCCCTTCGGGGTCACTGAGGACCTCCAGGCACCCCCCCCCCACGCCGTGGTCCGGCCGAGCAACATCGAGGCCCATGGCTCTGCCCCTCGGAGGCCCTGTGTGCGTGCCGGGTGATGGGCAACACTCTGCACGTTCCTTGAGGAGAGCTACATTTCCAGAGCCCTCCAACAGCCTCAGGACCAGATTTCTGGTGCGTCCGAAGCTCCCAGGAAATATCTGTCGTCGCCCTTGTGAGAGCTGCCGTGAGAAAACACTCTGCTTTGCCTGCTTCGCGGGCCTCGTACCTGCAGGCACTCTGCTCGAGGAGAACGTCAGCATCTCGCAATGCTGCGTCGCTAACGGGACAGCCAGATTGAGCACAGGCCTGGAGGGAAGGCCCTGACGTGAGGTGCAGAAGCGGAGCCGCGCGGCAGTTTCCATGAGGCCGTAGCCTCTGCTCTGCGTGTCCTTAACGGCAGTAGAGTTTCCTGGACACCTGGGAGGCTCGCGGGGGCACCCTGTTCCAGGCTGGAACACGGAGCACTCCCAGGCATCCCTGGGTCTGCCGAGCAACATCCAGGCCCGGAGCCCCTTTGGAGCCGCTCTCTATACGCCGAGTGTAGGGAAACGCCCTGCACTCTCTCCTGGAGCAGACTCGTTTCCCCCACCAAACCCACACTTTCACCAACAGACTTCTGGCACGTCTCCCATGCCTTTGAGGTCTTACGCCTTGCCCTAGTCTGAGCTGCCCTGAGAGAGCCCTCGGCCTCGCATTCCATCTAGGACACCCCCTGCCGGAAGTCACCCTGCCTCCAAGAGAGAGTCGGCTTGCGTTCTTACTGCGGTTGAAGCCCCGTGCTTCCTGTGGCCCCGCAGGCTTTGGAATAGCCACAGGCCCCAGAGGCGTAACTAGGCAGGGCATTCCTTGGTTGAGGCAGTTCACTTGACGCAGAACACCCTACTTCGGGGAGTTGGTTCAGGGAAGCAAACGCCGGGTGACCTGTGTCTCTTTGGACTGGTTAGAAACCACAGGGAGGTAAGCTGAGTGTGCGCGTGGAAACGGGAGCCTGCTGGAACTATCCTCGCTTTCCCACTTGGAAGGCTGCACTCATGCTGCCGTGAAGCTGCCTGACGTCCCCTGCTGTTGACAGGCCTGGAAACCCGGTCGAAATGCTTCTGGGAAGAAAATGAGTTTGCTCCGTTTCAACCCGGTGCTTCCATAGCCGCGGTGGTGGTTAGCCTGACGAGCTCCAGAACGAAAGGGAAACTCAACGTGAGAATTTCCCTCCAGTTTAGGCCCTGCGTAGCCGGGCGGGAAGGGCGGCATGCAGCAGGTTCCGTGAGTTCTTAGTCACTCTTCGGGTTCATTTTAACGGAATTTCCCATTGGAGGACTCCTAGGCCCCTCGGGTGTGCATCCATTTCCCTTCGGGGTCACTGAGGACCTCCAGGCACCCCCCCCCCCACCACGCCGTGGTCCGGCCGAGCAACATCGAGGCCCATGGCTCTGCCCCTCGGAGGCCCTGTGTGCGTGCCGGGTGATGGGCAACACTCTGCACGTTCCTTGAGGAGAGCTACATTTCCAGAGCCCTCCAACAGCCTCAGGACCAGATTTCTGGTGCGTCCGAAGCTCCCAGGAAATATCTGTCGTCGCCCTTGTGAGAGCTGCCGTGAGAAAACACTCTGCTTTGCCTGCTTCGCGGGCCTCGTACCTGCAGGCACTCTGCTCGAGGAGAACGTCAGCATCTCGCAATGCTGCGTCGCTAACGGGACAGCCAGATTGAGCACAGGCCTGGAGGGAAGGCCCTGACGTGAGGTGCAGAAGCGGAGCCGCGCGGCAGTTTCCATGAGGCCGTAGCCTCTGCTCTGCGTGTCCTTAACGGCAGTAGAGTTTCCTGGACACCTGGGAGGCTCGCGGGGGCACCCTGTTCCAGGCTGGAACACGGAGCGCTCCCAGGCACCCCTGGGTCTGCCGAGCAACATCCAGGCCCGGAGCCCCTTTGGAGCCGCTCTCTATACGCCGAGTGTAGGGAAACGCCCTGCACTCTCTCCTGGAGCAGACTCGTTTCCCCCACCAAACCCACACTTTCACCAACAGACTTCTGGCACGTCTCCCATGCCTTTGAGGTCTTACGCCTTGCCCTAGTCTGAGCTGCCCTGAGAGAGCCCTCGGCCTCGCATTCCATCTAGGACACCCCCTGCCGGAAGTCACCCTGCCTCCAAGAGAGAGTCGGCTTGCGTTCTTACTGCGGTTGAAGCCCCGTGCTTCCTGTGGCCCCGCAGGCTTTGGAATAGCCACAGGCCCCAGAGGCGTAACTAGGCAGGGCATTCCTTGGTTGAGGCAGTTCACTTGACGCAGAACACCCTACTTCGGGGAGTTGGTTCAGGGAAGCAAACGCCGGGTGACCTGTGTCTCTTTGGACTGGTTAGAAACCACAGGGAGGTAAGCTGAGTGTGCGCGTGGAAACGGGAGCCTGCTGGAACTATCCTCGCTTTCCCACTTGGAAGGCTGCACTCATGCTGCCGTGAAGCTGCCTGACGTCCCCTGCTGTTGACAGGCCTGGAAACCCGGTCGAAATGCTTCTGGGAAGAAAATGAGTTTGCTCCGTTTCAACCCGGTGCTTCCATAGCCGCGGTGGTGGTTAGCCTGACGAGCTCCAGAACGAAAGGGAAACTCAACGTGAGAATTTCCCTCCAGTTTAGGCCCTGCGTAGCCGGGCGGGAAGGGCGGCATGCAGCAGGTTCCGTGAGTTCTTAGTCACTCTTCGGGTTCATTTTAACGGAATTTCCCATTGGAGGACTCCTAGGCCCCTCGGGTGTGCATCCATTTCCCTTCGGGGTCACTGAGGACCTCCAGGCACCCCCCCCCCCACGCCGTGGTCCGGCCGAGCAACATCGAGGCCCATGGCTCTGCCCCTCGGAGGCCCTGTGTGCGTGCCGGGTGATGGGCAACACT
Source organism: Lagenorhynchus albirostris (assembly GCF_949774975.1). Classification (NCBI taxonomy): domain Eukaryota; kingdom Metazoa; phylum Chordata; class Mammalia; order Artiodactyla; family Delphinidae; genus Lagenorhynchus; species Lagenorhynchus albirostris. The sequence goes on along the minus strand of NC_083112.1, from coordinate 43,632,708 downwards.
CTGCACGTTCCTTGAGGAGAGCTACATTTCCAGAGCCCTCCAACAGCCTCAGGACCAGATTTCTGGTGCGTCCGAAGCTCCCAGGAAATATCTGTCGTCGCCCTTGTGAGAGCTGCCGTGAGAAAACACTCTGCTTTGCCTGCTTCGCGGGCCTCGTACCTGCAGGCACTCTGCTCGAGGAGAACGTCAGCATCTCGCAATGCTGCGTCGCTAACGGGACAGCCAGATTGAGCACAGGCCTGGAGGGAAGGCCCTGACGTGAGGTGCAGAAGCGGAGCCGCGCGGCAGTTTCCATGAGGCCGTAGCCTCTGCTCTGCGTGTCCTTAACGGCAGTAGAGTTTCCTGGACACCTGGGAGGCTCGCGGGGGCACCCTGTTCCAGGCTGGAACACGGAGCGCTCCCAGGCACCCCTGGGTCTGCCGAGCAACATCCAGGCCCGGAGCCCCTTTGGAGCCGCTCTCTATACGCCGAGTGTAGGGAAACGCCCTGCACTCTCTCCTGGAGCAGACTCGTTTCCCCCACCAAACCCACACTTTCACCAACAGACTTCTGGCACGTCTCCCATGCCTTTGAGGTCTTACGCCTTGCCCTAGTCTGAGCTGCCCTGAGAGAGCCCTCGGCCTCGCATTCCATCTAGGACACCCCCTGCCGGAAGTCACCCTGCCTCCAAGAGAGAGTCGGCTTGCGTTCTTACTGCGGTTGAAGCCCCGTGCTTCCTGTGGCCCCGCAGGCTTTGGAATAGCCACAGGCCCCAGAGGCGTAACTAGGCAGGGCATTCCTTGGTTGAGGCAGTTCACTTGACGCAGAACACCCTACTTCGGGGAGTTGGTTCAGGGAAGCAAACGCCGGGTGACCTGTGTCTCTTTGGACTGGTTAGAAACCACAGGGAGGTAAGCTGAGTGTGCGCGTGGAAACGGGAGCCTGCTGGAACTATCCTCGCTTTCCCACTTGGAAGGCTGCACTCATGCTGCCGTGAAGCTGCCTGACGTCCCCTGCTGTTGACAGGCCTGGAAACCCGGTCGAAATGCTTCTGGGAAGAAAATGAGTTTGCTCCGTTTCAACCCGGTGCTTCCATAGCCGCGGTGGTGGTTAGCCTGACGAGCTCCAGAACGAAAGGGAAACTCAACGTGAGAATTTCCCTCCAGTTTAGGCCCTGCGTAGCCGGGCGGGAAGGGCGGCATGCAGCAGGTTCCGTGAGTTCTTAGTCACTCTTCGGGTTCATTTTAACGGAATTTCCCATTGGAGGACTCCTAGGCCCCTCGGGTGTGCATCCATTTCCCTTCGGGGTCACTGAGGACCTCCAGGCACCCCCCCCCCCACCACGCCGTGGTCCGGCCGAGCAACATCGAGGCCCATGGCTCTGCCCCTCGGAGGCCCTGTGTGCGTGCCGGGTGATGGGCAACACTCTGCACGTTCCTTGAGGAGAGCTACATTTCCAGAGCCCTCCAACAGCCTCAGGACCAGATTTCTGGTGCGTCCGAAGCTCCCAGGAAATATCTGTCGTCGCCCTTGTGAGAGCTGCCGTGAGAAAACACTCTGCTTTGCCTGCTTCGCGGGCCTCGTACCTGCAGGCACTCTGCTCGAGGAGAACGTCAGCATCTCGCAATGCTGCGTCGCTAACGGGACAGCCAGATTGAGCACAGGCCTGGAGGGAAGGCCCTGACGTGAGGTGCAGAAGCGGAGCCGCGCGGCAGTTTCCATGAGGCCGTAGCCTCTGCTCTGCGTGTCCTTAACGGCAGTAGAGTTTCCTGGACACCTGGGAGGCTCGCGGGGGCACCCTGTTCCAGGCTGGAACACGGAGCGCTCCCAGGCACCCCTGGGTCTGCCGAGCAACATCCAGGCCCGGAGCCCCTTTGGAGCCGCTCTCTATACGCCGAGTGTAGGGAAACGCCCTGCACTCTCTCCTGGAGCAGACTCGTTTCCCCCACCAAACCCACACTTTCACCAACAGACTTCTGGCACGTCTCCCATGCCTTTGAGGTCTTACGCCTTGCCCTAGTCTGAGCTGCCCTGAGAGAGCCCTCGGCCTCGCATTCCATCTAGGACACCCCCTGCCGGAAGTCACCCTGCCTCCAAGAGAGAGTCGGCTTGCGTTCTTACTGCGGTTGAAGCCCCGTGCTTCCTGTGGCCCCGCAGGCTTTGGAATAGCCACAGGCCCCAGAGGCGTAACTAGGCAGGGCATTCCTTGGTTGAGGCAGTTCACTTGACGCAGAACACCCTACTTCGGGGAGTTGGTTCAGGGAAGCAAACGCCGGGTGACCTGTGTCTCTTTGGACTGGTTAGAAACCACAGGGAGGTAAGCTGAGTGTGCGCGTGGAAACGGGAGCCTGCTGGAACTATCCTCGCTTTCCCACTTGGAAGGCTGCACTCATGCTGCCGTGAAGCTGCCTGACGTCCCCTGCTGTTGACAGGCCTGGAAACCCGGTCGAAATGCTTCTGGGAAGAAAATGAGTTTGCTCCGTTTCAACCCGGTGCTTCCATAGCCGCGGTGGTGGTTAGCCTGACGAGCTCCAGAACGAAAGGGAAACTCAACGTGAGAATTTCCCTCCAGTTTAGGCCCTGCGTAGCCGGGCGGGAAGGGCGGCATGCAGCAGGTTCCGTGAGTTCTTAGTCACTCTTCGGGTTCATTTTAACGGAATTTCCCATTGGAGGACTCCTAGGCCCCTCGGGTGTGCATCCATTTCCCTTCGGGGTCACTGAGGACCTCCAGGCACCCCCCCCCCACGCCGTGGTCCGGCCGAGCAACATCGAGGCCCATGGCTCTGCCCCTCGGAGGCCCTGTGTGCGTGCCGGGTGATGGGCAACACTCTGCACGTTCCTTGAGGAGAGCTACATTTCCAGAGCCCTCCAACAGCCTCAGGACCAGATTTCTGGTGCGTCCGAAGCTCCCAGGAAATATCTGTCGTCGCCCTTGTGAGAGCTGCCGTGAGAAAACACTCTGCTTTGCCTGCTTCGCGGGCCTCGTACCTGCAGGCACTCTGCTCGAGGAGAACGTCAGCATCTCGCAATGCTGCGTCGCTAACGGGACAGCCAGATTGAGCACAGGCCTGGAGGGAAGGCCCTGACGTGAGGTGCAGAAGCGGAGCCGCGCGGCAGTTTCCATGAGGCCGTAGCCTCTGCTCTGCGTGTCCTTAACGGCAGTAGAGTTTCCTGGACACCTGGGAGGCTCGCGGGGGCACCCTGTTCCAGGCTGGAACACGGAGCACTCCCAGGCATCCCTGGGTCTGCCGAGCAACATCCAGGCCCGGAGCCCCTTTGGAGCCGCTCTCTATACGCCGAGTGTAGGGAAACGCCCTGCACTCTCTCCTGGAGCAGACTCGTTTCCCCCACCAAACCCACACTTTCACCAACAGACTTCTGGCACGTCTCCCATGCCTTTGAGGTCTTACGCCTTGCCCTAGTCTGAGCTGCCCTGAGAGAGCCCTCGGCCTCGCATTCCATCTAGGACACCCCCTGCCGGAAGTCACCCTGCCTCCAAGAGAGAGTCGGCTTGCGTTCTTACTGCGGTTGAAGCCCCGTGCTTCCTGTGGCCCCGCAGGCTTTGGAATAGCCACAGGCCCCAGAGGCGTAACTAGGCAGGGCATTCCTTGGTTGAGGCAGTTCACTTGACGCAGAACACCCTACTTCGGGGAGTTGGTTCAGGGAAGCAAACGCCGGGTGACCTGTGTCTCTTTGGACTGGTTAGAAACCACAGGGAGGTAAGCTGAGTGTGCGCGTGGAAACGGGAGCCTGCTGGAACTATCCTCGCTTTCCCACTTGGAAGGCTGCACTCATGCTGCCGTGAAGCTGCCTGACGTCCCCTGCTGTTGACAGGCCTGGAAACCCGGTCGAAATGCTTCTGGGAAGAAAATGAGTTTGCTCCGTTTCAACCCGGTGCTTCCATAGCCGCGGTGGTGGTTAGCCTGACGAGCTCCAGAACGAAAGGGAAACTCAACGTGAGAATTTCCCTCCAGTTTAGGCCCTGCGTAGCCGGGCGGGAAGGGCGGCATGCAGCAGGTTCCGTGAGTTCTTAGTCACTCTTCGGGTTCATTTTAACGGAATTTCCCATTGGAGGACTCCTAGGCCCCTCGGGTGTGCATCCATTTCCCTTCGGGGTCACTGAGGACCTCCAGGCACCCCCCCCCCCACCACGCCGTGGTCCGGCCGAGCAACATCGAGGCCCATGGCTCTGCCCCTCGGAGGCCCTGTGTGCGTGCCGGGTGATGGGCAACACTCTGCACGTTCCTTGAGGAGAGCTACATTTCCAGAGCCCTCCAACAGCCTCAGGACCAGATTTCTGGTGCGTCCGAAGCTCCCAGGAAATATCTGTCGTCGCCCTTGTGAGAGCTGCCGTGAGAAAACACTCTGCTTTGCCTGCTTCGCGGGCCTCGTACCTGCAGGCACTCTGCTCGAGGAGAACGTCAGCATCTCGCAATGCTGCGTCGCTAACGGGACAGCCAGATTGAGCACAGGCCTGGAGGGAAGGCCCTGACGTGAGGTGCAGAAGCGGAGCCGCGCGGCAGTTTCCATGAGGCCGTAGCCTCTGCTCTGCGTGTCCTTAACGGCAGTAGAGTTTCCTGGACACCTGGGAGGCTCGCGGGGGCACCCTGTTCCAGGCTGGAACACGGAGCGCTCCCAGGCACCCCTGGGTCTGCCGAGCAACATCCAGGCCCGGAGCCCCTTTGGAGCCGCTCTCTATACGCCGAGTGTAGGGAAACGCCCTGCACTCTCTCCTGGAGCAGACTCGTTTCCCCCACCAAACCCACACTTTCACCAACAGACTTCTGGCACGTCTCCCATGCCTTTGAGGTCTTACGCCTTGCCCTAGTCTGAGCTGCCCTGAGAGAGCCCTCGGCCTCGCATTCCATCTAGGACACCCCCTGCCGGAAGTCACCCTGCCTCCAAGAGAGAGTCGGCTTGCGTTCTTACTGCGGTTGAAGCCCCGTGCTTCCTGTGGCCCCGCAGGCTTTGGAATAGCCACAGGCCCCAGAGGCGTAACTAGGCAGGGCATTCCTTGGTTGAGGCAGTTCACTTGACGCAGAACACCCTACTTCGGGGAGTTGGTTCAGGGAAGCAAACGCCGGGTGACCTGTGTCTCTTTGGACTGGTTAGAAACCACAGGGAGGTAAGCTGAGTGTGCGCGTGGAAACGGGAGCCTGCTGGAACTATCCTCGCTTTCCCACTTGGAAGGCTGCACTCATGCTGCCGTGAAGCTGCCTGACGTCCCCTGCTGTTGACAGGCCTGGAAACCCGGTCGAAATGCTTCTGGGAAGAAAATGAGTTTGCTCCGTTTCAACCCGGTGCTTCCATAGCCGCGGTGGTGGTTAGCCTGACGAGCTCCAGAACGAAAGGGAAACTCAACGTGAGAATTTCCCTCCAGTTTAGGCCCTGCGTAGCCGGGCGGGAAGGGCGGCATGCAGCAGGTTCCGTGAGTTCTTAGTCACTCTTCGGGTTCATTTTAACGGAATTTCCCATTGGAGGACTCCTAGGCCCCTCGGGTGTGCATCCATTTCCCTTCGGGGTCACTGAGGACCTCCAGGCACCCCCCCCCCCACGCCGTGGTCCGGCCGAGCAACATCGAGGCCCATGGCTCTGCCCCTCGGAGGCCCTGTGTGCGTGCCGGGTGATGGGCAACACTCTGCACGTTCCTTGAGGAGAGCTACATTTCCAGAGCCCTCCAACAGCCTCAGGACCAGATTTCTGGTGCGTCCGAAGCTCCCAGGAAATATCTGTCGTCGCCCTTGTGAGAGCTGCCGTGAGAAAACACTCTGCTTTGCCTGCTTCGCGGGCCTCGTACCTGCAGGCACTCTGCTCGAGGAGAACGTCAGCATCTCGCAATGCTGCGTCGCTAACGGGACAGCCAGATTGAGCACAGGCCTGGAGGGAAGGCCCTGACGTGAGGTGCAGAAGCGGAGCCGCGCGGCAGTTTCCATGAGGCCGTAGCCTCTGCTCTGCGTGTCCTTAACGGCAGTAGAGTTTCCTGGACACCTGGGAGGCTCGCGGGGGCACCCTGTTCCAGGCTGGAACACGGAGCGCTCCCAGGCACCCCTGGGTCTGCCGAGCAACATCCAGGCCCGGAGCCCCTTTGGAGCCGCTCTCTATACGCCGAGTGTAGGGAAACGCCCTGCACTCTCTCCTGGAGCAGACTCGTTTCCCCCACCAAACCCACACTTTCACCAACAGACTTCTGGCACGTCTCCCATGCCTTTGAGGTCTTACGCCTTGCCCTAGTCTGAGCTGCCCTGAGAGAGCCCTCGGCCTCGCATTCCATCTAGGACACCCCCTGCCGGAAGTCACCCTGCCTCCAAGAGAGAGTCGGCTTGCGTTCTTACTGCGGTTGAAGCCCCGTGCTTCCTGTGGCCCCGCAGGCTTTGGAATAGCCACAGGCCCCAGAGGCGTAACTAGGCAGGGCATTCCTTGGTTGAGGCAGTTCACTTGACGCAGAACACCCTACTTCGGGGAGTTGGTTCAGGGAAGCAAACGCCGGGTGACCTGTGTCTCTTTGGACTGGTTAGAAACCACAGGGAGGTAAGCTGAGTGTGCGCGTGGAAACGGGAGCCTGCTGGAACTATCCTCGCTTTCCCACTTGGAAGGCTGCACTCATGCTGCCGTGAAGCTGCCTGACGTCCCCTGCTGTTGACAGGCCTGGAAACCCGGTCGAAATGCTTCTGGGAAGAAAATGAGTTTGCTCCGTTTCAACCCGGTGCTTCCATAGCCGCGGTGGTGGTTAGCCTGACGAGCTCCAGAACGAAAGGGAAACTCAACGTGAGAATTTCCCTCCAGTTTAGGCCCTGCGTAGCCGGGCGGGAAGGGCGGCATGCAGCAGGTTCCGTGAGTTCTTAGTCACTCTTCGGGTTCATTTTAACGGAATTTCCCATTGGAGGACTCCTAGGCCCCTCGGGTGTGCATCCATTTCCCTTCGGGGTCACTGAGGACCTCCAGGCACCCCCCCCCCCACCACGCCGTGGTCCGGCCGAGCAACATCGAGGCCCATGGCTCTGCCCCTCGGAGGCCCTGTGTGCGTGCCGGGTGATGGGCAACACTCTGCACGTTCCTTGAGGAGAGCTACATTTCCAGAGCCCTCCAACAGCCTCAGGACCAGATTTCTGGTGCGTCCGAAGCTCCCAGGAAATATCTGTCGTCGCCCTTGTGAGAGCTGCCGTGAGAAAACACTCTGCTTTGCCTGCTTCGCGGGCCTCGTACCTGCAGGCACTCTGCTCGAGGAGAACGTCAGCATCTCGCAATGCTGCGTCGCTAACGGGACAGCCAGATTGAGCACAGGCCTGGAGGGAAGGCCCTGACGTGAGGTGCAGAAGCGGAGCCGCGCGGCAGTTTCCATGAGGCCGTAGCCTCTGCTCTGCGTGTCCTTAACGGCAGTAGAGTTTCCTGGACACCTGGGAGGCTCGCGGGGGCACCCTGTTCCAGGCTGGAACACGGAGCGCTCCCAGGCACCCCTGGGTCTGCCGAGCAACATCCAGGCCCGGAGCCCCTTTGGAGCCGCTCTCTATACGCCGAGTGTAGGGAAACGCCCTGCACTCTCTCCTGGAGCAGACTCGTTTCCCCCACCAAACCCACACTTTCACCAACAGACTTCTGGCACGTCTCCCATGCCTTTGAGGTCTTACGCCTTGCCCTAGTCTGAGCTGCCCTGAGAGAGCCCTCGGCCTCGCATTCCATCTAGGACACCCCCTGCCGGAAGTCACCCTGCCTCCAAGAGAGAGTCGGCTTGCGTTCTTACTGCGGTTGAAGCCCCGTGCTTCCTGTGGCCCCGCAGGCTTTGGAATAGCCACAGGCCCCAGAGGCGTAACTAGGCAGGGCATTCCTTGGTTGAGGCAGTTCACTTGACGCAGAACACCCTACTTCGGGGAGTTGGTTCAGGGAAGCAAACGCCGGGTGACCTGTGTCTCTTTGGACTGGTTAGAAACCACAGGGAGGTAAGCTGAGTGTGCGCGTGGAAACGGGAGCCTGCTGGAACTATCCTCGCTTTCCCACTTGGAAGGCTGCACTCATGCTGCCGTGAAGCTGCCTGACGTCCCCTGCTGTTGACAGGCCTGGAAACCCGGTCGAAATGCTTCTGGGAAGAAAATGAGTTTGCTCCGTTTCAACCCGGTGCTTCCATAGCCGCGGTGGTGGTTAGCCTGACGAGCTCCAGAACGAAAGGGAAACTCAACGTGAGAATTTCCCTCCAGTTTAGGCCCTGCGTAGCCGGGCGGGAAGGGCGGCATGCAGCAGGTTCCGTGAGTTCTTAGTCACTCTTCGGGTTCATTTTAACGGAATTTCCCATTGGAGGACTCCTAGGCCCCTCGGGTGTGCATCCATTTCCCTTCGGGGTCACTGAGGACCTCCAGGCACCCCCCCCCCCCACCACGCCGTGGTCCGGCCGAGCAACATCGAGGCCCATGGCTCTGCCCCTCGGAGGCCCTGTGTGCGTGCCGGGTGATGGGCAACACTCTGCACGTTCCTTGAGGAGAGCTACATTTCCAGAGCCCTCCAACAGCCTCAGGACCAGATTTCTGGTGCGTCCGAAGCTCCCAGGAAATATCTGTCGTCGCCCTTGTGAGAGCTGCCGTGAGAAAACACTCTGCTTTGCCTGCTTCGCGGGCCTCGTACCTGCAGGCACTCTGCTCGAGGAGAACGTCAGCATCTCGCAATGCTGCGTCGCTAACGGGACAGCCAGATTGAGCACAGGCCTGGAGGGAAGGCCCTGACGTGAGGTGCAGAAGCGGAGCCGCGCGGCAGTTTCCATGAGGCCGTAGCCTCTGCTCTGCGTGTCCTTAACGGCAGTAGAGTTTCCTGGACACCTGGGAGGCTCGCGGGGGCACCCTGTTCCAGGCTGGAACACGGAGCGCTCCCAGGCACCCCTGGGTCTGCCGAGCAACATCCAGGCCCGGAGCCCCTTTGGAGCCGCTCTCTATACGCCGAGTGTAGGGAAACGCCCTGCACTCTCTCCTGGAGCAGACTCGTTTCCCCCACCAAACCCACACTTTCACCAACAGACTTCTGGCACGTCTCCCATGCCTTTGAGGTCTTACGCCTTGCCCTAGTCTGAGCTGCCCTGAGAGAGCCCTCGGCCTCGCATTCCATCTAGGACACCCCCTGCCGGAAGTCACCCTGCCTCCAAGAGAGAGTCGGCTTGCGTTCTTACTGCGGTTGAAGCCCCGTGCTTCCTGTGGCCCCGCAGGCTTTGGAATAGCCACAGGCCCCAGAGGCGTAACTAGGCAGGGCATTCCTTGGTTGAGGCAGTTCACTTGACGCAGAACACCCTACTTCGGGGAGTTGGTTCAGGGAAGCAAACGCCGGGTGACCTGTGTCTCTTTGGACTGGTTAGAAACCACAGGGAGGTAAGCTGAGTGTGCGCGTGGAAACGGGAGCCTGCTGGAACTATCCTCGCTTTCCCACTTGGAAGGCTGCACTCATGCTGCCGTGAAGCTGCCTGACGTCCCCTGCTGTTGACAGGCCTGGAAACCCGGTCGAAATGCTTCTGGGAAGAAAATGAGTTTGCTCCGTTTCAACCCGGTGCTTCCATAGCCGCGGTGGTGGTTAGCCTGACGAGCTCCAGAACGAAAGGGAAACTCAACGTGAGAATTTCCCTCCAGTTTAGGCCCTGCGTAGCCGGGCGGGAAGGGCGGCATGCAGCAGGTTCCGTGAGTTCTTAGTCACTCTTCGGGTTCATTTTAACGGAATTTCCCATTGGAGGACTCCTAGGCCCCTCGGGTGTGCATCCATTTCCCTTCGGGGTCACTGAGGACCTCCAGGCACCCCCCCCCCCACGCCGTGGTCCGGCCGAGCAACATCGAGGCCCATGGCTCTGCCCCTCGGAGGCCCTGTGTGCGTGCCGGGTGATGGGCAACACTCTGCACGTTCCTTGAGGAGAGCTACATTTCCAGAGCCCTCCAACAGCCTCAGGACCAGATTTCTGGTGCGTCCGAAGCTCCCAGGAAATATCTGTCGTCGCCCTTGTGAGAGCTGCCGTGAGAAAACACTCTGCTTTGCCTGCTTCGCGGGCCTCGTACCTGCAGGCACTCTGCTCGAGGAGAACGTCAGCATCTCGCAATGCTGCGTCGCTAACGGGACAGCCAGATTGAGCACAGGCCTGGAGGGAAGGCCCTGACGTGAGGTGCAGAAGCGGAGCCGCGCGGCAGTTTCCATGAGGCCGTAGCCTCTGCTCTGCGTGTCCTTAACGGCAGTAGAGTTTCCTGGACACCTGGGAGGCTCGCGGGGGCACCCTGTTCCAGGCTGGAACACGGAGCGCTCCCAGGCACCCCTGGGTCTGCCGAGCAACATCCAGGCCCGGAGCCCCTTTGGAGCCGCTCTCTATACGCCGAGTGTAGGGAAACGCCCTGCACTCTCTCCTGGAGCAGACTCGTTTCCCCCACCAAACCCACACTTTCACCAACAGACTTCTGGCACGTCTCCCATGCCTTTGAGGTCTTACGCCTTGCCCTAGTCTGAGCTGCCCTGAGAGAGCCCTCGGCCTCGCATTCCATCTAGGACACCCCCTGCCGGAAGTCACCCTGCCTCCAAGAGAGAGTCGGCTTGCGTTCTTACTGCGGTTGAAGCCCCGTGCTTCCTGTGGCCCCGCAGGCTTTGGAATAGCCACAGGCCCCAGAGGCGTAACTAGGCAGGGCATTCCTTGGTTGAGGCAGTTCACTTGACGCAGAACACCTTACTTCGGGGAGTTGGTTCAGGGAAGCAAACGCCGGGTGACCTGTGTCTCTTTGGACTGGTTAGAAACCACAGGGAGGTAAGCTGAGTGTGCGCGTGGAAACGGGAGCCTGCTGGAACTATCCTCGCTTTCCCACTTGGAAGGCTGCACTCATGCTGCCGTGAAGCTGCCTGACGTCCCCTGCTGTTGACAGGCCTGGAAACCCGGTCGAAATGCTTCTGGGAAGAAAATGAGTTTGCTCCGTTTCAACCCGGTGCTTCCATAGCCGCGGTGGTGGTTAGCCTGACGAGCTCCAGAACGAAAGGGAAACTCAACGTGAGAATTTCCCTCCAGTTTAGGCCCTGCGTAGCCGGGCGGGAAGGGCGGCATGCAGCAGGTTCCGTGAGTTCTTAGTCACTCTTCGGGTTCATTTTAACGGAATTTCCCATTGGAGGACTCCTAGGCCCCTCGGGTGTGCATCCATTTCCCTTCGGGGTCACTGAGGACCTCCAGGCACCCCCCCCCCCACGCCGTGGTCCGGCCGAGCAACATCGAGGCCCATGGCTCTGCCCCTCGGAGGCCCTGTGTGCGTGCCGGGTGATGGGCAACACTCTGCACGTTCCTTGAGGAGAGCTACATTTCCAGAGCCCTCCAACAGCCTCAGGACCAGATTTCTGGTGCGTCCGAAGCTCCCAGGAAATATCTGTCGTCGCCCTTGTGAGAGCTGCCGTGAGAAAACACTCTGCTTTGCCTGCTTCGCGGGCCTCGTACCTGCAGGCACTCTGCTCGAGGAGAACGTCAGCATCTCGCAATGCTGCGTCGCTAACGGGACAGCCAGATTGAGCACAGGCCTGGAGGGAAGGCCCTGACGTGAGGTGCAGAAGCGGAGCCGCGCGGCAGTTTCCATGAGGCCGTAGCCTCTGCTCTGCGTGTCCTTAACGGCAGTAGAGTTTCCTGGACACCTGGGAGGCTCGCGGGGGCACCCTGTTCCAGGCTGGAACACGGAGCGCTCCCAGGCACCCCTGGGTCTGCCGAGCAACATCCAGGCCCGGAGCCCCTTTGGAGCCGCTCTCTATACGCCGAGTGTAGGGAAACGCCCTGCACTCTCTCCTGGAGCAGACTCGTTTCCCCCACCAAACCCACACTTTCACCAACAGACTTCTGGCACGTCTCCCATGCCTTTGAGGTCTTACGCCTTGCCCTAGTCTGAGCTGCCCTGAGAGAGCCCTCGGCCTCGCATTCCATCTAGGACACCCCCTGCCGGAAGTCACCCTGCCTCCAAGAGAGAGTCGGCTTGCGTTCTTACTGCGGTTGAAGCCCCGTGCTTCCTGTGGCCCCGCAGGCTTTGGAATAGCCACAGGCCCCAGAGGCGTAACTAGGCAGGGCATTCCTTGGTTGAGGCAGTTCACTTGACGCAGAACACCCTACTTCGGGGAGTTGGTTCAGGGAAGCAAACGCCGGGTGACCTGTGTCTCTTTGGACTGGTTAGAAACCACAGGGAGGTAAGCTGAGTGTGCGCGTGGAAACGGGAGCCTGCTGGAACTATCCTCGCTTTCCCACTTGGAAGGCTGCACTCATGCTGCCGTGAAGCTGCCTGACGTCCCCTGCTGTTGACAGGCCTGGAAACCCGGTCGAAATGCTTCTGGGAAGAAAATGAGTTTGCTCCGTTTCAACCCGGTGCTTCCATAGCCGCGGTGGTGGTTAGCCTGACGAGCTCCAGAACGAAAGGGAAACTCAACGTGAGAATTTCCCTCCAGTTTAGGCCCTGCGTAGCCGGGCGGGAAGGGCGGCATGCAGCAGGTTCCGTGAGTTCTTAGTCACTCTTCGGGTTCATTTTAACGGAATTTCCCATTGGAGGACTCCTAGGCCCCTCGGGTGTGCATCCATTTCCCTTCGGGGTCACTGAGGACCTCCAGGCACCCCCCCCCCCACGCCGTGGTCCGGCCGAGCAACATCGAGGCCCATGGCTCTGCCCCTCGGAGGCCCTGTGTGCGTGCCGGGTGATGGGCAACACTCTGCACGTTCCTTGAGGAGAGCTACATTTCCAGAGCCCTCCAACAGCCTCAGGACCAGATTTCTGGTGCGTCCGAAGCTCCCAGGAAATATCTGTCGTCGCCCTTGTGAGAGCTGCCGTGAGAAAACACTCTGCTTTGCCTGCTTCGCGGGCCTCGTACCTGCAGGCACTCTGCTCGAGGAGAACGTCAGCATCTCGCAATGCTGCGTCGCTAACGGGACAGCCAGATTGAGCACAGGCCTGGAGGGAAGGCCCTGACGTGAGGTGCAGAAGCGGAGCCGCGCGGCAGTTTCCATGAGGCCGTAGCCTCTGCTCTGCGTGTCCTTAACGGCAGTAGAGTTTCCTGGACACCTGGGAGGCTCGCGGGGGCACCCTGTTCCAGGCTGGAACACGGAGCGCTCCCAGGCACCCCTGGGTCTGCCGAGCAACATCCAGGCCCGGAGCCCCTTTGGAGCCGCTCTCTATACGCCGAGTGTAGGGAAACGCCCTGCACTCTCTCCTGGAGCAGACTCGTTTCCCCCACCAAACCCACACTTTCACCAACAGACTTCTGGCACGTCTCCCATGCCTTTGAGGTCTTACGCCTTGCCCTAGTCTGAGCTGCCCTGAGAGAGCCCTCGGCCTCGCATTCCATCTAGGACACCCCCTGCCGGAAGTCACCCTGCCTCCAAGAGAGAGTCGGCTTGCGTTCTTACTGCGGTTGAAGCCCCGTGCTTCCTGTGGCCCCGCAGGCTTTGGAATAGCCACAGGCCCCAGAGGCGTAATTAGGCAGGGCATTCCTTGGTTGAGGCAGTTCACTTGACGCAGAACACCCTACTTCGGGGAGTTGGTTCAGGGAAGCAAACGCCGGGTGACCTGTGTCTCTTTGGACTGGTTAGAAACCACAGGGAGGTAAGCTGAGTGTGCGCGTGGAAACGGGAGCCTGCTGGAACTATCCTCGCTTTCCCACTTGGAAGGCTGCACTCATGCTGCCGTGAAGCTGCCTGACGTCCCCTGCTGTTGACAGGCCTGGAAACCCGGTCGAAATGCTTCTGGGAAGAAAATGAGTTTGCTCCGTTTCAACCCGGTGCTTCCATAGCCGCGGTGGTGGTTAGCCTGACGAGCTCCAGAACGAAAGGGAAACTCAACGTGAGAATTTCCCTCCAGTTTAGGCCCTGCGTAGCCGGGCGGGAAGGGCGGCATGCAGCAGGTTCCGTGAGTTCTTAGTCACTCTTCGGGTTCATTTTAACGGAATTTCCCATTGGAGGACTCCTAGGCCCCTCGGGTGTGCATCCATTTCCCTTCGGGGTCACTGAGGACCTCCAGGCACCCCCCCCCCCCCCACGCCGTGGTCCGGCCGAGCAACATCGAGGCCCATGGCTCTGCCCCTCGGAGGCCCTGTGTGCGTGCCGGGTGATGGGCAACACTCTGCACGTTCCTTGAGGAGAGCTACATTTCCAGAGCCCTCCAACAGCCTCAGGACCAGATTTCTGGTGCGTCCGAAGCTCCCAGGAAATATCTGTCGTCGCCCTTGTGAGAGCTGCCGTGAGAAAACACTCTGCTTTGCCTGCTTCGCGGGCCTCGTACCTGCAGGCACTCTGCTCGAGGAGAACGTCAGCATCTCGCAATGCTGCGTCGCTAACGGGACAGCCAGATTGAGCACAGGCCTGGAGGGAAGGCCCTGACGTGAGGTGCAGAAGCGGAGCCGCGCGGCAGTTTCCATGAGGCCGTAGCCTCTGCTCTGCGTGTCCTTAACGGCAGTAGAGTTTCCTGGACACCTGGGAGGCTCGCGGGGGCACCCTGTTCCAGGCTGGAACACGGAGCGCTCCCAGGCACCCCTGGGTCTGCCGAGCAACATCCAGGCCCGGAGCCCCTTTGGAGCCGCTCTCTATACGCCGAGTGTAGGGAAACGCCCTGCACTCTCTCCTGGAGCAGACTCGTTTCCCCCACCAAACCCACACTTTCACCAACAGACTTCTGGCACGTCTCCCATGCCTTTGAGGTCTTACGCCTTGCCCTAGTCTGAGCTGCCCTGAGAGAGCCCTCGGCCTCGCATTCCATCTAGGACACCCCCTGCCGGAAGTCACCCTGCCTCCAAGAGAGAGTCGGCTTGCGTTCTTACTGCGGTTGAAGCCCCGTGCTTCCTGTGGCCCCGCAGGCTTTGGAATAGCCACAGGCCCCAGAGGCGTAACTAGGCAGGGCATTCCTTGGTTGAGGCAGTTCACTTGACGCAGAACACCCTACTTCGGGGAGTTGGTTCAGGGAAGCAAACGCCGGGTGACCTGTGTCTCTTTGGACTGGTTAGAAACCACAGGGAGGTAAGCTGAGTGTGCGCGTGGAAACGGGAGCCTGCTGGAACTATCCTCGCTTTCCCACTTGGAAGGCTGCACTCATGCTGCCGTGAAGCTGCCTGACGTCCCCTGCTGTTGACAGGCCTGGAAACCCGGTCGAAATGCTTCTGGGAAGAAAATGAGTTTGCTCCGTTTCAACCCGGTGCTTCCATAGCCGCGGTGGTGGTTAGCCTGACGAGCTCCAGAACGAAAGGGAAACTCAACGTGAGAATTTCCCTCCAGTTTAGGCCCTGCGTAGCCGGGCGGGAAGGGCGGCATGCAGCAGGTTCCGTGAGTTCTTAGTCACTCTTCGGGTTCATTTTAACGGAATTTCCCATTGGAGGACTCCTAGGCCCCTCGGGTGTGCATCCATTTCCCTTCGGGGTCACTGAGGACCTCCAGGCACCCCCCCCCCCCACCACGCCGTGGTCCGGCCGAGCAACATCGAGGCCCATGGCTCTGCCCCTCGGAGGCCCTGTGTGCGTGCCGGGTGATGGGCAACACTCTGCACGTTCCTTGAGGAGAGCTACATTTCCAGAGCCCTCCAACAGCCTCAGGACCAGATTTCTGGTGCGTCCGAAGCTCCCAGGAAATATCTGTCGTCGCCCTTGTGAGAGCTGCCGTGAGAAAACACTCTGCTTTGCCTGCTTCGCGGGCCTCGTACCTGCAGGCACTCTGCTCGAGGAGAACGTCAGCATCTCGCAATGCTGCGTCGCTAACGGGACAGCCAGATTGAGCACAGGCCTGGAGGGAAGGCCCTGACGTGAGGTGCAGAAGCGGAGCCGCGCGGCAGTTTCCATGAGGCCGTAGCCTCTGCTCTGCGTGTCCTTAACGGCAGTAGAGTTTCCTGGACACCTGGGAGGCTCGCGGGGGCACCCTGTTCCAGGCTGGAACACGGAGCGCTCCCAGGCACCCCTGGGTCTGCCGAGCAACATCCAGGCCCGGAGCCCCTTTGGAGCCGCTCTCTATACGCCGAGTGTAGGGAAACGCCCTGCACTCTCTCCTGGAGCAGACTCGTTTCCCCCACCAAACCCACACTTTCACCAACAGACTTCTGGCACGTCTCCCATGCCTTTGAGGTCTTACGCCTTGCCCTAGTCTGAGCTGCCCTGAGAGAGCCCTCGGCCTCGCATTCCATCTAGGACACCCCCTGCCGGAAGTCACCCTGCCTCCAAGAGAGAGTCGGCTTGCGTTCTTACTGCGGTTGAAGCCCCGTGCTTCCTGTGGCCCCGCAGGCTTTGGAATAGCCACAGGCCCCAGAGGCGTAACTAGGCAGGGCATTCCTTGGTTGAGGCAGTTCACTTGACGCAGAACACCCTACTTCGGGGAGTTGGTTCAGGGAAGCAAACGCCGGGTGACCTGTGTCTCTTTGGACTGGTTAGAAACCACAGGGAGGTAAGCTGAGTGTGCGCGTGGAAACGGGAGCCTGCTGGAACTATCCTCGCTTTCCCACTTGGAAGGCTGCACTCATGCTGCCGTGAAGCTGCCTGACGTCCCCTGCTGTTGACAGGCCTGGAAACCCGGTCGAAATGCTTCTGGGAAGAAAATGAGTTTGCTCCGTTTCAACCCGGTGCTTCCATAGCCGCGGTGGTGGTTAGCCTGACGAGCTCCAGAACGAAAGGGAAACTCAACGTGAGAATTTCCCTCCAGTTTAGGCCCTGCGTAGCCGGGCGGGAAGGGCGGCATGCAGCAGGTTCCGTGAGTTCTTAGTCACTCTTCGGGTTCATTTTAACGGAATTTCCCATTGGAGGACTCCTAGGCCCCTCGGGTGTGCATCCATTTCCCTTCGGGGTCACTGAGGACCTCCAGGCACCCCCCCCCCCCCACGCCGTGGTCCGGCCGAGCAACATCGAGGCCCATGGCTCTGCCCCTCGGAGGCCCTGTGTGCGTGCCGGGTGATGGGCAACACTCTGCACGTTCCTTGAGGAGAGCTACATTTCCAGAGCCCTCCAACAGCCTCAGGACCAGATTTCTGGTGCGTCCGAAGCTCCCAGGAAATATCTGTCGTCGCCCTTGTGAGAGCTGCCGTGAGAAAACACTCTGCTTTGCCTGCTTCGCGGGCCTCGTACCTGCAGGCACTCTGCTCGAGGAGAACGTCAGCATCTCGCAATGCTGCGTCGCTAACGGGACAGCCAGATTGAGCACAGGCCTGGAGGGAAGGCCCTGACGTGAGGTGCAGAAGCGGAGCCGCGCGGCAGTTTCCATGAGGCCGTAGCCTCTGCTCTGCGTGTCCTTAACGGCAGTAGAGTTTCCTGGACACCTGGGAGGCTCGCGGGGGCACCCTGTTCCAGGCTGGAACACGGAGCGCTCCCAGGCACCCCTGGGTCTGCCGAGCAACATCCAGGCCCGGAGCCCCTTTGGAGCCGCTCTCTATACGCCGAGTGTAGGGAAACGCCCTGCACTCTCTCCTGGAGCAGACTCGTTTCCCCCACCAAACCCACACTTTCACCAACAGACTTCTGGCACGTCTCCCATGCCTTTGAGGTCTTACGCCTTGCCCTAGTCTGAGCTGCCCTGAGAGAGCCCTCGGCCTCGCATTCCATCTAGGACACCCCCTGCCGGAAGTCACCCTGCCTCCAAGAGAGAGTCGGCTTGCGTTCTTACTGCGGTTGAAGCCCCGTGCTTCCTGTGGCCCCGCAGGCTTTGGAATAGCCACAGGCCCCAGAGGCGTAACTAGGCAGGGCATTCCTTGGTTGAGGCAGTTCACTTGACGCAGAACACCCTACTTCGGGGAGTTGGTTCAGGGAAGCAAACGCCGGGTGACCTGTGTCTCTTTGGACTGGTTAGAAACCACAGGGAGGTAAGCTGAGTGTGCGCGTGGAAACGGGAGCCTGCTGGAACTATCCTCGCTTTCCCACTTGGAAGGCTGCACTCATGCTGCCGTGAAGCTGCCTGACGTCCCCTGCTGTTGACAGGCCTGGAAACCCGGTCGAAATGCTTCTGGGAAGAAAATGAGTTTGCTCCGTTTCAACCCGGTGCTTCCATAGCCGCGGTGGTGGTTAGCCTGACGAGCTCCAGAACGAAAGGGAAACTCAACGTGAGAATTTCCCTCCAGTTTAGGCCCTGCGTAGCCGGGCGGGAAGGGCGGCATGCAGCAGGTTCCGTGAGTTCTTAGTCACTCTTCGGGTTCATTTTAACGGAATTTCCCATTGGAGGACTCCTAGGCCCCTCGGGTGTGCATCCATTTCCCTTCGGGGTCACTGAGGACCTCCAGGCACCCCCCCCCCCACCACGCCGTGGTCCGGCCGAGCAACATCGAGGCCCATGGCTCTGCCCCTCGGAGGCCCTGTGTGCGTGCCGGGTGATGGGCAACACTCTGCACGTTCCTTGAGGAGAGCTACATTTCCAGAGCCCTCCAACAGCCTCAGGACCAGAATTCTGGTGCGTCCGAAGCTCCCAGGAAATATCTGTCGTCGCCCTTGTGAGAGCTGCCGTGAGAAAACACTCTGCTTTGCCTGCTTCGCGGGCCTCGTACCTGCAGGCACTCTGCTCGAGGAGAACGTCAGCATCTCGCAATGCTGCGTCGCTAACGGGACAGCCAGATTGAGCACAGGCCTGGAGGGAAGGCCCTGACGTGAGGTGCAGAAGCGGAGCCGCGCGGCAGTTTCCATGAGGCCGTAGCCTCTGCTCTGCGTGTCCTTAACGGCAGTAGAGTTTCCTGGACACCTGGGAGGCTCGCGGGGGCACCCTGTTCCAGGCTGGAACACGGAGCGCTCCCAGGCACCCCTGGGTCTGCCGAGCAACATCCAGGCCCGGAGCCCCTTTGGAGCCGCTCTCTATACGCCGAGTGTAGGGAAACGCCCTGCACTCTCTCCTGGAGCAGACTCGTTTCCCCCACCAAACCCACACTTTCACCAACAGACTTCTGGCACGTCTCCCATGCCTTTGAGGTCTTACGCCTTGCCCTAGTCTGAGCTGCCCTGAGAGAGCCCTCGGCCTCGCATTCCATCTAGGACACCCCCTGCCGGAAGTCACCCTGCCTCCAAGAGAGAGTCGGCTTGCGTTCTTACTGCAGTTGAAGCCCCGTGCTTCCTGTGGCCCCGCAGGCTTTGGAATAGCCACAGGCCCCAGAGGCGTAACTAGGCAGGGCATTCCTTGGTTGAGGCAGTTCACTTGACGCAGAACACCCTACTTCGGGGAGTTGGTTCAGGGAAGCAAACGCCGGGTGACCTGTGTCTCTTTGGACTGGTTAGAAACCACAGGGAGGTAAGCTGAGTGTGCGCGTGGAAACGGGAGCCTGCTGGAACTATCCTCGCTTTCCCACTTGGAAGGCTGCACTCATGCTGCCGTGAAGCTGCCTGACGTCCCCTGCTGTTGACAGGCCTGGAAACCCGGTCGAAATGCTTCTGGGAAGAAAATGAGTTTGCTCCGTTTCAACCCGGTGCTTCCATAGCCGCGGTGGTGGTTAGCCTGACGAGCTCCAGAACGAAAGGGAAACTCAACGTGAGAATTTCCCTCCAGTTTAGGCCCTGCGTAGCCGGGCGGGAAGGCGGCATGCAGCAGGTTCCGTGAGTTCTTAGTCACTCTTCGGGTTCATTTTAACGGAATTTCCCATTGGAGGACTCCTAGGCCCCTCGGGTGTGCATCCATTTCCCTTCGGGGTCACTGAGGACCTCCAGGCACCCCCCCCCCCACGCCGTGGTCCGGCCGAGCAACATCGAGGCCCATGGCTCTGCCCCTCGGAGGCCCTGTGTGCGTGCCGGGTGATGGGCAACACTCTGCACGTTCCTTGAGGAGAGCTACATTTCCAGAGCCCTCCAACAGCCTGAGGACCAGATTTCTGGTGCGTCCGAAGCTCCCAGGAAATATCTGTCGTCGCCCTTGTGAGAGCTGCCGTGAGAAAACACTCTGCTTTGCCTGCTTCGCGGGCCTCGTACCTGCAGGCACTCTGCTCGAGGAGAACGTCAGCATCTCGCAATGCTGCGTCGCTAACGGGACAGCCAGATTGAGCACAGGCCTGGAGGGAAGGCCCTGACGTGAGGTGCAGAAGCGGAGCCGCGCGGCAGTTTCCATGAGGCCGTAGCCTCTGCTCTGCGTGTCCTTAACGGCAGTAGAGTTTCCTGGACACCTGGGAGGCTCGCGGGGGCACCCTGTTCCAGGCTGGAACACGGAGCGCTCCCAGGCACCCCTGGGTCTGCCGAGCAACATCCAGGCCCGGAGCCCCTTTGGAGCCGCTCTCTATACGCCGAGTGTAGGGAAACGCCCTGCACTCTCTCCTGGAGCAGACTCGTTTCCCCCACCAAACCCACACTTTCACCAACAGACTTCTGGCACGTCTCCCATGCCTTTGAGGTCTTACGCCTTGCCCTAGTCTGAGCTGCCCTGAGAGAGCCCTCGGCCTCGCATTCCATCTAGGACACCCCCTGCCGGAAGTCACCCTGCCTCCAAGAGAGAGTCGGCTTGCGTTCTTACTGCGGTTGAAGCCCCGTGCTTCCTGTGGCCCCGCAGGCTTTGGAATAGCCACAGGCCCCAGAGGCGTAACTAGGCAGGGCATTCCTTGGTTGAGGCAGTTCACTTGACGCAGAACACCCTACTTCGGGGAGTTGGTTCAGGGAAGCAAACGCCGGGTGACCTGTGTCTCTTTGGACTGGTTAGAAACCACAGGGAGGTAAGCTGAGTGTGCGCGTGGAAACGGGAGCCTGCTGGAACTATCCTCGCTTTCCCACTTGGAAGGCTGCACTCATGCTGCCGTGAAGCTGCCTGACGTCCCCTGCTGTTGACAGGCCTGGAAACCCGGTCGAAATGCTTCTGGGAAGAAAATGAGTTTGCTCCGTTTCAACCCGGTGCTTCCATAGCCGCGGTGGTGGTTAGCCTGACGAGCTCCAGAACGAAAGGGAAACTCAACGTGAGAATTTCCCTCCAGTTTAGGCCCTGCGTAGCCGGGCGGGAAGGGCGGCATGCAGCAGGTTCCGTGAGTTCTTAGTCACTCTTCGGGTTCATTTTAACGGAATTTCCCATTGGAGGACTCCTAGGCCCCTCGGGTGTGCATCCATTTCCCTTCGGGGTCACTGAGGACCTCCAGGCACCCCCCCCCCACGCCGTGGTCCGGCCGAGCAACATCGAGGCCCATGGCTCTGCCCCTCGGAGGCCCTGTGTGCGTGCCGGGTGATGGGCAACACTCTGCACGTTCCTTGAGGAGAGCTACATTTCCAGAGCCCTCCAACAGCCTCAGGACCAGATTTCTGGTGCGTCCGAAGCTCCCAGGAAATATCTGTCGTCGCCCTTGTGAGAGCTGCCGTGAGAAAACACTCTGCTTTGCCTGCTTCGCGGGCCTCGTACCTGCAGGCACTCTGCTCGAGGAGAACGTCAGCATCTCGCAATGCTGCGTCGCTAACGGGACAGCCAGATTGAGCACAGGCCTGGAGGGAAGGCCCTGACGTGAGGTGCAGAAGCGGAGCCGCGCGGCAGTTTCCATGAGGCCGTAGCCTCTGCTCTGCGTGTCCTTAACGGCAGTAGAGTTTCCTGGACACCTGGGAGGCTCGCGGGGGCACCCTGTTCCAGGCTGGAACACGGAGCGCTCCCAGGCACCCCTGGGTCTGCCGAGCAACATCCAGGCCCGGAGCCCCTTTGGAGCCGCTCTCTATACGCCGAGTGTAGGGAAACGCCCTGCACTCTCTCCTGGAGCAGACTCGTTTCCCCCACCAAACCCACACTTTCACCAACAGACTTCTGGCACGTCTCCCATGCCTTTGAGGTCTTACGCCTTGCCCTAGTCTGAGCTGCCCTGAGAGAGCCCTCGGCCTCGCATTCCATCTAGGACACCCCCTGCCGGAAGTCACCCTGCCTCCAAGAGAGAGTCGGCTTGCGTTCTTACTGCGGTTGAAGCCCCGTGCTTCCTGTGGCCCCGCAGGCTTTGGAATAGCCACAGGCCCCAGAGGCGTAACTAGGCAGGGCATTCCTTGGTTGAGGCAGTTCACTTGACGCAGAACACCCTACTTCGGGGAGTTGGTTCAGGGAAGCAAACGCCGGGTGACCTGTGTCTCTTTGGACTGGTTAGAAACCACAGGGAGGTAAGCTGAGTGTGCGCGTGGAAACGGGAGCCTGCTGGAACTATCCTCGCTTTCCCACTTGGAAGGCTGCACTCATGCTGCCGTGAAGCTGCCTGACGTCCCCTGCTGTTGACAGGCCTGGAAACCCGGTCGAAATGCTTCTGGGAAGAAAATGAGTTTGCTCCGTTTCAACCCGGTGCTTCCATAGCCGCGGTGGTGGTTAGCCTGACGAGCTCCAGAACGAAAGGGAAACTCAACGTGAGAATTTCCCTCCAGTTTAGGCCCTGCGTAGCCGGGCGGGAAGGGCGGCATGCAGCAGGTTCCGTGAGTTCTTAGTCACTCTTCGGGTTCATTTTAACGGAATTTCCCATTGGAGGACTCCTAGGCCCCTCGGGTGTGCATCCATTTCCCTTCGGGGTCACTGAGGACCTCCAGGCACCCCCCCCCCCACCACGCCGTGGTCCGGCCGAGCAACATCGAGGCCCATGGCTCTGCCCCTCGGAGGCCCTGTGTGCGTGCCGGGTGATGGGCAACACTCTGCACGTTCCTTGAGGAGAGCTACATTTCCAGAGCCCTCCAACAGCCTCAGGACCAGATTTCTGGTGCGTCCGAAGCTCCCAGGAAATATCTGTCGTCGCCCTTGTGAGAGCTGCCGTGAGAAAACACTCTGCTTTGCCTGCTTCGCGGGCCTCGTACCTGCAGGCACTCTGCTCGAGGAGAACGTCAGCATCTCGCAATGCTGCGTCGCTAACGGGACAGCCAGATTGAGCACAGGCCTGGAGGGAAGGCCCTGACGTGAGGTGCAGAAGCGGAGCCGCGCGGCAGTTTCCATGAGGCCGTAGCCTCTGCTCTGCGTGTCCTTAACGGCAGTAGAGTTTCCTGGACACCTGGGAGGCTCGCGGGGGCACCCTGTTCCAGGCTGGAACACGGAGCGCTCCCAGGCACCCCTGGGTCTGCCGAGCAACATCCAGGCCCGGAGCCCCTTTGGAGCCGCTCTCTATACGCCGAGTGTAGGGAAACGCCCTGCACTCTCTCCTGGAGCAGACTCGTTTCCCCCACCAAACCCACACTTTCACCAACAGACTTCTGGCACGTCTCCCATGCCTTTGAGGTCTTACGCCTTGCCCTAGTCTGAGCTGCCCTGAGAGAGCCCTCGGCCTCGCATTCCATCTAGGACACCCCCTGCCGGAAGTCACCCTGCCTCCAAGAGAGAGTCGGCTTGCGTTCTTACTGCGATTTAAGCCCCGTGCTTCCTGTGGCCCCGCAGGCTTTGGAATAGCCACAGGCCCCAGAGGCGTAACTAGGCAGGGCATTCCTTGGTTGAGGCAGTTCACTTGACGCAGAACACCCTACTTCGGGGAGTTGGTTCAGGGAAGCAAACGCCGGGTGACCTGTGTCTCTTTGGACTGGTTAGAAACCACAGGGAGGTAAGCTGAGTGTGCGCGTGGAAACGGGAGCCTGCTGGAACTATCCTCGCTTTCCCACTTGGAAGGCTGCACTCATGCTGCCGTGAAGCTGCCTGACGTCCCCTGCTGTTGACAGGCCTGGAAACCCGGTCGAAATGCTTCTGGGAAGAAAATGAGTTTGCTCCGTTTCAACCCGGTGCTTCCATAGCCGCGGTGGTGGTTAGCCTGACGAGCTCCAGAACGAAAGGGAAACTCAACGTGAGAATTTCCCTCCAGTTTAGGCCCTGCGTAGCCGGGCGGGAAGGGCGGCATGCAGCAGGTTCCGTGAGTTCTTAGTCACTCTTCGGGTTCATTTTAACGGAATTTCCCATTGGAGGACTCCTAGGCCCCTCGGGTGTGCATCCATTTCCCTTCGGGGTCACTGAGGACCTCCAGGCACCCCCCCCCCCACCACGCCGTGGTCCGGCCGAGCAACATCGAGGCCCATGGCTCTGCCCCTCGGAGGCCCTGTGTGCGTGCCGGGTGATGGGCAACACTCTGCACGTTCCTTGAGGAGAGCTACATTTCCAGAGCCCTCCAACAGCCTCAGGACCAGATTTCTGGTGCGTCCGAAGCTCCCAGGAAATATCTGTCGTCGCCCTTGTGAGAGCTGCCGTGAGAAAACACTCTGCTTTGCCTGCTTCGCGGGCCTCGTACCTGCAGGCACTCTGCTCGAGGAGAACGTCAGCATCTCGCAATGTTGCGTCGCTAACGGGACAGCCAGATTGAGCACAGGCCTGGAGGGAAGGCCCTGACGTGAGGTGCAGAAGCGGAGCCGCGCGGCAGTTTCCATGAGGCCGTAGCCTCTGCTCTGCGTGTCCTTAACGGCAGTAGAGTTTCCTGGACACCTGGGAGGCTCGCGGGGGCACCCTGTTCCAGGCTGGAACACGGAGCGCTCCCAGGCACCCCTGGGTCTGCCGAGCAACATCCAGGCCCGGAGCCCCTTTGGAGCCGCTCTCTATACGCCGAGTGTAGGGAAACGCCCTGCACTCTCTCCTGGAGCAGACTCGTTTCCCCCACCAAACCCACACTTTCACCAACAGACTTCTGGCACGTCTCCCATGCCTTTGAGGTCTTACGCCTTGCCCTAGTCTGAGCTGCCCTGAGAGAGCCCTCGGCCTCGCATTCCATCTAGGACACCCCCTGCCGGAAGTCACCCTGCCTCCAAGAGAGAGTCGGCTTGCGTTCTTACTGCGATTTAAGCCCCGTGCTTCCTGTGGCCCCGCAGGCTTTGGAATAGCCACAGGCCCCAGAGGCGTAACTAGGCAGGGCATTCCTTGGTTGAGGCAGTTCACTTGACGCAGAACACCCTACTTCGGGGAGTTGGTTCAGGGAAGCAAACGCCGGGTGACCTGTGTCTCTTTGGACTGGTTAGAAACCACAGGGAGGTAAGCTGAGTGTGCGCGTGGAAACGGGAGCCTGCTGGAACTATCCTCGCTTTCCCACTTGGAAGGCTGCACTCATGCTGCCGTGAAGCTGCCTGACGTCCCCTGCTGTTGACAGGCCTGGAAACCCGGTCGAAATGCTTCTGGGAAGAAAATGAGTTTGCTCCGTTTCAACCCGGTGCTTCCATAGCCGCGGTGGTGGTTAGCCTGACGAGCTCCAGAACGAAAGGGAAACTCAACGTGAGAATTTCCCTCCAGTTTAGGCCCTGCGTAGCCGGGCGGGAAGGGCGGCATGCAGCAGGTTCCGTGAGTTCTTAGTCACTCTTCGGGTTCATTTTAACGGAATTTCCCATTGGAGGACTCCTAGGCCCCTCGGGTGTGCATCCATTTCCCTTCGGGGTCACTGAGGACCTCCAGGCACCCCCCCCCCCACCACGCCGTGGTCCGGCCGAGCAACATCGAGGCCCATGGCTCTGCCCCTCGGAGGCCCTGTGTGCGTGCCGGGTGATGGGCAACACTCTGCACGTTCCTTGAGGAGAGCTACATTTCCAGAGCCCTCCAACAGCCTGAGGACCAGATTTCTGGTGCGTCCGAAGCTCCCAGGAAATATCTGTCGTCGCCCTTGTGAGAGCTGCCGTGAGAAAACACTCTGCTTTGCCTGCTTCGCGGGCCTCGTACCTGCAGGCACTCTGCTCGAGGAGAACGTCAGCATCTCGCAATGTTGCGTCGCTAACGGGACAGCCAGATTGAGCACAGGCCTGGAGGGAAGGCCCTGACGTGAGGTGCAGAAGCGGAGCCGCGCGGCAGTTTCCATGAGGCCGTAGCCTCTGCTCTGCGTGTCCTTAACGGCAGTAGAGTTTCCTGGACACCTGGGAGGCTCGCGGGGGCACCCTGTTCCAGGCTGGAACACGGAGCACTCCCAGGCACCCCTGGGTCTGCCGAGCAACATCCAGGCCCGGAGCCCCTTTGGAGCCGCTCTCTATACGCCGAGTGTAGGGAAACGCCCTGCACTCTCTCCTGGAGCAGACTCGTTTCCCCCACCAAACCCACACTTTCACCAACAGACTTCTGGCACGTCTCCCATGCCTTTGAGGTCTTACGCCTTGCCCTAGTCTGAGCTGCCCTGAGAGAGCCCTCGGCCTCGCATTCCATCTAGGACACCCCCTGCCGGAAGTCACCCTGCCTCCAAGAGAGAGTCGGCTTGCGTTCTTACTGCGGTTGAAGCCCCGTGCTTCCTGTGGCCCCGCAGGCTTTGGAATAGCCACAGGCCCCAGAGGCGTAACTAGGCAGGGCATTCCTTGGTTGAGGCAGTTCACTTGACGCAGAACACCCTACTTCGGGGAGTTGGTTCAGGGAAGCAAACGCCGGGTGACCTGTGTCTCTTTGGACTGGTTAGAAACCACAGGGAGGTAAGCTGAGTGTGCGCGTGGAAACGGGAGCCTGCTGGAACTATCCTCGCTTTCCCACTTGGAAGGCTGCACTCATGCTGCCGTGAAGCTGCCTGACGTCCCCTGCTGTTGACAGGCCTGGAAACCCGGTCGAAATGCTTCTGGGAAGAAAATGAGTTTGCTCCGTTTCAACCCGGTGCTTCCATAGCCGCGGTGGTGGTTAGCCTGACGAGCTCCAGAACGAAAGGGAAACTCAACGTGAGAATTTCCCTCCAGTTTAGGCCCTGCGTAGCCGGGCGGGAAGGGCGGCATGCAGCAGGTTCCGTGAGTTCTTAGTCACTCTTCGGGTTCATTTTAACGGAATTTCCCATTGGAGGACTCCTAGGTCCCTCGGGTGTGCATCCATTTCCCTTCGGGGTCACTGAGGACCTCCAGGCACCCCCCCCCCCACCACGCCGTGGTCCGGCCGAGCAACATCGAGGCCCATGGCTCTGCCCCTCGGAGGCCCTGTGTGCGTGCCGGGTGATGGGCAACACTCTGCACGTTCCTTGAGGAGAGCTACATTTCCAGAGCCCTCCAACAGCCTGAGGACCAGATTTCTGGTGCGTCCGAAGCTCCCAGGAAATATCTGTCGTCGCCCTTGTGAGAGCTGCCGTGAGAAAACACTCTGCTTTGCCTGCTTCGCGGGCCTCGTACCTGCAGGCACTCTGCTCGAGGAGAACGTCAGCATCTCGCAATGCTGCGTCGCTAACGGGACAGCCAGATTGAGCACAGGCCTGGAGGGAAGGCCCTGACGTGAGGTGCAGAAGCGGAGCCGCGCGGCAGTTTCCATGAGGCCGTAGCCTCTGCTCTGCGTGTCCTTAACGGCAGTAGAGTTTCCTGGACACCTGGGAGGCTCGCGGGGGCACCCTGTTCCAGGCTGGAACACGGAGCACTCCCAGGCACCCCTGGGTCTGCCGAGCAACATCCAGGCCCGGAGCCCCTTTGGAGCCGCTCTCTATACGCCGAGTGTAGGGAAACGCCCTGCACTCTCTCCTGGAGCAGACTCGTTTCCCCCACCAAACCCACACTTTCACCAACAGACTTCTGGCACGTCTCCCATGCCTTTGAGGTCTTACGCCTTGCCCTAGTCTGAGCTGCCCTGAGAGAGCCCTCGGCCTCGCATTCCATCTAGGACACCCCCTGCCGGAAGTCACCCTGCCTCCAAGAGAGAGTCGGCTTGCGTTCTTACTGCGATTTAAGCCCCGTGCTTCCTGTGGCCCCGCAGGCTTTGGAATAGCCACAGGCCCCAGAGGCGTAACTAGGCAGGGCATTCCTTGGTTGAGGCAGTTCACTTGACGCAGAACACCCTACTTCGGGGAGTTGGTTCAGGGAAGCAAACGCCGGGTGACCTGTGTCTCTTTGGACTGGTTAGAAACCACAGGGAGGTAAGCTGAGTGTGCGCGTGGAAACGGGAGCCTGCTGGAACTATCCTCGCTTTCCCACTTGGAAGGCTGCACTCATGCTGCCGTGAAGCTGCCTGACGTCCCCTGCTGTTGACAGGCCTGGAAACCCGGTCGAAATGCTTCTGGGAAGAAAATGAGTTTGCTCCGTTTCAACCCGGTGCTTCCATAGCCGCGGTGGTGGTTAGCCTGACGAGCTCCAGAACGAAAGGGAAACTCAACGTGAGAATTTCCCTCCAGTTTAGGCCCTGCGTAGCCGGGCGGGAAGGGCGGCATGCAGCAGGTTCCGTGAGTTCTTAGTCACTCTTCGGGTTCATTTTAACGGAATTTCCCATTGGAGGACTCCTAGGCCCCTCGGGTGTGCATCCATTTCCCTTCGGGGTCACTGAGGACCTCCAGGCACCCCCCCCCCCCACCACGCCGTGGTCCGGCCGAGCAACATCGAGGCCCATGGCTCTGCCCCTCGGAGGCCCTGTGTGCGTGCCGGGTGATGGGCAACACTCTGCACGTTCCTTGAGGAGAGCTACATTTCCAGAGCCCTCCAACAGCCTGAGGACCAGAATTCTGGTGCGTCCGAAGCTCCCAGGAAATATCTGTCGTCGCCCTTGTGAGAGCTGCCGTGAGAAAACACTCTGCTTTGCCTGCTTCGCGGGCCTCGTACCTGCAGGCACTCTGCTCGAGGAGAACGTCAGCATCTCGCAATGCTGCGTCGCTAACGGGACAGCCAGATTGAGCACAGGCCTGGAGGGAAGGCCCTGACGTGAGGTGCAGAAGCGGAGCCGCGCGGCAGTTTCCATGAGGCCGTAGCCTCTGCTCTGCGTGTCCTTAACGGCAGTAGAGTTTCCTGGACACCTGGGAGGCTCGCGGGGGCACCCTGTTCCAGGCTGGAACACGGAGCACTCCCAGGCACCCCTGGGTCTGCCGAGCAACATCCAGGCCCGGAGCCCCTTTGGAGCCGCTCTCTATACGCCGAGTGTAGGGAAACGCCCTGCACTCTCTCCTGGAGCAGACTCGTTTCCCCCACCAAACCCACACTTTCACCAACAGACTTCTGGCACGTCTCCCATGCCTTTGAGGTCTTACGCCTTGCCCTAGTCTGAGCTGCCCTGAGAGAGCCCTCGGCCTCGCATTCCATCTAGGACACCCCCTGCCGGAAGTCACCCTGCCTCCAAGAGAGAGTCGGCTTGCGTTCTTACTGCGATTTAAGCCCCGTGCTTCCTGTGGCCCCGCAGGCTTTGGAATAGCCACAGGCCCCAGAGGCGTAACTAGGCAGGGCATTCCTTGGTTGAGGCAGTTCACTTGACGCAGAACACCCTACTTCGGGGAGTTGGTTCAGGGAAGCAAACGCCGGGTGACCTGTGTCTCTTTGGACTGGTTAGAAACCACAGGGAGGTAAGCTGAGTGTGCGCGTGGAAACGGGAGCCTGCTGGAACTATCCTCGCTTTCCCACTTGGAAGGCTGCACTCATGCTGCCGTGAAGCTGCCTGACGTCCCCTGCTGTTGACAGGCCTGGAAACCCGGTCGAAATGCTTCTGGGAAGAAAATGAGTTTGCTCCGTTTCAACCCGGTGCTTCCATAGCCGCGGTGGTGGTTAGCCTGACGAGCTCCAGAACGAAAGGGAAACTCAACGTGAGAATTTCCCTCCAGTTTAGGCCCTGCGTAGCCGGGCGGGAAGGGCGGCATGCAGCAGGTTCCGTGAGTTCTTAGTCACTCTTCGGGTTCATTTTAACGGAATTTCCCATTGGAGGACTCCTAGGCCCCTCGGGT
This sequence comes from Lagenorhynchus albirostris, assembly GCF_949774975.1. Classification (NCBI taxonomy): domain Eukaryota; kingdom Metazoa; phylum Chordata; class Mammalia; order Artiodactyla; family Delphinidae; genus Lagenorhynchus; species Lagenorhynchus albirostris. Next base: position 43,603,345 of record NC_083112.1, on the reverse strand, counting down.
GTGCATCCATTTCCCTTCGGGGTCACTGAGGACCTCCAGGCACCCCCCCCCCCACCACGCCGTGGTCCGGCCGAGCAACATCGAGGCCCATGGCTCTGCCCCTCGGAGGCCCTGTGTGCGTGCCGGGTGATGGGCAACACTCTGCACGTTCCTTGAGGAGAGCTACATTTCCAGAGCCCTCCAACAGCCTGAGGACCAGATTTCTGGTGCGTCCGAAGCTCCCAGGAAATATCTGTCGTCGCCCTTGTGAGAGCTGCCGTGAGAAAACACTCTGCTTTGCCTGCTTCGCGGGCCTCGTACCTGCAGGCACTCTGCTCGAGGAGAACGTCAGCATCTCGCAATGCTGCGTCGCTAACGGGACAGCCAGATTGAGCACAGGCCTGGAGGGAAGGCCCTGACGTGAGGTGCAGAAGCGGAGCCGCGCGGCAGTTTCCATGAGGCCGTAGCCTCTGCTCTGCGTGTCCTTAACGGCAGTAGAGTTTCCTGGACACCTGGGAGGCTCGCGGGGGCACCCTGTTCCAGGCTGGAACACGGAGCACTCCCAGGCACCCCTGGGTCTGCCGAGCAACATCCAGGCCCGGAGCCCCTTTGGAGCCGCTCTCTATACGCCGAGTGTAGGGAAACGCCCTGCACTCTCTCCTGGAGCAGACTCGTTTCCCCCACCAAACCCACACTTTCACCAACAGACTTCTGGCACGTCTCCCATGCCTTTGAGGTCTTACGCCTTGCCCTAGTCTGAGCTGCCCTGAGAGAGCCCTCGGCCTCGCATTCCATCTAGGACACCCCCTGCCGGAAGTCACCCTGCCTCCAAGAGAGAGTCGGCTTGCGTTCTTACTGCGGTTGAAGCCCCGTGCTTCCTGTGGCCCCGCAGGCTTTGGAATAGCCACAGGCCCCAGAGGCGTAACTAGGCAGGGCATTCCTTGGTTGAGGCAGTTCACTTGACGCAGAACACCCTACTTCGGGGAGTTGGTTCAGGGAAGCAAACGCCGGGTGACCTGTGTCTCTTTGGACTGGTTAGAAACCACAGGGAGGTAAGCTGAGTGTGCGCGTGGAAACGGGAGCCTGCTGGAACTATCCTCGCTTTCCCACTTGGAAGGCTGCACTCATGCTGCCGTGAAGCTGCCTGACGTCCCCTGCTGTTGACAGGCCTGGAAACCCGGTCGAAATGCTTCTGGGAAGAAAATGAGTTTGCTCCGTTTCAACCCGGTGCTTCCATAGCCGCGGTGGTGGTTAGCCTGACGAGCTCCAGAACGAAAGGGAAACTCAACGTGAGAATTTCCCTCCAGTTTAGGCCCTGCGTAGCCGGGCGGGAAGGGCGGCATGCAGCAGGTTCCGTGAGTTCTTAGTCACTCTTCGGGTTCATTTTAACGGAATTTCCCATTGGAGGACTCCTAGGCCCCTCGGGTGTGCATCCATTTCCCTTCGGGGTCACTGAGGACCTCCAGGCACCCCCCCCCCCCACCACGCCGTGGTCCGGCCGAGCAACATCGAGGCCCATGGCTCTGCCCCTCGGAGGCCCTGTGTGCGTGCCGGGTGATGGGCAACACTCTGCACGTTCCTTGAGGAGAGCTACATTTCCAGAGCCCTCCAACAGCCTCAGGACCAGATTTCTGGTGCGTCCGAAGCTCCCAGGAAATATCTGTCGTCGCCCTTGTGAGAGCTGCCGTGAGAAAACACTCTGCTTTGCCTGCTTCGCGGGCCTCGTACCTGCAGGCACTCTGCTCGAGGAGAACGTCAGCATCTCGCAATGTTGCGTCGCTAACGGGACAGCCAGATTGAGCACAGGCCTGGAGGGAAGGCCCTGACGTGAGGTGCAGAAGCGGAGCCGCGCGGCAGTTTCCATGAGGCCGTAGCCTCTGCTCTGCGTGTCCTTAACGGCAGTAGAGTTTCCTGGACACCTGGGAGGCTCGCGGGGGCACCCTGTTCCAGGCTGGAACACGGAGCACTCCCAGGCACCCCTGGGTCTGCCGAGCAACATCCAGGCCCGGAGCCCCTTTGGAGCCGCTCTCTATACGCCGAGTGTAGGGAAACGCCCTGCACTCTCTCCTGGAGCAGACTCGTTTCCCCCACCAAACCCACACTTTCACCAACAGACTTCTGGCACGTCTCCCATGCCTTTGAGGTCTTACGCCTTGCCCTAGTCTGAGCTGCCCTGAGAGAGCCCTCGGCCTCGCATTCCATCTAGGACACCCCCTGCCGGAAGTCACCCTGCCTCCAAGAGAGAGTCGGCTTGCGTTCTTACTGCGATTTAAGCCCCGTGCTTCCTGTGGCCCCGCAGGCTTTGGAATAGCCACAGGCCCCAGAGGCGTAACTAGGCAGGGCATTCCTTGGTTGAGGCAGTTCACTTGACGCAGAACACCCTACTTCGGGGAGTTGGTTCAGGGAAGCAAACGCCGGGTGACCTGTGTCTCTTTGGACTGGTTAGAAACCACAGGGAGGTAAGCTGAGTGTGCGCGTGGAAACGGGAGCCTGCTGGAACTATCCTCGCTTTCCCACTTGGAAGGCTGCACTCATGCTGCCGTGAAGCTGCCTGACGTCCCCTGCTGTTGACAGGCCTGGAAACCCGGTCGAAATGCTTCTGGGAAGAAAATGAGTTTGCTCCGTTTCAACCCGGTGCTTCCATAGCCGCGGTGGTGGTTAGCCTGACGAGCTCCAGAACGAAAGGGAAACTCAACGTGAGAATTTCCCTCCAGTTTAGGCCCTGCGTAGCCGGGCGGGAAGGGCGGCATGCAGCAGGTTCCGTGAGTTCTTAGTCACTCTTCGGGTTCATTTTAACGGAATTTCCCATTGGAGGACTCCTAGGCCCCTCGGGTGTGCATCCATTTCCCTTCGGGGTCACTGAGGACCTCCAGGCACCCCCCCCCCCACCACGCCGTGGTCCGGCCGAGCAACATCGAGGCCCATGGCTCTGCCCCTCGGAGGCCCTGTGTGCGTGCCGGGTGATGGGCAACACTCTGCACGTTCCTTGAGGAGAGCTACATTTCCAGAGCCCTCCAACAGCCTCAGGACCAGATTTCTGGTGCGTCCGAAGCTCCCAGGAAATATCTGTCGTCGCCCTTGTGAGAGCTGCCGTGAGAAAACACTCTGCTTTGCCTGCTTCGCGGGCCTCGTACCTGCAGGCACTCTGCTCGAGGAGAACGTCAGCATCTCGCAATGCTGCGTCGCTAACGGGACAGCCAGATTGAGCACAGGCCTGGAGGGAAGGCCCTGACGTGAGGTGCAGAAGCGGAGCCGCGCGGCAGTTTCCATGAGGCCGTAGCCTCTGCTCTGCGTGTCCTTAACGGCAGTAGAGTTTCCTGGACACCTGGGAGGCTCGCGGGGGCACCCTGTTCCAGGCTGGAACACGGAGCACTCCCAGGCACCCCTGGGTCTGCCGAGCAACATCCAGGCCCGGAGCCCCTTTGGAGCCGCTCTCTATACGCCGAGTGTAGGGAAACGCCCTGCACTCTCTCCTGGAGCAGACTCGTTTCCCCCACCAAACCCACACTTTCACCAACAGACTTCTGGCACGTCTCCCATGCCTTTGAGGTCTTACGCCTTGCCCTAGTCTGAGCTGCCCTGAGAGAGCCCTCGGCCTCGCATTCCATCTAGGACACCCCCTGCCGGAAGTCACCCTGCCTCCAAGAGAGAGTCGGCTTGCGTTCTTACTGCGGTTGAAGCCCCGTGCTTCCTGTGGCCCCGCAGGCTTTGGAATAGCCACAGGCCCCAGAGGCGTAACTAGGCAGGGCATTCCTTGGTTGAGGCAGTTCACTTGACGCAGAACACCCTACTTCGGGGAGTTGGTTCAGGGAAGCAAACGCCGGGTGACCTGTGTCTCTTTGGACTGGTTAGAAACCACAGGGAGGTAAGCTGAGTGTGCGCGTGGAAACGGGAGCCTGCTGGAACTATCCTCGCTTTCCCACTTGGAAGGCTGCACTCATGCTGCCGTGAAGCTGCCTGACGTCCCCTGCTGTTGACAGGCCTGGAAACCCGGTCGAAATGCTTCTGGGAAGAAAATGAGTTTGCTCCGTTTCAACCCGGTGCTTCCATAGCCGCGGTGGTGGTTAGCCTGACGAGCTCCAGAACGAAAGGGAAACTCAACGTGAGAATTTCCCTCCAGTTTAGGCCCTGCGTAGCCGGGCGGGAAGGGCGGCATGCAGCAGGTTCCGTGAGTTCTTAGTCACTCTTCGGGTTCATTTTAACGGAATTTCCCATTGGAGGACTCCTAGGCCCCTCGGGTGTGCATCCATTTCCCTTCGGGGTCACTGAGGACCTCCAGGCACCCCCCCCCCCACCACGCCGTGGTCCGGCCGAGCAACATCGAGGCCCATGGCTCTGCCCCTCGGAGGCCCTGTGTGCGTGCCGGGTGATGGGCAACACTCTGCACGTTCCTTGAGGAGAGCTACATTTCCAGAGCCCTCCAACAGCCTCAGGACCAGATTTCTGGTGCGTCCGAAGCTCCCAGGAAATATCTGTCGTCGCCCTTGTGAGAGCTGCCGTGAGAAAACACTCTGCTTTGCCTGCTTCGCGGGCCTCGTACCTGCAGGCACTCTGCTCGAGGAGAACGTCAGCATCTCGCAATGCTGCGTCGCTAACGGGACAGCCAGATTGAGCACAGGCCTGGAGGGAAGGCCCTGACGTGAGGTGCAGAAGCGGAGCCGCGCGGCAGTTTCCATGAGGCCGTAGCCTCTGCTCTGCGTGTCCTTAACGGCAGTAGAGTTTCCTGGACACCTGGGAGGCTCGCGGGGGCACCCTGTTCCAGGCTGGAACACGGAGCACTCCCAGGCACCCCTGGGTCTGCCGAGCAACATCCAGGCCCGGAGCCCCTTTGGAGCCGCTCTCTATACGCCGAGTGTAGGGAAACGCCCTGCACTCTCTCCTGGAGCAGACTCGTTTCCCCCACCAAACCCACACTTTCACCAACAGACTTCTGGCACGTCTCCCATGCCTTTGAGGTCTTACGCCTTGCCCTAGTCTGAGCTGCCCTGAGAGAGCCCTCGGCCTCGCATTCCATCTAGGACACCCCCTGCCGGAAGTCACCCTGCCTCCAAGAGAGAGTCGGCTTGCGTTCTTACTGCGGTTGAAGCCCCGTGCTTCCTGTGGCCCCGCAGGCTTTGGAATAGCCACAGGCCCCAGAGGCGTAACTAGGCAGGGCATTCCTTGGTTGAGGCAGTTCACTTGACGCAGAACACCCTACTTCGGGGAGTTGGTTCAGGGAAGCAAACGCCGGGTGACCTGTGTCTCTTTGGACTGGTTAGAAACCACAGGGAGGTAAGCTGAGTGTGCGCGTGGAAACGGGAGCCTGCTGGAACTATCCTCGCTTTCCCACTTGGAAGGCTGCACTCATGCTGCCGTGAAGCTGCCTGACGTCCCCTGCTGTTGACAGGCCTGGAAACCCGGTCGAAATGCTTCTGGGAAGAAAATGAGTTTGCTCCGTTTCAACCCGGTGCTTCCATAGCCGCGGTGGTGGTTAGCCTGACGAGCTCCAGAACGAAAGGGAAACTCAACGTGAGAATTTCCCTCCAGTTTAGGCCCTGCGTAGCCGGGCGGGAAGGGCGGCATGCAGCAGGTTCCGTGAGTTCTTAGTCACTCTTCGGGTTCATTTTAACGGAATTTCCCATTGGAGGACTCCTAGGCCCCTCGGGTGTGCATCCATTTCCCTTCGGGGTCACTGAGGACCTCCAGGCACCCCCCCCCCCCCACCACGCCGTGGTCCGGCCGAGCAACATCGAGGCCCATGGCTCTGCCCCTCGGAGGCCCTGTGTGCGTGCCGGGTGATGGGCAACACTCTGCACGTTCCTTGAGGAGAGCTACATTTCCAGAGCCCTCCAACAGCCTCAGGACCAGATTTCTGGTGCGTCCGAAGCTCCCAGGAAATATCTGTCGTCGCCCTTGTGAGAGCTGCCGTGAGAAAACACTCTGCTTTGCCTGCTTCGCGGGCCTCGTACCTGCAGGCACTCTGCTCGAGGAGAACGTCAGCATCTCGCAATGCTGCGTCGCTAACGGGACAGCCAGATTGAGCACAGGCCTGGAGGGAAGGCCCTGACGTGAGGTGCAGAAGCGGAGCCGCGCGGCAGTTTCCATGAGGCCGTAGCCTCTGCTCTGCGTGTCCTTAACGGCAGTAGAGTTTCCTGGACACCTGGGAGGCTCGCGGGGGCACCCTGTTCCAGGCTGGAACACGGAGCACTCCCAGGCACCCCTGGGTCTGCCGAGCAACATCCAGGCCCGGAGCCCCTTTGGAGCCGCTCTCTATACGCCGAGTGTAGGGAAACGCCCTGCACTCTCTCCTGGAGCAGACTCGTTTCCCCCACCAAACCCACACTTTCACCAACAGACTTCTGGCACGTCTCCCATGCCTTTGAGGTCTTACGCCTTGCCCTAGTCTGAGCTGCCCTGAGAGAGCCCTCGGCCTCGCATTCCATCTAGGACACCCCCTGCCGGAAGTCACCCTGCCTCCAAGAGAGAGTCGGCTTGCGTTCTTACTGCGATTTAAGCCCCGTGCTTCCTGTGGCCCCGCAGGCTTTGGAATAGCCACAGGCCCCAGAGGCGTAACTAGGCAGGGCATTCCTTGGTTGAGGCAGTTCACTTGACGCAGAACACCCTACTTCGGGGAGTTGGTTCAGGGAAGCAAACGCCGGGTGACCTGTGTCTCTTTGGACTGGTTAGAAACCACAGGGAGGTAAGCTGAGTGTGCGCGTGGAAACGGGAGCCTGCTGGAACTATCCTCGCTTTCCCACTTGGAAGGCTGCACTCATGCTGCCGTGAAGCTGCCTGACGTCCCCTGCTGTTGACAGGCCTGGAAACCCGGTCGAAATGCTTCTGGG